>NC_084830.1:96354741-96659574 GCF_033115175.1 Lepus europaeus
TGATTCAAGTCCTGATTACTGTGTTTCCCAACCAGCACCCTGAGAGGCAGCAGATGATGGCACAAGCACTTGTGGGAGACCTGGGTTGAGATTCCCAGCTCCTGACTTCATCCTGGCCCGGCTCTGGCTGCGGCAGGCATTTAGAGAATGAACCAGCAGAGATGAACCAGCAGACAAAGTCTCTTTCTCCTCTCTCCCTCTCTCATGCTCGCTCTCTCTGTTTAAAATGAAAAATATACAATTTTTTTAAAGTTCATTAAAAATAGAACTAAAAGATAAATTTATTTTGGTGCCACAATATGTTAAAGCCCTTGCATCTTTTTTTCCAAATACATGGATTTCAAAGAAAATTTTAAGATAGTAATTAATTCATTCATTTGAAAAGCAGAGTGACAGACAGACAGAAAGATCTTCTACCCATTAGTTCACTCTCCCAAATGACTGCAATAGCCAGGGCTGCACCAGGCCAAAGCCAAGAGCCAGGAACTCCATCCTGGTGTCTCACATGGGCGGCAGGGGCCCAAGTACTTGGGCCATATCCTGCTGCCTTCTGAGGTGCATTAGCAGGGAGCTGGATCAGAAGCAGAGTAGCTGGCATGCACACCACTGCTCTGATATGGAATGCCAGCATTGCAAGGAGCGGCTTAACCCATTAGACTACAATGCCAACCCCTCAGCAATTTTTCTTTCTCCAAAATAAATGTATTTTTTATTTCTAATTTTCCACCTACTTTTTGAGGTACTCCTATATAATTACTAAAACTTTTTTTTTATGTTCACAGCTTTATTTGTTTTTTTTTTAAAATGTTCACTGCAGCTTTGTTTTTTTTAACTTTTATTTAGTAAATATAATTTTCCAAAGTACAGTTTATGGATTACAATGGCTTTTTCCCCCCGTAACTTCCCTCCCACCTCCCGCTCCCTCTCCCATTTCATTCACATCAAGATTCATTTTCAATTATCTTTATATACAGAAGATCGATTTAGTATATATTAGGTAAGGATTTCAACAGTTTGCACCCACATAGAACATAAAGTGTAAAATACTGTTTGAGTACTAGTTATAGCATTAATTCACATTGGACAACACATTAAGGACAGAGATCCCACATAAGGAGTAAGTACACAGTGACTCCTGTTGTTGACTTAACAATTTGACACTCTTGTTTATGGAGTCAGAAATCTCCCTAGGCTCTACTCATGAGTTTCCAAGGCTATGGAAGCCTCTTGAGTTCACTGACTTCAATCTTATTTAGACAAGGTCATAGTCAAAGTGAAAGTTCACTCCTCCCTTCAGAGAAAGGTACCTCCTTCTTTGATGGCCCGTTCTTTCCACTGGGATCTCACTCACAGAGACCTTTCATTTAGGTTTTGTTTTTTTTTGTTTGTTTGTTTGTTTTTGTTTTTTTTTTTGTTTTTGTTTTTGTTTTTGCCATAGTGTCTTGGCTTTCCATGCCTAAAATACTCTCATGGGCTTTTCAGCCAGATCCGAGTGCCTTAAGGGCTGATTCTGAGGCCAGAGTGCTGTTTAAGACATCTGCCATTCTATGAGTCTGCTGTGTATCCCACTTCCCATGTTGGATCGTTCTCTCCCTTTTTTGTTCTATCAGTTAGTATTTGCAGACACTAGTCTTGTTTGTGTGATCCCTTTGACTCTTAGACCTATCAGTGTGATCAATTGTGAATTGAAATTGATCACTTGGACTAGTGAGATGGCATTGGTACATGCAATCTTGATGGGATTGTATTGGAATCCCCTGGCACATTTCTAACTCCACCATTTGGGACAAGTCCGATTGAGCATGTCCCAAATTGTACATCTCCTCCCTCTCTTATTCTCACTCTTATATTTAACAGGGATCACTTTTCAGTTAAATTTCAACACCTAAGAATAAATGTGTGTTGATTACAGAGTTCAACCAATAGTATTAACTAGAACCAAAAAAAAAAAAATAGTAAAAGGGATAAAGTATTAAATTGTACATCAACAGTCAGGACAAGGGCTGATCAATTCACTGTTTCTCATAGTGTCCCTTTCACTTCAACAGGTTTCCTTTTTTGTAGTTGGTTAGTTGTCACCAGTCAGGGAGAACATATGATATTTGTCCCTTTGGGACTGGCTAAATCACTCAGCATGATGTTTTCAGACTTTACCCAGTGATACAACACTAGACCTACTTCTAGTTTGGTTGCTCACTATGAACAAAAATCAATGAAAACAGTGCTCAGGGGTAAGTTTTTGGTGCTGATATTTAAAAGCTGCTTGAGACATCCACATCCCATACAGAAGAGCCTGGGTCCGAGTCCCAGCTCAGCTCTAGGTTCCAGCTTCCTGCTAATGCACACTTTGGGAGGCAGAAGATAATGATGTAAGTGGTTGAGTCCATGCCACTCACATGGGTGACCTGGTTTGAGCTCCTGGTTCCTGACTTCTTTGGCCTGGCCCAACCTTGGCAGTTAAGGGCATTTGGGAAGTGGATCAACAGATGGGAGATATTCTCTCTCTCTCTCTCTCTCTCTCTCTCTCTATCCTTTTCAAATAAAATAAGATAAATAAATAAAACTTAAAAAAAAAAAACAGTCCAGTTGATGTTCCATGTTGTTGATGACCCAATGCACTAGGACACTGTAGGATGAATGCCTTGCTTCAGCTGGACAGGAAAAGCAACAAATAGTGACTGAAGGAAGGAAAGTAGTTTTCATTAGTAAATTTGATAAAAGAAAAAAACTCAGTTTGAGAATTATTTGAGGGCCATGTTAATCTTTCGTCTCATGAAAGGAAACCTATCCGTCCCACTACAGAGTACAGTGGGCAGCTTGTATTTAATATGGAAGACAATTATTGGCTGCAAGGAACTGGTAGAAATTTGCATGACTTAAGCTGCAAAGGATAAACTTCAAATGTCCCTCTTGACGATAAACTCATTCAGAATGAGAAACACATTTCTCAAGCAGTTATCGATTACCAAACAAATACAGTAGTGCTCCAAATCAATGTGATTTGCCCAGGTTTTGCACACAGCAGGTGTCATTAAGTGGCAGGCCTGTGACATTGTGGTAGGAAACCGCCTGTGGATATAAAGACCCAAGACCCCAAGTAAAGTGGTTCAGGTGGTGTCATTTGTTTCACCTGCCTGCTCCTCCCACGCCTAAGGAAGAGTTAAAACGTGTTTATGTATCTTGCTGCTCATGGATCCTTGAAAGTGAGGATGAGGCAACATTGTTTGAACTGTAGGTGATCCTGTTAAGTGAAATAAGCACAGACGGACAAGTACCACATGTTCTCACTTACTGGTGAAAGCTTAACACCTTGACCTTGAATAAAAGCTGATCTTTTTACAGGAGGGCTAACTCCCAGCATTCTGTAGTACACTGGTGTAATGACTCTGGTTGACAGCATTTAGTTGTCTATTTCAAAATAGCTAGTAGAGAGGATTTTGAATGTTTCAATGTTGGAAGTGATGGATATGCTAACAACCCTGATCTGTTCATTATACATCGGGTACATACACTGAAATGTCACATGGTACCCCAGAAATATGTACAATTATATGTCAATTAAAACTAATATTTTTAACGTGCTCATTCGTTCCCAAGCGTTTGGAGACTTGTTCCATTACTTATTTCTATTTTAGTCCCATTGTGGGTGACAAACACATTCTATATGATGTCAAGTCTTCTAAATGACTCACTCAACTGCAATGCAATGCTCCGGCCCATAAATCGGTACAGTTACCACTTGTCAATTAGAATGTTTTTAACTATTAAAAGCATAACAGGAATGAGATGAATGAGGAAGAGGAGAAGGAAATAGAAGCTTCCAGTACAGGAGAGGAGCCAGCACAAAGGAAGGAAGAGGAAGGGGGCTGGACAGCCCCCTGAGACCACCGTGGAGCTTTCACTTCTCCCCAAAACAAAAGCAAAGCGTACAAAGAATCAGCAAGTCCTAGCCTGGAAAGGATTGTGGCTGATGGGAGAAGAAGCATGTTTCCTTGCACGCAATTTTCTTTCAAAATATTTTAAATTGGCCTATCACACTCTACCCCAGAGGGGAACTTTGAATTTTACCACTGATTTACTCTAAATTCAGTAAGTGGTTATTGTGCCCCCACACCTCACCATGCCATGCCCCCGTAATACAAACAGCAGTTTCTGCCCTCATTCTGCATCTCCTAGGATCTCCACAGAAACCAGCACATCCAAACCTGAAAATCCAAGTCAAGCTCTGTGTCACTCACACAGCTGGGCTTTCTGCTTCTCTCGTTTTCACATTCAAGGCTCAGCTGAGACTGAAGTTTCTTTTTTCCTTTTTTTCTTAAGGACTTAAGTCAGTTCACTGCACATCACTTAAATCCAGTTTCACAAAAAGGAACAAAGCAGAACAGTGGTTGCTAGTGATCTTCCCTTTGACTAAGTTCGATTCTACCCATGCAGCCATAACATAGCAATTCAAGAAAGATGGTCCCTTTTCTGGGCTTCATTCTTCTTCCTGAAAAATTATCTTAAAGATCTTGTCTGACCGAAACGTTCAGAATCTCTCGGGGAGGTTGGCGCTGTAACATAGCAGGTTAAACCGCAGTTTGCAACACTAGTGTCCTTTATCAAAGCGCTGGTTCTTTTTTTTTTTTTTTTTTTTTTTTTTTTCCCTGACAGGCAGAGTGGATAGTGAGAGAGAGAGACAGAGAGAAAGGTCTTCCTTTGCCATTGGTTCACCCTCCAATGGCCGCCGCGGCCGGCGCATCTCGCTGATCCGAAGCCAGGAGCCAGGTGCTTCTCCTGGTCTCCCATGGGGTGCAGGGCCCAAGCACTTGGGCCATCCTCCACTGCCTTCCCGGGCCATAGCAGAGAGCTGGCCTGGAAGAGGGGCAACCTGGATAGAATCCGGCACCCCAACCGGGACCAGAACCCAGTGTGCCGGCGCCGCAAGGCGGAGGATTAGCCTGTTAAGCCACGGCGCCGGCCAAAAGCGCTGGTTCTAATCTCTGCTGCTCTGCTCCTGCCCCAGCATACTGCTAACGTGCCCGGGAAGGCAGCAGAAGAAGATGGCCCATATACCTGGGCCCTGCCATGCAGACAGGACATGAGGATGGGGTTCCTGGTTCCTGGCTGTAGCCTGGCCCAGATCTGGCTGTTACAGCCATTTCAGGAGTGAATCAGCAGACGGAAGACTTCTCTCTCTCTTTGTCTATGTCTCTCTCTCTCTCTCTCCATTGCTCTGCTTTTCAAGTAAGTAAATAAATCTTAAAAAAAAAAAAAAAAAGAATATCTCTGGAGACCTGTCAATCTGACATTAAAGGAAGGGATACTCAGTCCTGTGTAGCTGCTACAGGGAGGCGACGAAAGCGGGAAGGGTTTACGATAAAAGAACTGCAGTTTCTAAGACTAGAGACGAGATCGCAGCAGAGAGCCCGTTTCCAGCCTCTGGCGAGGTCCACATAGGCTGTGCCCTCGGAGGAGAATTGGTGAGCACTGGCTCGCAGGGAGTGAGGCTGCTGTCTACACACAGATGGACAAGCTCCTTGCTCAGATTTGTCTTTACTGTCAACTAACGCCTAGCAAACCCAGAGCCTTTGTTGATTTCCATTTCCCAGGTTCTGCTGTCAGCGGATGAGAGGGAAATGTTTTGGGGGCTGGCTTTGTGGTGTGACTGCTAATGCCACTGCCTGCAACGCTGGCATCCCATATGCACGCCAGTTCTGTTTGTATCCTGGCTGCTCCACTTCTGATCCAGCTCACTGTTAATGGCCTGGGAAAGCAGCAGAAGATGGCCCAAGTGTGTGGACCCCTGCCACCCATGTGGGAGACCCAGATGAAGCTCCTGGCTCCTGGCTCCAACCTGGCCCAGCCCCGGCCATTGCAGCTATCTGGGGAGTGAACCAGCGAATGGAAGCCCCCCCCCCCCATCTGACTTTCAAACAAATAATAAATCCTTTTTAAAACAAGTTGCTTTGTTAGCTTAATATAGCTCACAGATTGATCCAAACTCTATTTCTGTGTTAATATTCTGTATGTAACCTTGTACCAAATTTGCCAATGAATTTCCTTCAGATCATTTACAAAGACAAAGCACATACATACACAAAAATCTAATAACGAGGGACCCTAGAAGGCAGCAATGGGCCCCTGCCACTCATGTGGGAAACCTGAATTGATTCCTGACCCCTGCATTGGCCTGAAACAGTCCTGGCCCTTTTGGGCATTTGAGAAGTAAACCAATGAATAGGAGCTCTCTCCTTCTGTCTCTCAAATAGATTTTTTTAATCTTTTTTTTTTTTTTTACAAAAAGATAAAGCACAATGCTTTCTCTAGAGACTATAGTTCTTTGGGACATTGACTTTGGTGAGATTTCCCTTAAAGATGGCTGTTGAACCCTGAAGAAACTGGCTAGATAACATTTGCAGCCTTTAGATACCAGCATTGTGATTTGGGCTGCACATCCCTAGCCCTAGCACGTGTGTTGCAGTGACGTCTGGCCCTTGGTGGTTGTGGTCCCAGGAGCGCTTGGTGTCTCATGTAGATCAAGCTCCTGCCCAGAGCACATACAAATGAAATCAGCAGATGCCTCTCATCAGCCTCCCCTTTGCAGTCAGCAGAGACCTTCTCCACCATAGATACCGGAGACTCGATTTCTCCACCCCTGCCTCCTGGTAGAGGCAGGCAGGACCAGAGGGACAGAGGCATGAGCATGGCTGCGTGGGAATCTCAGCAGAGACCTGCAGGAGGGCAAGGCCGGAAGCTTTGCTCCCAGACACATCCTAGGATGCCAAGTTGCAGCCTGGAATTTTTACAGCTGGGCTTGAAACCCCTGACAATGAGAGTTTATAATGGAAATGCTGCCAGACCTTTAACTATAGCGACGCCACTATAATATTTATAAGTACCTTATACTCTTTCCAAACACATGTGCTCATTACTTATGTCTCTGCTTCTGCCTCTCTTCTGGGGGAAACTCTCTGTATAAACAAAGCAGATCGGCTTGCTTATACTTCCAGACTCTAATTGCTCTCCATCTCTCTCGGAGAGAAAAGCCAGCCCCAGGCCAGGCAAGCAAGCCTGTCGCACCGCACTTCCCACGGCTGCTGTGCTCAGCAACACAGACTTCCTCCCTGCTTGGAGCTTGGGGAGTCAGTCCATCTGCTCATCTTGTGCTGGCTTCTCTTTATCGCTCCCAGTGTGTACCTGAGGGAGGACCAGCCAGCAGGCTGGAGACGACCCGTGAAGCCATAGGGTCTGACAGGTTCTGACCGCCAGGCAGGCTCCTAAGTAAACAGGAGAGCAGGCACTGCATGTCAGGGAAGGGCCACTCAGAGTGCTGACAGCTTATCGGTCCAGCCTAAGGAGGATTCCAGGGCAACTGATTGCTTAATAGTGATGAGGAATGACAAGGATTTCCTAACCCTTCTATGCAAACTGCGCAGCAATTGTATGACTGGACCCAAAGTCACGCTGGGCTGCTGAGCTGGGAGGCACAGGCATGGCCTGCAGGCGAGAAGGAGATGGACAAAAGGAAGCCCAGCCTCCCTCTGAACGGGCGGATTGGAAGCCTGCTCCTCATGGCAGCTCAGGTCATCGAGCATCCACCTTTGCAGGACAGAATGCAGAGCAGGGCTGTGCAAAGAGAGCTCCCAGCTCCCATGCAGGATGCAGCCAGCATCTTGGTGAGAAATACGGATCTCCTGCAGACTTAGCTTGAGATGTTCGGCCATGAATCAGAGGTGGGGAGTGAAGATTTGCAGACAGTCATTTCACTGCAGGATTCCAAGATCATGAAAAGAAGCAAGAGGTTGCGTTGCTGACCAGACTCATCAGGACCCTCAAAAACCCCAGAGACACGGGGTTCAAATCCAGTTGTGCATACTCACGCAGCATCAGGCTGTGTAGACAGTGACACATTCACTCCCTGCCACACAGCACAACCACAGCTGATGTCCACCAACCACACACCATTCCTAGGAACCGGATGGGAAACCCCAAAGCTGATGGTTTCTCAGGATAACCCACAGCCATAGAATACGAGCTGATGGCCTGACTCAGCAGCCACTGCTCCAGGGCAAGGTGTCCACACAGATGGCACGCAGTAACCTTGAAGTCAAAGACTGAAAATGCCGTCACCATAACACATGGGAAACATCACCCAGCCTTCGGCCAGCAGAGCACCTGACATCAGAGACAGGAAGTGAGATCTTAGGCAACATGGACTGCCTGCACAGTCCAGGGACACTTTGTCCTTGAGGTAAAGTAGCAGGGTTTGGGGACCATCCGGCAAGACGCTGCCCACTGCAGATAAATTTCCGTCTCTTCACAGATTGTAAATAATGCTGGTCCTTCCCCCACTGAGGTCTACACGTCGACGCTGCTGGCTAGCAACGTGGCCGGCAGCCCTGAGGTCAAGCGAGAGAAACTCACCCCCAGGAAGGATCGCTCCATTAATACGAGTATCACATTAGTGGTTTTGGTATTGAGTAAAGGAAAGGAAAGTCGCTGGCCTGGCATTTTAGCGTAAGGCTGCTAAGAGAGATTACTGTTCAACACTTGTCCTTACTCACTGTGGCTCATAGAACCACATGCTCAAGTGGCTATTTCTGCTCCTTTTCCCCCCAAATCTCTGGCATTGAACTAATCCAGCTATTATTCTTGGAGCAGTGATGGGGACCAGGGTCTGAAGGCACTCTTAATGAGAACAAAATGCGCCTTTGCCACTGCAAGGGAAAAGTAATAACGCAGTAACATGATTCGGTGACTTCCACAGAAAATGCAACATGGGGAGAATCCTAACGAACACAAACGTGGAAGGAATGCCAGTTCTTCTCCCTCTTTGTACTGGGGCAAGATCAAGCTGATAAGGAACCCAGGCGATGGCCCACCTTCCAGACACACATGCCTGAGCACCTGAGACCTCACCAGGTGAAAGCTGACTTCCATATGTCAGAGGTAGGGGGGACACCAATTTGAGGAGAAGCTTTGGGTCCCTGGACAACCTGGTATTTTTGTGGGAGTCAGGGCCCTGCTGCCGACTGTGGTCGCTGTGTTTGCACCCTTGAACCTCAACACCTGCCTTGAGACAGAGCTGTTCCTGCCGTCCCCACAAAGTCTAATTTAAGCACCGTGTTTTGCAACGAGTCTATATTTGAATAGTTGATTCCAGATAACCCTTGAAAACAGGAAGCAAATGCTATAATTTTAAAGAACGATTTGGCAATCAACCCATGAAGAATAACAATCCTAGATTTTTAAGTGTAGGGGGAAAAAAAACCTCAGAAATTTAATGTTAAAATGTATTCTTTTCCCTGCAGTTTGTCAGCATTTACTGTGGCAGACGGAGAGCAAATAAATATCGGAAGAGTCCACAGGCCCTCTGCTCAAGAGCAGGGAGACACGATGAGATTCTGCTTTATTACGACCATAATGCCTTTTTAATAAAGGAAAACAGACAGGATCAGTCTGCAAAGGCAGAATCTAAAGCTGATATGAGAGTGCTGCAAAAATTCATGGAAAATGGAATTAAAAAATAAGTTGGGGGTGAGCATTTGGCCCAGCAGTTAAGAGGTCAGTTAAGATGCTCATGTAACCAGTACCTGTCTGCTCCTGGCTCCTGAGGCTGGCTCCCTGCGGATCCACATGCTGGAGGTAGTGGTCATGGCCTAGCTACGCGGATTGTTACTATTCACGTCAGGCAAGTGAGTTTCTAGTTCCCAGGTTTGGCTCGGCCTGGGGCCATTGTGGTCCTTTGAGAGAGTGAGCTGGTAGATGGAGCATTCTCTCTTTCCCTCTCTCTCTCTCTGTCTCTTTGCCTCTCAAGTAAATAATTTTTTTTTCTAAAAAAAAAAAAAAAGGTAAATTTGTTTTGCTACAAAAAGGGTGTGACATCCAGGCATGCTGGAGGTTCTCAAAAGTCAGGAAAAATGCTTATTATGAAATAATAACATGTATGGATTTCAAAAATTTTTGCTCTAAAATAAACTTATCTCAGGGCTGGTGCTGTGGCACAGTGGGTTAAAGCCATGGCCTGAAGCACCGGCATCTCATATGGTGCCGGTTCTAGTCCCAACTGCTCCTCTTCTGATCCAGCTCTCTGAAATTGCCTGAGATAGCAGTAGAAGATGGCCCAAGTCCTTGGGCCCCTGCACCTGCCTGGGAGACCTGGAAGAAGCTCCTGGCTCCTGGCTTCAGATCAGCACAGCTCCGGCTGTTGCAGCCAACTGGTGAGTGAACCAATGGATGGAAGACCTCTCTCTCTGTCTCTACCTCTCTCTGTAACTCTGTCTTTCAAATAAATAAATCTTTTTAAAAAAATTAAAATAAACTTATCTCATAATTCCATTTTTCCATGAACATTATTAAATATCCTCACATAAGCATTCTATTGAATATGTGAGAGGAAAAAAAGCACTAAAATAATAGAATGTAACTCTTTCGCAGGGTGCTGTTGCTTTCCATGGCAAAGAAGTAACGTAGTGCAGAGCCCCTGTCACCAGAACCTGACCTCTGCCCAAGGAGCCTCCTGAGTACAGTGGCAAGGCCTGCCCGAGGGCCAGAGTGCTCTGTATTCCGCGGGGGCTCATGCTGCTTCACAATGCACCAGCACAGCAGTGCTGAGTGCCAGCCCTAAACTGAAGAAGTGTTGCTCTTGAAGTGTTAGGGGAGAGTGGGAAGGGGGCCACACTGTGGCATAGCTGTAAAGCTGTCACATGCGGTGCTGGCATCCTATATAGGCGCTGGTTCGAGTCCTGGCTGCTCCACATATGATTCAGCTCTCTGCTATGGCCTGGGAAAGCAGTAGAAGATGGCCCAAGTCTTTGGGTGCCTGCACTCACATAGGAGACATGGAAGAAGCTCCTGGCTTCTGGCTTTGGATCAGCCCAGCTCTGGCCATTGCGGCCATCTGGGAAGTGAACCAGCGGATGGAAGACCTCTCTCTCTCTCACTTTCTCTCTCTCTCTCTCTCTCTCTTTCTGCCTCTGCCTCTCTGTAACTCTGCCTTTCAAATAAATAAATAAATATTTTTTTTAAAAAAGTGTTATGGATGAGAGAGAGAGAGAGAGAGAGCACAAGAGAGCAAAGAGATTTCTCATCCAATAGGCCAAGCCAAAGCCAGAAGTCAGAGACAGCAAGCAGGGACTTCGAGGCAGGCACTCTGACACGGGATGTGGGCATCCCAACCAGTAACTCATCCACTCATCCATTGCACCAAATGTCTAGCCCTTAAAGACTGTGCTAAATGAAATCCTGTCCATTTCATGCTTTTTAACATTAAATCACCCCCAACACATGTGACATAAACTCTGTTTGCAATGAATAATTTAGACAGCGACTTGAGCCCACCAAAGCCAGTCTACCTGGCACGCCAGTTTACTTGTCCTCCTTCTGGGACCACAAGTGAAAGGTGTGTTTCTTCCACCATCACAGGGGTCTTGCATCCAGAGGGACACGAAGCTACACCTGTGCAGTCTCAGCTGCCGTGTAGTCTTCCCCAATTGCAGCCTGCTTCTTAGATTGTGGCAGCCCGGGCTAGGTCAGAAGGCAGGCGGCACAGGCAGAGTCACCTTCTGGAGAAAGTGCTGCTTTTGATTTTTTTTCTTTTGACCTACTAACCTGGAATCTCTCTGGGGAATTAGGTGAGTCTGCCAATGCGGGGAGTGGAGTGCCACCAGGATGCCAAAGAACAGCACAGTGGTTGCATAGGCTCCGCACACGTCTTCCCATAAATGTTAAGTCATCTCTAGATTACTTATAAGTCCTAATATAATATAAGTTCTATGGGCATAGTTATTTTGCTATATTGCTAGAGAAACACAACAAGAAAAAAACTCTGTACCCTACCAGTAGTGATGCAATTTTTTGTCTAGTATGTTCAATCTGAGCGTTGATTGGATTCATAGATTTGGAATCTGCACAGAGGGGCTGGCTGTGGAAAAATGAGTGTTTTCCTGCCTGTCTCAAAGACCAGCTCTTGCAGCCAACAACAGAACTAAGGCTCTTCAGGTGAGCATACAGCTGCATGAAGAAACAGCCCCAACAACTCTCAAACAAGTAAACAATTCAGTGCTTGAACTTCATGTTCCTGATCGCTGCCTCCATCAATCACATTCAGAACTTGTCTTCGGAGCTGCAGGGAAGGAACAGATGGTGAGGAAAAAAGGGAAAATCACCTCCTAGTCCCAGTGAGGCCTGTGAGATGTCGGAGATGGGACTCTGCTCACCTGCAATAAATGACTTCCAGAAGCTTCTGAGAGATGCCAAGGTGAGCATGATGAGATGACTGTGGCAGGAATAGGAGGTAGGAAACAACTCAAAAGCTGAACACTAGATATGATTTCAGCATTCTGGAAACAAACCTCATCTGAGTTGCAGTTGAAAGCCCACAGAGGGACCTGAACGTGCCTCACCTGTGTTGTGTCTATTGCTGAAGACAAAGATAAACAAGACACACAAACACATGAACTTGGCCTTTGAAGATGCCAAAATGAGGAAGAAACACAGGGAGCAGAAGCCCCTTCACGTCCCCAGTCCCAGCCTCACCAGTGCCTCTCCCTCATCAGGTCTGTCACACCTTGGGGAGATGCAATATCACTGAATGTGACAAGAAGTCAACAAGTGCCCCTTCAGCTTTCGACCTGCTGTTTGTCATCATTTCCTTTCCATTTTTCAAAGCTTCAGATCCCATGCATGTCCTAAATAACTTCATCATCATTTTCACAATGACGCACGAAACGTTCTGTCCCATAGAAATGTGAGTCACTGGATCCCGCAGGGCCACCTTCCATGCTTTAGTGAGCAGAGGCCGACCCATAGGGAGCCCAGGCTGGGCATCATTGTGTGTTTTTTTTGCACATCCTGCTTATGACACCAAATGGTTCTGATTTATAGCAGTTAGTAAAACAATGGGACAGTCTTTTGTCTTTTGTGGTGGCTGTTGTTTAGAAAAATTACTGAGTACTCCCTGGTTGAAAACTGTCTTCCTGGGTGTCAAAGAGCAGTGATCAAGTGACGAGACCAACTGGGTCCCTAATATGTTTGACGTGCCTATAAGGTCTGCACGCTGAAAGCAAGCATGAGCCCATGGGTGCTCCACCAACTGTGGCTATACTCAACTTAATCAAAGACACATCTGCCAGCTCAAACCCTTCCCTATTGTTAGGCAAGAGAACAAGAAAACAGTCATGCAAACGCACGTCTTACTGCTTGGATATTTGAAACATACATCACTCTTATCCCTCCTAACAAGGCCAACCATCAAAATGGGTTGTATGCTTCATTAGGTCAAGAGTCTCTTCACCAAGAAGAATGAGCACTGAACGTCCTTATCCTGACAGAGCTCAGTTGGAAGTCTGACCCCTTCAGCATGGTGGATGACTGAGGGTAGGAGTGTATCTTCCTGGGAGGGTGGGTAGGATGACGCCATAATACAGAAACAAGCAGGCTTAGGTCAAGGTCTGCTGTTACATAATGCAGCTGAGTTATGGATGGACCACTTCTGTTGCCATGCTGGCTTCAGTGGGAGAGAAAGTTGCAGTGTTCCAACGCTATACCTACAATGTTTTAATATAATTTTTCTTGCATAAAACACATTGATATCCTAAATTATCTTCATGCTAGCCAAGGACATGAGCTCAGGGGATGTCAGGCTCCTTCACGTCAGCACTTATCAAAAGACGTCTGTCTATTCCAGAGAGCATCGTTATGTGTTCAAATGTGCCTTTGATGTCAAGGAAATGTAAACCCAAGGTGCTCCAGCTGCTGGGGTATTGCATAGACACCCCAAAAGGCCATCCAGCTTTATGAAATCTTACTCTGAGTCTTTGGGCTGTGAAGAAAATTGTATTCTCTCTGATGTCATTTCCATAGCAGTTAACAGCAAGTAGTGTGTAGATAAAGTTCTACGAGTACAAACATGGCAATGAGATGCACTTTCAATTCTGCACATGGAAAGACTCAGCTGTCACACATAGTGAAATTTCAAGATCAAAATTGAGCAATAGGCTGTAGAATGCAAATGAAAAGAAAAAAAAGGCTGAGTGAGATGTAGGGCAAAGAATGGAAATGGGGTGCATTTTGACCGAGTGAGTTTGTATTTGCTGTTGGATCACATCACACTGCTTTTCCTAAGTGTGCACTGAAAAGCTGGGCATGAAAACACATAAGAAGCAATCATTCTGTTAACAAGAAAGAAGGAAAAGAAAGAAGTTCCAGAGTCCCTGAAACTATATACCTGAGTTCTCTGGACAACTGTTGATATTTTACACTCAGCTTTAATTGCAGTAAAGTGTATTACAAAAGTAAAAAAAGACATTCAAAAATTGGATTTTTGGTTACCTCAATAGACACTAGATTTTAACCAACCAAAAAACTTGATAAACGTTGTAGACTACCTAGGGTAAAGTATAACATTTTATAATATTTTTTCTAATGATACCATAAGAAATTCAGGTCCAAAACTTCTTTCTTTTTTTGTATTTTTTTAAAAGATTTTTTTTTATTTAGTTGAAAGGCTGGTTCAGTCCTCAAATGGCCACAGCAGTCAGTTCTGGGCCAGTTTAAATCCAGGAGTCTGGAACTCCATCCAGATTTCCCATGCGGGTGGCAGGGACCCAAATACTTGGGCCATCTTCTGTTGCCTTCCCCAGCACATTAGTGGGAAGCCAGATAAGAAGTAGAGCAGCTGGAATTGATACTCTGATGTGGGATGTGGCATCACAAGCAGTGGCTTACCTCCACTGCATCACAATGCCAGTCCTCTTTTTGTATTTTTTTCCAAATATGAGATGTCATTTTTAAGCATATGAATGTGAATCTGATTAGATATGAACGTTACTGGCATACTGTAAACCACACTTTCTGAATCTGGAGTTAATGGATCCATGGTATGGATTACAGGGAGTCCCCAGATCCCCTGTATGGACAGGAAACTGTGTTTGTTTTACAACTGTGACTGTGAATGCTTCTACAGAGAAAGCAGCACCTCCCTTTCACTATCCAAGGGTTATCTGGCCTTAACAAAGAGCCCATCAATCCTTCTCTTTCAGCATAACCATCTCATGCATAATATTCTTATTGTCTTTTCATCTATTTATTACTCAGCTATTATTTATTGAATGGCAGTATTGAAGCCAATGGTGGATACAACAGGTGTACTCCCTGCCTTTGGGGCTCCTGGGGTTTATTTGGGGAGAAAGTCAGGTAGGGGCTGCTACGGAAGAACTTCAACTTGCCAAGTGAACAATAGGACTTTTATCTCAGACCAGCATGTCAGGGAGGAACCCCAGGGCAAGACTTGATTGTGTCTAACTATTCCAGTTATTATCCTAACGATCCACAAATTATCCCTTGTTAGCCTCCCAGTTTGGCTCCTACATCCTTGTGTCACGACCTCAGGACATCTTGAGTGTATTCGGAGTTTTGTGAATGAGAAGATATTCTGGCCTCATCTCCCACATGGCCTGCCTCAGACTTGGCCTTAACCAACCCACAAAGGTGCTCAGGGCCCTTTTGCTAGACAATGAGACTGAGAGATCACAGCATCCATGCTATTTAAAATTTGGCATATTGTAAATGATAAAAGAAAACCCGGACTTTGTACATTGGGGTGTTTACTTCCCAAAATCATGCACATGGTTAAATAAAGACGATGCTACAGGAGGCAGTATGAAGTACCAGGAACAGAGGGCAAAGGTGTGAGCCACCTCCCCACGTATGCCACTTCCAGATCATTCCATATCTCACAGTTGGTCTCCTGATGTCCAAAATGAGATAATATTTTCCCCTTTAAGATGCGGTTCAGGGGCATTGTGGTGCAGTGGGTTAAAGCCCCAGCCTGTCGCACCTGCATCCTATATGGGCACTGGTTCTAGTCCCACTGCTCCACTTCTGATCCAGCTCCCTGTTAATACACCTGGGAAAGCAGTGGGGGATGGTGTGAGTCCTTGGGCCCCTGCACCCATATGAGAGACCCAGAAGAAGCTCCTGGCTCTTGGCTTCAGATCAGCTCAGCTCCAGCTGTTTAGCCTTTTGGGGCGTGAATCCACCCCCCCATCTCTACCTCTCTCTGTAACTCTGTCTTTCAAATAAATAAAATAGTTCTCAAAAAAAAAAAAATATGTGGTTCATTGAATGTTTGAATTCAATGATGATTAAATAAGGAAGCACAGTGAAAGCAGCCGACACTTCATACATGACCGAATACATCACATTTCATGAAACTTGCAAGGCCAGAGACTGCAAGTTAGAGTAAAGGGCAAGCCATACTCGAGCTGTGGACCCCCTTGTGGTGGCCCCGGTGCCCTCCGTCCCACATACCAGCACCATCCTGCTGGTCTCCGGCCCAGCCTCACTGGCGCCTTCAGT
Source organism: Lepus europaeus (assembly GCF_033115175.1). NCBI lineage: Eukaryota > Metazoa > Chordata > Mammalia > Lagomorpha > Leporidae > Lepus > Lepus europaeus. The sequence continues at coordinate 96,371,083 of NC_084830.1, forward strand.
TCCAAGCTCCAGGCCTCGGCATGGGCTGTTTTCTCTGCGGGAAGCACTCTCCCCCAGGCTCACTCGTCTCACTGTTCAGATTTCATTTTAAATAACTCTCTCTGGCAAAGAAAAGAAAATACTTCTTTGTTTTTATCCTCTCAGTATGGGAACCTCTTAACCCATGATATATTGTTGTTTTATAACCTGGCTTACCAGATAATTTCTTCCCATAGTCACTCAAACATAATACTCTGGCTAAAGTTTCTGTTTTGAACTTGAAGATGCAAAGAACCAAACTTCAGATGACTACCCCACAGAAAGTACCAATCGCATGAGTGTCCTAGAGGCCTTTCATTAAAGCACTATCAACTATGTCCATGGAATTGTCATTTTTAGCACAGTAATGGAAATTTCAGAAACCATGATTATTTCTTCCCAAATTTTGGTGGTAACAGTAAGCCAGTTTTTAAACAATGACAAAAGCAGTTATAAAAAGTACTGATGGAAGTTACTCTTAAAACATCTTTGCAATGCTCATAAAAATTGCAGGCTCTGGCATTATGTGTCACAAGGAGAAAAACTGATGCCCCTACTTAGTACCTGTAAGTCTAGCTGGGCCTGGAGCTAGAGCATCAGAACATTGCCCCACAACTTTCACTGCCCACCAAGATGTAGTAACAGGGTCAGTTTACCCTCCTGGCAAGCAAAAATCCTCACAAAATCTACAGAAGAAAACCTATTGAGACACTGATGTCAGGCAACAAAGAATAGCAATCTCTGAGAGATAGAGACCCAATCAGGAGAGCTATGAGACTGCCCTGTGTTGGACTTGGGAGAGTTTCTGGTCCCTGTGCAGGAAGAGGAAACCTGGGCAGAGCCTAAGATACCTAAGTTGACAAAATGAAGACAAAATGAAAACAGGGATTCCATGGAGGTTAAGAAGACTAGGGTTGGGGGCCAGCACTGTGATGTAGCAGATAAAGTCAATGCCTGCAGTGCTTGCATCCCATATGGGTGCCAGTTTGTGTTCCAGTTTCTCCACTTCTGATCCAGCTTTCTGCTATTGCCTAAGAAAGCAGTAGAAGATGGCCAAGTCCTTGGGGTCCCTGTACTTGTTTGAGAGACCCGAAGGAAGCTCCTGGCTCCTGGCTCCTGGCATTCTGATCAGCTCACCTCCAACTGTTGCAGCTATCTGGAGAGTGAACCAGTGGATGGAAGACTCTCTTTCTCTCTCTCTCGCTCTCTCTCTCTCTCTCTGCCTCTGCCTCTCTGTAACTCAGCCTTTCAAATAAATAAATAAATCTTAAAAATATATATTTTTTTAAAAAAAGAAGAAGGCTATGGTTGGCCATGCTGGAGAGGAGGACAATTCTGGACATATGCAGACAGTCCCTTCACGTGTTCAGTGAGTACTGATCCATACAGCACAGCTGGGCAAAATGCCACCTGAAAGAAACAGAGGTAAGAACACTCAGCTCCCACGGAAGACAGAAACTGAGTCTGTCCACCAGCCAGGATAGAAAAACTCATGACCCCCCAAGGATTGGATCAAGTACTCAGAAGAGTATGGATCCAGTAATTAGCCTGAGATCCAGCCTGCCCAGTGACATCTAACAAAACTTAAAAGCAGTCTTGGAAAGGGTCAAACTGTTTCCAAGAATCTTAGCTGCATCTCAGAACAAGGCTCAGAGAAACATCCAGTGTCTAGGGCAGACCTTTGGCACAGCAATTAAGATGCCACTGGGATGCCTGCCTCCCACACTGGAGTACCTCAATTAGAGTCCCAGTTCTGCTTTCCATTCCAGCTGCCAGCAGTGGTGATGGCTCAAGTTAGTTGGGTACCTGCCATCCACATGGAAGACCGGATAGCGTGCTAGCTCTCGGCTTCAGCCTTGCCCAGTAGCTCTGGTGGTTGCAGGCATTTGGGACAGTGAACCAGAGAATGGAAGATTCTCTCTCATTCTCTCTCTCTCTCTCTCTCTCTCTCTCTCTCTCTCTCTCCCCCCTTCCCTCACTCCCCCCCTCCCTCCCTCCTTCCTCCCCTCTCTCTCCCTTCAAATGTTTGTTTAAAGGTAAAATAAAACATACAGTATCAAACAACATAAAATTCATGATATCTAGCATCTGACTAGACATTATCAATTACACAAAGAAATTGAAAAATGTAACTCAAAATGAGAAGCAAAATCAATAAACCAAAACCAACAACTACATGCTAAAACTAGCAAATAAGGACATTGTAACAGTGTAATGACTGTATTTCAAATGTTCAAAATGTTGAGCAGGTATGCAGAATATATAAAAAGACACGGGGGCTGGCACTGTGGCATAGCAGGTAAAGCCACTGCCCGTGATGCTGACATCCCAGCGGGCACTGGTTCATGTCCCAGCTTTTCCACTTCTAATCCAGCTCCCTGCTAATGGCCCCTGCCACCCACCTGGGAGATCTAGATGAAGATGCTGGCTCCTGGCTTTGGCCTGGCCCAGCACTGGCCATTGTAGCCATCTGGGGAATGAACTAACAGAGGGACTCTCTCTCTCTCTCTCTCTCTCTCTCTCTCTCTCTCTTTCTTTCTCTCTCTCTCTCTCTCTCTCTCTCTCTTCCCCTCTCTTTCTGTAACTCTTTCAAAAATAAATACATCTTTAAAAAAATAAAAAATAAAAGACCCAAATTAAACTTTTAGAAATTAAACCTACAGTGGTTGAGATGAAAAGCTTACTGCATGGGATTAATCGCAGAATAGATACTATTGAAGAAAATATTAGTGAACTTGAAAACAGAAATAGAAATCACACAAAGTGAAACAGAGAGAAAGGGACTTTTAAAATAATAAACAGAGCATAATTGAGCTGTGGTACAGTTTCAAAAGGCTAATCTATGTGTGACTGGAGTTCCAGAGAAAAGGTGAGAATAAATAACCACTTAATAACTATACAGATTTGATGAAAACTATAAATTGATGTTCAGCTACAAAAGCACAATAGAACTCAGGCAAGAAAATGCAGAAACTTAGAGTAAAACATATTATAATGAAATTGCTCAACTCAGATAATAAAGAAAAAAATCTTTAAAGTAGCCAAGAAAAATAACTCATAGAAGACCAAAGATGAGTGAAGTAGCAGATATCTAGCTGAAAGCAATATAGGAAAAGTACACAAACAGCTCTCAAAACTCACCAACAACACACAGGGCTTTGGCACAGCAGTTAAGGATCCGTATGGGATGCTCCTATCCCCTATTAGAGTGTCCAGGTGCAGGTCCTGGCTCTGCTCCTGAGTCCAGCTCCTGCTCAAGCACCCTGGGACACTGCGTCAATATGGAGACAATGGCTTCACTATGGAGTTCCTGCAACCCGTGCGAGTCTTGGATGCAGTTTTAGGTTCCCAGCTTTGGCCTAACCCAACCCTGGCTGTTGCAGGCATTTGGAAAGTGAACCAGTAAATTGAAGGACTCTCTCTCTCCATCCCTCTATCTCTCTCTTTTCATTCAAATAAAAATAGGTGCATAGTAAATAAACAAATAAATAACTCACCAATAGATAAACAACTTAGATAAAAAAAAAGAAAAGAAAAAAGAAAAAAAAGAAAGAAAAAAGAAAAATAAAATCTCTCTTGGGGCTGGAGTTGTGGCATAGTGGGCAAAGTCACCGCTTGCAGTGCTGGCATCCCATAAGGGTGCCAGTTCTAGTCCCAGCTGCTCCACTTCCAATCCAGCTCTCTGCTATGGCCTGGAAAGCAATACAAGATGGCTCAAGTCCTTGGGCCCCTGCACTCATGTAGGAGACCCAGAAGAAGCTACTGGCTCCTGGCTTCAGATTGGCGCAGCTCTGGCCATTGCAGCCAATTGAAGAGTGAACCAGCGGATGGAAGACCTCTCTTTCTTTCTGCCTCTCCTTCTCTCTGTGTAACTCTGACTTTCAAATAATAAATAAATAAATATTTTAAAAAATTAGTCTCCATGTCTCTCCTTCTTTTCTCTCTCTCTCTCTCTCTCTCGCTCGCTCTTGCTCTCTCTCTCTCTCTCTCTGTAATCCTGACTTTCAAATAAATAGATAAATATTTTTAAAAAGTGGGGGCAGTTTTGATATAGCACGATTAAGCTGCCACCTATGATACTGACACCCCATATGGGCTTCTGGTTTGTGTCCCAGCTGCTCCACTTCCAATCCATCTCCCTGCTGATGGTCTGGGGAAGCAGCATAAGATAGTCCAAGTGCTTGGGCCCCTGCACTCATGTGGGAGACTCTTCTGGTTCCTGGCTTTGGCCTGGCCCACCCCTGGCCTCAGCCATTTGGGGAGTGAAACAGCAGATGGAAGATTCTCTCTCTCTCTCTCTCTCTCTCTCTCTCTCTCTCTCTCTTTCTCTCTAACTCTTTCAAATAAATAAATAAATACATCTTTAAAAATTAGGCAAACATTTTGCCAAAGATGTGCAGATGGCAAATCAACATTGACAACAATGTTCGCCATCATGCTTCATTAGGGAAATGCAAGTTAAAACAATAATCATATACCGAATGGTTAAAACCCAAAGGAACTGGCATTTGGCATAGTGGTTAACACACTACTTCGGACCCCACATCCCGTATTGGAGTACTTGGTTTAAGTCCCAGCTCTGCGTCTATCTACATGTGAACCCACAAAAGAAACCACATGGATGAAATGCAAGTATACATTACTGAAGCAGAAAGAGCCAGTCTGAACATGCCATAGACTTCATAATTCCACTTATATAACATTCTGGAAAAGGTGATTCTGTAGATTTGAAAAACAAACTGATGCTTCCAGTGGTTTGGACAGGGGAAGAGTAACAGATAAAGTATGGGCATCAGGTAGTGGCTCAAGTAGTGGGTGCCTACTACTGCCCACATGGGAGACCTGGATTGTGTTCTTAGCCAAATGCAGCACTGGTCATCATAGGCATTTGGGGGTAAATCAGCAAATGGGGTTCCCTCTTCTTTCTCAAGTAGCAATAACAAAACAGTGAGGTACTGGGGTACTTTTAGATGGAGAGAGTATGGTGTATAATAGTGTAGTGGTGGCTCTATGGCTATCAAAATCATAAAATCTGACAGCATAGATAGAGTGAACATTCATGCATGCAAATTTTTAAAAATTTATTTAGGTGATCAGGGGGCTCCAGGATGAAATACAGGGTGTGACTAAAGAATCTGTTTGATGAATGTGTAAAACAATTTCAATGAAGTTTACCCATGAATGGGGTGAAGGAAAAGGTGGTGCTCACATAACCTACTTTAGAATGAATGGAGACTGAGACCAAAGTCCAAAGAAACTGTCTAGAGAACTGTGCTGTAGGGAATGGTGCTTGAGGGGTGGTTTCCCACGTGGTTTCAGATAATAATATGGAATTGTTCACTGGAATGTAACAAGGAAGTACATGGTGGTAGAGGTTACTCACTATTGGGGTGAGAAGGTAGAAGCAAGCAAAAGAGGGCAGAGTGTCCTACATGGTAATGGATGAGAACTGGAGACATGGTTAGTTTATGTAGATGCAGATGGTTTCACACAAAAATAGTCACACAGCTATATATAAACATAAGTTAGCATATACACTCATAGATCCTTACTTTGTAACTGAGAAGGTTTGAAAGCAATGACATCCTAGTAGCAAGGTGCATCCCCAGCACTCAGATCTCGATTTTTTAAATACCAGTCTCCCATAAGTGAAAATGGGATTCATTGAAATGGCTGATTCTAGGCTTGGGGTAAAAAATACACATGAGCCCAGAGCCTCTTCTGGAGCTGGAAAGTAAGGGAGTACAAAAACAAACAAACAAACCACACAATGACAGGGAAGGGACACAGGAACCACCTCAAAAAGAGGTCTAATCAGCTAAAGCCAGAAGAACTTGAATAACAAATTAAACCACAGAAAATATAAAGCAAATATCTATGATTCCATTATGACGTCAATAAGTGATTGAATACAAGTGCATACTTCAAAAAGTTCATGGCAAATAGAATTAAAACATAAGCTTATTTTGATGCAAAAAATTGAAATACATGCATACAATAAGCCTTTAAAAGCTTATGGAAATGCATATTATGAAAAAACTGTGTGGATTTCAAGAAAAATTGGGGCCCAAAGAAGTTTTTTTAATTCTATTTTCCCATGAACCTTTTGAAGTCACCCTGTTTAAATAAATGGAAGAGAATAAACAAATCTCAGATACAGAGCAATTCTGAGTCATTTACATAATTTCTTCGTACTTGAGGAAGATGGACAGAACTTCCCGTTCTTGAAAATAGCTGCACCTGCACGTAGTGGCTTCTCTCCAAAGAGCAGGGTATGGGACAGTGAGGGAAGATAACCTTGCAGTGGAGACTTCCGAGGGACATTATCAGCAGAGTGATCAATGTCAACATCAGAAGTTAGTCAAGTTGATAGTATGCGCTCCAGAAATTATGTAAGGAGAATGGCATTTTACCTCTATGATCTTCCTCTCAAAAATCCATCACCCTATCACAATCCTCAGAAAAACATCAGGCAGATCCCGATAGAAGGGAATTCAACAAATTACTTATACTTCTAAAAAACATCACTGTCATCATAAACAAGAGAAGTCTGGGGCCGGTGCTGTGACAGAACAGGTAAGGCCACCACCTGCAGTGCTGCCATCCAGTATGGGTGCCGGTTCGAGTCCTGGCTGCTCTACTTCTGATCCAGCTCTCTGCTGTGGCCTGGGAAAGCAGTGGAAGATGGCCCAAGTCCTTGGGTCCCTGCACCTGCGTGGGAGACCCGGAAGAAGCTCCTGGCTCTTGGCTTCAGATCAGCCCAGCTCCAGCAGTTGTAGCCATTAGGAGACTGAACCAGTGGATGAAAGACTTCTTTCTCTTTCTCTCTCTGCCTCTGCCTCTCTAACTCAGCCTTTCAAATAAATAAATAAATCTCTAAAAAAAAAGAGAGAGAGAGAGAGAGAGAAGTCTGAGAAAACCTAAGGTGGAAACCGAAGGTGGGATACTAGATGAGGTGCTTGAACCGGAAATGGAAATCAAAACCAAGGACATCTGAATCCAATATTGATTCTAATTAACAATGCATAAATAATGGTTTATGGTGACAGATATGAGCCATAAGGGAACCTAGGTGTGGGGTATACAAGAGTCATCTGTACTATCGTCACAACTTTTCTACACCTTTTAAACTATACTAAAATTAAGTTCACTCAACAATAATTCTTTTAGAAAGAATAGAGCTTAGTGTGTTATTTATTTACTATTGATATTCTCAGGTCCCTGTTTGTTTTACCACCTTTGTGGATCTTAAGGCAGTCTGAACAAAGTATTGATTCTAGCTAACAGTGTATAAATATTGGCTTTCAGTGACAGACATGGACCATAGGGGATACAGATGTCAAGGTGTTCATACTTAGAACAGTTGTGCAGACCTTCATTGCAAGAAGAAAAATATGCCCTTGTGCTTACAAACTTGGCCTTCATAGGGCCTCACCTGCACCTCTGCAGGACCCTGAAGCTCTGCTTGACAGTAGGATTCTCTCTGGATCAGCCTATTGTATATAAACACCTGTATTTCTCACCACCATTTGGTGGTGAATTCACAAGCTTTGGGAATTTGCCAGTTGTGAGAACCGAGTCTAAGTTGCAGGGATTTCGACCTGGAAACCCAATAGGTCTTACAAAAGAGGAATCAGCGGTGGGAAAACGCATCAGGTGAAAAGATGGGGTAGGGACACAACAAGAGGCAACACGTTGGTCTGTGTCAATCATCCTGCAGAAAGCATGCGTGTAGGTAATCTGAGGCCCATCTGCCAAAATCATATCCTCATGCTCGTTTGCATCAGAATCAGAAGACCTAAACAGTGCTAGGAGGATGAAAACATTTCCCAGATCTCTCTAGCCTCAGTGTCATACAGACCTTCATATCCTGATTAAGCATCTCCAGGAGGCACGCAGGGTCTGGGGAGGTGAGGGGAGGGTAGGCGTGCCCAGCTCCAGCAGGGCCCACCCCCGGCAGCCTCGCAGGTCTCAACACGAGGACAGCACGGCGTCTCCGTGCATGGCCGCCGCGGGCCCGCGCCCAGCAGAGCACACGGTAATTAGCCGCGGCTGGAGCTGAGCGCCCAGCGTGTTGGAGCAAGCTGGCATCAGCGTTTGAGGTGCACCTGTTTACGATTAGCTACAATGGATTCCACACCCCACACCTCATTTCTTGGAGGGAAGGAAGAACTTGTCTGAGCAATGATCATAACCTTTCTCTTGCAGTTTTGTTGGTTAGTGAAGGAGCCGTTTCAAACTCATTCAACCCGGTCTTTCAGGGTTCTTTCCCTCCCAGTCTGCCGTGGCTGATTTAAACTGCCTAGTAAAACTCACCGAACCACTCTGCTTCCCTTCTCTTTGCTGTGATCACAAGACCTGGTCTCCCAGGATATAGTGGCGCCCACACCTTACACCTGTCCTGGGCTGTGGACCCCAGGGGCTGTGTGGGTTCCTTCCATGGTGCCAGCATCAAGTGTAGTGGGGAGGTGGGTTTCTAATTCCCTGACAAGCTCGCTGTGAAGTTTCATGTGTGTTGTCCTCATTCAGCAGGGCAATTAGGCATGGCAACTCTGAGAACATGGTGTGATCTGTGGACTCTGAGCATCATGTGCACAAAATCCCATCACCTTGATACTGATGGAACCAAGGGCTATGAGGGAATGGGGGGAGTGGGTGCTGATCACTATCTTGGGCAATTAACACTGATGAGCAATTCCAAGTCACCACTCACCGCAAGTCAGGCTGATTTTCTTTCAAATGCACCTGATACCTCTGCCTTCCTGTCACCTTCGAAGGATAAATATCTTTTAGTCTTTCTACTGTGCAACTGATTGATAGATGCCACCCTACTCTCCTGCAGTCAGTTGAGTTTCTGGGACTGCTGGCAGCCGGGGGTGCTGAGTGCCCCAGAAAAGCCACTGAACTCCAGGGGGCAGCTCAGAGGCTGCCAGCTCACATCCAGGAGTGAGAAAAAAGCCAGGGGATGCAGAGCTAGAGAAAGGGCATGTGAGAAAAATGTCTCCCGCCTTCCAGAGGACAGCGCGCCTTCTCAGAACTCCCCCAGTTCTCCAGCCCACAGCTGCCCCAACCTTGTCAAATTCTAGTGGAGATCAAGACAGGAGGGTCATGGTCCAACAATGCAACCTGAATCCAAGTGATCTTCCCTCAGGCCAGGGAGTCCCCACATGTGCCAGGATTCCCCCTGTGAGCCTGTGACAGAGGTGCTAGTCAAAGTTGGTACAGAACTATCTACAGTCTCTGCTGAGACACACAGAGACCTAGTCAGATCCCAGGGGGGAGAGCTGGTACTGGGAATCTGAGCCAGCGCATCCCTAGCCTGTGTCTTCCCTGCCTTCCTCAGCCACCCAGATGTGGCCCCCAGAGAGCTTAGCTGAGGTCCTCACTCACATATTGATTAAATTCCAAGGTGTGGGGTCCAACGCTGTGGCATAGTGGGTAAAGCCGCCGCCTGCAGTGCCGGCATCCCATATGGGTGCCGGTTCGAGTCCCAGCTACCCCACTTCTGATCTAGCTCTCTGCTGTGGCCTGGGAAAGCAGTGGAAAATGTCCAAGTCCTTGGATACCTGCACCCACATGGGAGACCTGGAAGAAGCTCCTGGCTCCTGCTTTGGATTGGTGCAGCTCTGGCAGTTGAGGCCATCTGGGGAGTGAACCAGCAGATGGAATACATCTCTCTCTCTGTCTCTCTCTGTCTCTCTGTCTCTCTCTCTCTCTCTTTCTCTCCTCTATCTCTCTCTTTCTTTCTGCCTAACTCTGCCTTTCAAAAAATAATAGAATATTTTTTTAAAAAATTCCAAGGTGCTCAGTTGGGAATTTGCAGTTTTGACAATGAGTGGGGAAGGGAGGGAATGTAGGCAAATAAAGGAAAACAAGGAGTAGCAGGTGATTCCAGATCCCTGAAGTTAGTCTCCTGATCCAATGATATAAGTGATTCCTCAAATTTCATGGTACATTGCAGTCAACTGGAAAAATTAACAAAGAGATAGTTGCCAGAGCTTGTGATTGGGATTGGAATTGGGCTGCCTGCCTTTGTATCAGAACCCAAATCTGAGATTGCCTATGTTAAGACCAGACAACTGTGTCAGGTTTTCCTGTTACTCCTGGTGTCGGGTCTCTGCAAGAGGTTTCAGAGTTTTCTAGTCAAATTCCACAAGGGACCGCCAAACAGTTCATTTATTCAGCAAGTATTTACTGAACACTTACCGAACTATCAGGATACACACACACTGACACACATAATCCCTGTGATGTGTCTCAAAACTTAAATTTCCTGCAGTTACAGAAAAATGGCATGTAAACTTCAGACCTCTTTTTCATGCTGTGGAAATGAACACCAGCACCCGGAATTTTCCAAAAACTAAACTGCTTCCATGTGCACTTGGTTGTGTCTAGTTGTAGGAAAATATAAGTCACTCCTTAGATAAGGTTTTTGACAAAAAAAAAAAAAAAGCGCTCCTATGTCAAAGTTGTGTTCATTAAGAATCCCAGGGACAAAAACAGAATACAAAGTTATTCACAGCTACATAATGTCTTTGGGATCCTAGATTGAAGATATTTCCATTTCCTTTCACAAATGGTGTTTTTTATTTCCTTTTTTCCTCCATTTTTCAGGTGAAATGCAGAGATTTCTTTTTAAATTTTTCTTTCAGGAGGATTTGGGAACAGATCTTGATTAATTATGTAATATTGAGTTTCTTGAATATGGATACTGTCTTGTACATATTTCTCTAAGAAAACAAAGCCAAAGAGAATTCCAACGCAGACCGTGAAGCTCGGATGAAGTCTGTCTGGAGGTGTCTCCTAGCTGATGAAAGGGTTTTCCGCTGCTTTTGTGGAAGCCATGGCATGCTTCTATTTATCATGGTCGTCCAAGATGTCCTTCGCTGATGCCGAGCGCAGTGTGGGGGGAGGCTCCTGTCTTTGCTGCGAGTGCAAGCCCAATGCCCCTGACCCTCCCAGGCCAGACTCCTTTGGAACTCGCCGCTCTGCTGAGGGCTTCAGCTCTGGATTCCCGTTACTCCTTCAGACAGATTCCTTTCAGTTTCATCTTTACCCCAAGTTTCAAAATGCCAGCTGAGTTATTTTGTACATGCTCAGTGAAAAAGATGAAGAAAGGAATTCAGAAGCACAATCTGACCCTAAGTGACTCCATCTCCCTTTAAACAAAGAAAGGCAACTTGGCTGGGTCAAGCTATATGGCATGAACAGAGGTTGGGGAGCATAGTGTGGGGCCTCCTTTATCATGCTGCCCTGAGGCACAAACTCTGTCCCAAACTGACTGCTGTCCAGCCAATGCTCTATCATGATGGAGTGTTCTGGATCTGCATCGTCCAAGATGGACCCACTAGTCTTATTTGGCCACTGCACACTTGAATGTGGTTAGTGTGACTGAGGAACTAAAGTGTCCAATTCACTTAGTATGAGTGAGTTTGTATATAAATAGCCACACGGAGCCAGTGGCCAGAGTATTGCAGAGTGTTCCTCTAGACTGTACTCAAGAAGGAATCAGAGGGCATTTGAAACACTGATAGTATGTGAGAATGAAACATACTGTCTAGGAAGGCTCCAGAGTCAGGATCGGCATTCATTCATTGTATGAACCAACACAGTGGTTTAGGGGGCTTTGCTCTCCTCCTGCCAAAGGTGCTTCCCCACATTGCTTATGGAAAACACAGGAGAATGGTCCCTCAGCTTCTCTATTGAGAACCCTCAGCCAGAAATAGCACCTGTCCTGGAGAGGCTGGAAGTCAAGTCTGTGTGGCATGTATCCTACCCTTATCTCTCTAAGAAATTGAAAAGCTACTTAACTGCTTGAAGAATGGCATCTTCCAGCACAAGCAGGAAAGGTATGGAGGAAAAAAAAATGTCAAGAGATAAATAACATCAACAGAGCCTTGTAATTCCGTGCAGACACAGACTCCTGGTTTCCCTGTGAGCCCCCTGATCTCATGTAAAACTGGCTACAGTCCAGTGTGGTCCCATTGATGAAGCATGGAGGGCACATTGCTAAGTATGTCTCATGAATAAACTGTTACCTCTGATAGTCACAGCAAACCTAGAGAGCAGGTAAGAGTTCATTTTCTTATTTGATCACAGATGGGGAAACAGGCTAAAAACATTCAGAACTTTATTTAGGGTCACATAACTTTTGAACAAAGCCAAGAAAGCCCATTTGCAAAGCCCATTGGGACATTTTCACTTACAATCTTCTGAGTGCGTTGGCCTCAGCCTTCACTATGCAGAATCTTTTGTCTAACTAAATGCATCCTCACATATACCCTTGTGTATACAGATATAGATGGATATATAGAGATTTAGATGGACAATTGCTCATGCTTGTGAAAATATGATTTTTCAATGTTTTAAATGCAAACGTTTGCAAAAAAATAGACATTTTGCAAGGTTGCAAAATGACCCATCACAGAGTTTCATAGGTGAATCCCAACTCCTACATCCTCCCTCCACTGAGAAAAATAGAAAAATTTAAATATTGGAGGACATACTGATCAAATGAGATGGGTTATTAGTAGATGCTGTGGGATTATGGGGTTATCTTTTCATCTTTCTGGAAAAGCTTGTGTTGGACCCTGATGACAAGGGACAAACTCTGAGCCCTTCCCAGTGCTCATTTTTGTGCCTACACATACATGCACATTTAAAAACTCCTCTTTCCACCATCTATTCCTCAAATGTCCTATTAGAGTCTGGCTCTTCTCTCACTGGGATGTGAAAAGTTTTGTATTTCTCTGTGTCACCACAATTTATTATCCTACCTGAGACTGAGCAGGCACTTATTAAATATCTTACGAATGAACAAATTTGTAGAAGATAAATTAGATATAAACTACATTTCAAATTGTCAAAGACCATAATGCAAAGCCTAGAGGTAGGGAGTCTGGATTAGCCCTCATGTTCTGCATTGCTTTCCCAAAGGTTTTCAGGGTGTACAAGAGAACGGAAGTCCATTTGGAAGTGCATTTCCTGGCATGGTCAGTTCGGTTTGCAGCCTCCGTGTTGTTTAAACATTAGCCTTGCTCCATGAGTAATGGCCAGGCTAAGGCAGAGTCATGTGGAGCTGTTCTTCTCCAGTTTGGAAATTAATGCTAGGTTCAGAGAAAATAAAAGCTAACCTCAACTCTCCTTCCAGCTGCAAACAGAAGGCTTCTGCTTGGGCTCCCTCCCTGGAAGGCTCTTGGAGGCAGCATTGTGGGTGAAGGGCAGCAGGAAGAAGTGTGAGGCAGAGCTAGGCAGTGCTGTGACCTCCAGTCATAGCCAGGGTCCTCCCGGCAGCCCAAGTCCACTGGACTGAGTTTCCAGAAATGTCTGATAGTGAACTATCATAAACACTTAATAAGGGGAAGGGGAAACCCAAGGGTGGAGGGTATTGAAACACGTGACTTAGGCCAGTGCCGTGGCTCACTTGGCTAATCCTCCGCCTGCAGTGCCGGCACTCTGTGTTCTAGTCCCGGTTGGGGCGCTGGGTACTTGTCCTGGTTGCTCCTCTTCCAGTCCAGCTCTCTGTTGTGGCCCGGGAGGGCAGTGGAGGATGGCCCAAGTGCTTGGGTTCCTGCACCCGCATGGGAGACCAGAAGGAATTACTCAACTCCTGGCTTCGGATCGGTGCAGTGCTGGCCGTAGCGACCATTAGGATAGTGAACCAGTGGAAGGAAGACCTTTCTCTCTGTCTCTCTCTCACTGTCTATAACTCTCTCTTTGTCTCTCTCTCTCACTGTCTAACTCTGCCTGGCGAAAAGAAAAGAAAAGAAAAGAAAAGAAAAGAAAAGAAAAGAAAAGAAAAGAAAAGAAAAGAAAAGAAAAGAAAAGGAAAGGAAAGGAAAGGAAAGGAAAGGAAAGGAAAGGAAAGGAAAGGAAAGGAAAGGAAAGGAAAGGAAACATGTGACTTAAAACTGGGTCTAAAGAAGCATCAAAATCACATCCCAAGTTGTTGTCTTGGTAATGCTATGAGCTTAAGGGGCTTGGGGGTGTGGAAGGGGAGAATGCGCTGACTTGAGTATGTAGGAAATTGGGTGTTATTTTAATGTACTGTGACAGATTCAATGATGCAAGTGGGCTGTTTGTGGAGCTGCTAACCAGCAAACTGTTTGGGTTCGCAACAATTGTGATGTGAGACATTCCAGATGGTCTCACCGGCCCAGGACAAGAGAAGGAGTGTGAGCACAGGTAGGGCTCGCCCTGGCCATGCACATGCTCAGAGGGTCCTAGTGCCCTCCCCTGGCCCTGTACTGCTGCCCTCACCCCAGGAAGTGCCAGGAGCAGCCGCTGCCCCTTCCCCTGCCTCTCAGCACAGCTCCTGCTGCACAAGCAGCAACAGTGCTGGGGCAACCTGGTGTCTGAATTCTACAACTAGCAAGTCCCCAGCAGCACACAGCCTCAGCTGAGCACTCCCGTGAACCGAAGGCAGTCGTTCAGTGATGCAACTGTGTCCTTGTGATTTCCATACTCTTCCAGGAAAGGCTCAGGAGAGTCCCAAACATGAATTTTAAGATATTTTAAAGAGTGGCTGGCGCTGTAGCACAATAGGTAAAGCCACCATCTGCAGTGCTGGCATCCCATATGGGTGCCAGTTCAAGTCCAGGCTGCCTCCACTTCTGATCCAGCTTGCTGCTATGGCCTGGGAGAGCAGTAGAAGATGGCCCATGTCATTGGGCCTGTGCACCCATGTGGGAGACCCAGAAGAAGCTCCTGACTCCTGGCTTCGGATCAACACTGCTCTGGCCATTGCTGCCATCTGGGGAGTGAACCAATGGATGGAAGGCCTACCTCTCACTCTCTCTGCCTCTCTGTAACTCTGCTTTTCAAGTAAATAAATAAATCTTTTTTAAAAAAAAAAGATACATTAAAGAAACACTATGTAGTTTATCAATAGAGATGGGTCATGGAAGTCTGAGCATTTCTGTGAGGCCATATTTACATAGAACAAGTATATTGCAAGTGTTTCAGTACTGCCATATGGATAGAGAGAAAAACACTTCAGCCATACACATGTGTATAGAATCGTTGAATTTCTATAAAGGGCTATACATGAGACACTGCCTTTCTTCAGAACACTTCCCTTTTGTGTTTTCATTTTACTTCCCATTTGATAGTCTGATTTCCAAAGAGGCAAACATAGCCACTTAGAGTGGGTTTCAGGGATAGACAGTAACAAATGTCGGATGGAACCTTAGGATCCATCCTTTTCTCACCAGAGCTGCCAATAGCTTCAGACATTGCTCGTGCTTAGCAAATCCCCCCCCATCTAACTTGAGGAGTTTCACAGCCTAGAAAAAAAAGGATGTAGCACATGTATTTCCGTGTGACACCTCCAAAGACTGCTATAGAGAGAACAGAGATTCCCATTCAACCCAAACTTCTCCAGCTTCCTCCTTCAGTTCTGGTTTCAGCTCCTTGGGGAGTCAAAAAAGGAGGCAACTTGGGGGCGGGTCCCTCCTTGCTGATCACCTGCCAATCACCCTCAGCTCCTATGAGCCACTACAGCTGCAGAACCACAAGGAAACGAGGCCCTCCCTGAGCCAGCTTCCACACAGGGCTTGCTGGAAACTGTGTTCTCCGTGCCCTCGTGCCCTTCCTGCCCCCCTTCTCCCCACACGGCCCCTCTTCCTTCCCACGGCTCTGAGCACTTCCACATGCCAGGTGGGGGGTTCGATGCAGAGAGGCAGCCACCACGCAAAGGAGCGCACCCCTTGTGCTTAGGGAGTTGAAGTTCTACAGAAGGACTCACAAGAAGATGGTCAGGTAGTGGTGGCTGCTGGGACTGGCAGTTAAGCCCCGGATTGAATTCTCAGCTCCCACATCAGATTGGCCCAGCCCCACCCCTGCAGGGATTTGATGCTGTCTCCCCCACCCCCACCCCCACCCCTGCCCCACACAAATAAGTAAATTTCCTAAGGAGAATATGAGCTAATTAATTCATCAAAACTGTTGTACGTTCCCTAAAGGACGGGACAGCCCTCCCGGGGGAAGAGATGCTGGAGTACCCTGGGACTGCCCCACCACAGTGCTTGCAAGCCAGCCCTCCTCAACACCATCCCAGGCAGCACTATTGAGAATGGGATGGATGGAATCGATGTGTCTAAGGAATCAGAATGGTGGGCAGTGGAATTCGGTTGAACAAAGCAGGTCTCTAGGCACCCGCAGAATGAAAAGCAACCAGGTGGGAGTGAAATCAGGTGAGGACTCAAGGAAGAAGCAAATGGCTGAGGGGTCAACAAAGAGAAGGAACCGTGGAGGGAGGAGGGGTGAGCAGCCCAGACGCCCAAGAGCACCACAATAATCAGAGCCATTTCTGAATGGATTCAATCGCACCTGTTTTAGAAATGGACACTTGGGAACTGTGGATTCAACCTGTTCGGTCAACAGCGCCCAGTACTCCAGCCAATCAGAGGTCTCGCGGCGCCACATGCCTGCAACAGACGTGACCTCCTTCTGCACAGACTTGCGCATCCTCAGAAATTCAGTCACACACTTGCCATCGTGGAGGAGCCAGACAAGCAGTGGGAGAGGGGATTTGTCTAGAAAGTTGTTTATTTCCACAAATACTGAACCGCTAAAATAGTCATGGAGGATGGTGCAGCAAGTTCACTTCCAGAAATCCCTCCTCGCCGGCTCCTAAAGAACACAGAGGTGTCCCCCGAGCTTTCAACGTGACAGTGCTCAAGAGAATGTTGTTTACAGGCAAAGAAGTGGGCGCCCGAAAGGTAGTGTGAAGAGGAAAGCGGCACCTGGTGGTCTGCTCAGCACAGTCCCTGCCCGGTTCTGAAAAGCACTGAGCGCTTCCGGGCAACGAGCTTCTATGCTGAGTCTTCACAACAGTCCCAGGAGAAGGGTTTTGTTATTCAGTCCACCCTTCGCCAGAGGACACAGAAGGAGGGAACGGACATGCGTAGATGCTAGAGTCGGAGCTTAGGTTGCATTTGGCTATGGAACCAGAGACCTGACGGCTCCCCTGCCTCCTGCCATGCTGTGTAATGCTAGCTGATGGCATGGGGAAGGTTCCACCACGATGTACATGGAAAAAGCAGACTGCTATTTCCTGAGTGAACATGTCTGTGCCCAGAAGTAATCACCTCCCAATGTTGACAGTAGTGCTTTACCTCTGTCTCTCGTAAGAAGTGATTCTTGGGGGCCGGTGCTGTGGCATAGCAGGTAAAGCCGCTGCCTGCAGTGCAGGCATACCATATAGGCACTGGTTTGCATCCCGGCTGCTCCACTTCCAATCCAGCTCTCTGCTATGGCCTGGGAAAGCAGTAGAAGATGGCCCAAGTCCTTGGGCCCCTGCACGCATGTGGGAGACCCAGAGGAGGCTCCTGACTCCTGGCTTCAGATCAGCTCAGCTCCAGCCATTGTGGCCATTTGGGGAGTGAACCAGTGGATGGAAGACCTGTCTCTCTCTCTCTCTCTCTCTCCCTCTCCCTCTCCCTCTCCCTCTCCCTCTCCCTCTCCCTCTCCCTCTCCCTCTCCCTCTCCTCTCTCTGTATAACTCAGACTTTCAAACAAATAAATAAATATTTTTAAAAAAGGAAGCAATTCTTGAATGAATTTTTATGCATGCTTTCTTAAACTTTCCATAGTGAAAGTGTACTTCAAAAGGTTTGTGGATGGGATTAAAAGATGAGTTTATCTTGACACAAAAAGTTTTTAAATCCCTGTGGTATTTCCATAGCATATTTTTCATAAACTTTGTAAAGATCCCTAGTACACATGGATTTTTTTTAATTTGCACCAAAAATAAATCCTCTTTTTTTAAAAAAGATTTATTTATTTATTAGTTTGAAAGTCAGAGTTACACAGAGAGAGGCGAGGCAGAGAAGAGAGAGAGGTCTTCCATCTGATGGTTCACTCCCCAATTGGCCGCAATGGCAGGAACTCCACCGATCTGAAGCCAGGAGCCAGGAGCTTCTTCCGGGTCTCCCACATGGGTGCAGGGGCGCATGGACTTGGGCCATCTTCCACTGCTTTCCCAGGCCATATCAGAGAGCTGGATTGGAAGTGGAGCTGCTGGGTCTCGAACCGGCGCCCATATGGAATGCTGGCGCTTCAAGCCAAGGTGTTAACCCACTGCACCACAGAGCTGGCCCCTAAAATCTTCTTTCAATTGGACTTTCCAATAATATTTTGAAGTACCCTCGGGTGTGTCCCTTTTACAAATAAAAAGAGAAAATAGGGGCAGCGCGTGAAGCTGCCGCCTCTCACCCTGCCCCACATCACAGAGTGCCTGGTTCTAGTCCCAGCTACTCCATGCTTCAGATCCAGCTCCCTGTTAACACACTTGGAAAGGTGGTCCAAGAGCTTGGGTTCTTGCCACCAATGTGGGAAACCCAGATGGAGTTCTGGCTTCTGTTCAGCCTGGCCTGAGCCAGGATATCATAAGGCATTTGGGGAATAAGCCAGTGGATAGAAGTTCTCAAGTTCTCTCTCTCTCTCTCTCTCTCTCTCTTTCTCTCTTTCAGATAAATAAGTAAATCTTCTTTTAAAAAGAAAGCATCATCAAAAATTACTGCAGACAAGTTTATCCACCATTTAATCATGTCTACTTGCATGTTAAAATCCTTAAGCTTTGAAGCAGCATACAAATATTATTTTATTATTCGATCTGTGCTTTGATTTTTTTGTGTGAATCCACTGACTCCTGTGTGTTTTGTAAACTTTTCTCATTCCTCCATATCCCCTCAGAACATCATTTCCTGTCTTTATATACACTTTTGAAATAGGTATGAAAAGCACAAATTATTTCAAGACGATGAATTTTTTTTGTCAAGATTTCTGCATACTTACTCATTGCTGGTCACAAGTAGTTTCTAAAACAATGAGCTACAGAACCACCTTCTGCCCCAAAATAAAATAAAAATCCCTGTGCACTTTTTCCTTTTAAGAAATTTGGCACCAAACTCCAGTTCTCCGGAAGTTGTTTTGTTCCCTCCGACGTATTTTAGAATGTACAAACAGTCCAGATAATAAAAAAGTCTTTGATAACTTGGGTCAACACTCTCCAGAAATCATCATTCTGCACTTACCAAACTTCTCTAATGTGTCACCTCCACAGCTGAGTCCAGCTGTGGCCCTGAACTCTAAGGATGTTTGCTCCAGGTGAATGTCGGTCATGCTTCAGGCCTGGGGGGTGAGCACCATGCTCCGTGCTGCTCTGTGCTCTTATCGTCTGCTCTGCCACGGCTCTTATCATGAATTCTCCTGAAACCTCTCTAGCACCCCTGTCAGTGGGGCTCCTGTCGGTGTCCAACACCCCACAGGGTTCAGCAGGTGGCTGGCAAGAGCTTCCAAGAGTTGACGACAAGCGGAGGACAGACACTGGAGCACCTGGGCCCTGCTCACTCCTCTGACCCCTGAGTCCTTGTTGAAGCTAGGACAGGCCCCACCGGCTCCTGCCTGAGTGCAGGGTCACTCATGTTATGATCTCCAGAAGGTGCTCTTTGCAAAGCCCGGTTAACCTGGGCATTTCTCATTCCTTCCCTTCTCTCTCTCTTTTTTTAAATAAGATACACACATGCATGTTTTTCTAATTCAATTCTCAGAGCTTTGTAAAGGCAGTTTATGAGCAGCACGTGCTCACACACATACGTGCACACACGTGCACCCACATCTCCTTGCGTTGCAAACTTGAAGTCATATGGACTTGGCCTCCAGCTGCCTTCTCTTTGCCAAGATTCATATGATTGAGCAAGAGAGAAGCGTTGAGCCAGAACAAACCAAGTGATTCCACAGGCACATTGTGAGGTGCAGAGCTAGCACTTTGGATATTGTGTAACGAAGGCTGTAACAAACATTACACAGGGAATTAGCGGCCAGATTGTGACAGAAATAAATCTACTCGGCTTTGAAAAGTTTTCCTTAAAAAGAAATATTTTGGTTCCAGTGCAAGAGGGAGAGAGCCTGCTGTCCTTGACACAGGAAGTAGATAACACCTGTCAGTGGAATTCAAACCACCTGCTCGGGGCCTGGGAGAATTAAGCCTGCAGCTGGCCACACGCTTGCCCACTTACGGGCCACACCTTTGGGGCTACATAATGGGCAAGATACTTTGTGTTCCCCATAGAGGACCCCAGCTATGTAAGTCATCACAAGTTGTGGAATTTCGCCCCCGGAATGAGGATTACACGTCCCGCCCCCAAACCCAGGATCTCAGGCTGGTGAACACAGTTCAGTGTTTTACAGGCTTAAAGGTCTGTGCGGTGTCCTCTTCCCCATAGAAAAACCACAACAGTGAAACACCAGTCCGAATGCCTTTCCGAAAGCAAAGCCATCAGGACCTCCCCTTCAGACGTATGGATAAAAGATTTGCTGAAATGCCAAAAGTAACAGCTTCAACTGGACTTCTCACCTCCACTATAAGGCTGCTCTGTTATTCTTGGGAAAACCCTGCCTGGCTTGAACAAAAACTTCGACACTTCACAGAATGTTGCTTTGGGCGTTATTGTGTGTGTGTGTGTGTGCAATTTTAAAATTGTTGAGGGACTCTGAAGTCTGAAAGAGTCCAAAAAGGTTAGCACCGGAATGGTCCCTGATGCACTTCTTGGCCAAGAAAAGCAAGAGATGCACTGGATGGTTCATTCGGGGCTCTTTTTTTAGATTTATCTTATATTTTAAAAGTGGAGCGAGCGAGCAAGAGAGAGAGAGAGAGAGAGATCTTCCATCTGCTTGTTCAACCCCAAATGGCCACAACAACTGGGCTGGGCCAAGCCAAATCCAGGGGCCTGGAAATCCATCTGAGTCTCCCATGTCAGTGATAAGGGCCCAAGTAGTTGGGCCATCTTCCACTGCCTTCCCAGGCACATTAGCCGGGAACTGAATTGGAAGCAGAGCAGCCAGGACTTGAACTGGCACTCAGATACGCAACGCTGGTGTCACAGGCTGTGGCTTATTTAGCCACATCACAACACCAGTCCCTGAGTCCTATTTTTTTGTTTGTTTTTTGTTTTGTTTTGTTTTGTTTAAGAAGTTCTAAGATGACTCTTGGGTCAGCTATTGACAACCTGAAGGTAGAAATGGAGGGACATGAACTAAGTGTCCACAGTAAAGGGCCATCTCATTGCAACAGGGGTGCAAGAAGCCATTCCTCAAGACCACAGTTTATGTATCCCTCTTTCTTTACACATGCACCAAGCCCTTCCCACCTGTTTAATTAATATTTCAAACAGAAATGTCTCAACACAACCACAGCTTTTGCACAAACACATAGCTCACATGAAGTCACCATCTAAACATAAAACCGACGCACAAAGACACTTGCACGCATCATAGGCAGAGCAGTCCAAATGCAAAGCCAAGATGTCTTCTCTCGCCGTGACTTCATGTGAATTCCTTGTGTAAATGTGTGCCACATGTCAAGCTGTTTACAGCGCCCAGCTTTTGTTTGCTACATCACACATGTGGCAGACACGCCAACTCCGACAGAGAGAACGGAGAAGTGGCTCTCCCACCTGACACTTGTGTTCAAGCTCTGGCCCCACAAACCACCTGATGCCACCAGTTCAGAGCCAGGCGTGGCTCAGGCAGGGTCAACAACACACCTGACTCGCGCGCTTGTGAGTCACAGGCCCTCTGAGGCAGGTTCCCTGTGCCAAAGCATGAACAAATCCTCCTAGAATCTGAGAGGAAAGCAGCCTGGAAGACAGCCTGGAAGAGGGAAACCCAGTGGTTCTGCAAGCGCTCTGGTTGTCTTCTGAGCCATTGACTCACGCCCACCCCCTTGCATAAACGCACACCAATGTCACTTCACACAGGCCCAGATGCAATCCTGGGAGCGCCAGAGGGTCTCTCTGATTCCCAGGATGGCCATGAAATTTCTCACTTCATCACAGAGGGTTTGGGGATGAAGAACATTCGAGGGGTGCTGCAGGGAGGCAGACGGGTGCCTTAAGACATATAAGCGGGGCCAGTGCTGTGGCGCAGTAGGTTAATCCTCTGCCTGTGGCGCCGGCATCCCATATGAGCACCCGTTCTAGCCCTGGCTGCTCATCTCCCAGTTCAGCACTCTGTTGTGGCCTTGGAAAGCAGTAGAAGATGGCTTAAGTACTTGGGACCCTGCACCCATGTGGGAGAACAGGAAGAAGCTCCTGGCTCCTGGCTTCGGATCGGCCCAGCTCTGGCCATCGCGGCCATTTGGGGAGTGAACCAGTGGAAGGAAGACCTTTCTGTCTCCCCCTCTCACTGTCTATAACTCTAGCTCTCAAATAAATAAATAAAAATTTAAAAATATATATATAAGCATCTGTCTGCCTTCCCTTCTCACATCTTTTATGGGGAGGCACTCACCCTCACCAAGGCTGAGGACTCCGCCTTGCCCAGTCAAGCCTCCCCTGTCCCCATCATTCCTCTCCTTTCTTGGCTAATCTCCAACTTGTGGCTCACTGGCAGAATCTTCCCCGCTCCATGCAGAAATCCTTACTGACAATTAGGAGTATGACCTGGATGGAAGCTCTCACTCAATGAATGCTCACCTAATACCAGGATCTCAACAAAGCCCTTGGCATATAATTTCCCCACTGAATTCTGGAGTCCACTCTGTTTGCCCATTTCAGAAATGAGGAAAGCGTGGCATAGAGTTATACACAATATCAGCCTCTACTCGGTTGCATTGTGCAGCCCCCAAGCTACCAGAATCTTCCAACCTAGGCTCAGAGTTGCCAATTAGCATCTCACATCTCAAAGATCAAGCCAAGCCTCTCTGGCCCTGGTGCTTCTGTCATAAGGAAGTGCCCTCCCTTAGCAGGTGTCCTGGTCTCCCTCCAGGATGCCACTCTGTCCTCTGCCCAGCTCCCAGCTCTCCTGCCACAGAGGCCACTCCACACTTGCTGGCTCCTGATTCAGACCACCTCAGGCTCGGCTTGCTCCCCAGGGCCACTGGAGTCCCCCAGGTGCCTCAGCTGGAGCACAAACCCACAACTTCCCCTGACTCCTCACTTCGAATGTGCTCCTCTCTTGAGCTCCCCATCCTCAGGAGCAGGCCCACCACCCACTTGCTTTTTCACACCTGAACCCTTTGTCACCTGCTGCTAGCACAGTCAGTCTCTCCATACCCTGACCTGGGCTTCCTCCCTCCTCCGGGTCTCAGCATCTCCTCACACTGCCAGTGGGCATTCATCATCCCATGCACCTTCTACCAAGGCCTCTGCCCAGTCTCCGTACCACAACACTGGCCCCAGAAAGATCATTGCAC
Organism: Lepus europaeus; assembly: GCF_033115175.1. Classification (NCBI taxonomy): domain Eukaryota; kingdom Metazoa; phylum Chordata; class Mammalia; order Lagomorpha; family Leporidae; genus Lepus; species Lepus europaeus. The sequence goes on from NC_084830.1 coordinate 96,394,298, forward strand.
TACAGGAATCTGAGAGTGTCATAAAGTACCTTGTCGTTCATGATCTGCAGACTAAAGACAACATTCCCCAGCATAGTGTGCAGGATCCTCTGTTTGCTGGGCACTGCACATGTATCAGGCTCAACACTCACTGTTTTGTGCTGGGACCCCATGCCCCTGTCCTGCCCAGCCCTCCCTGATTCCTGCACAACTGTGTACTTCACACTTGGACTAGAAAGCTTTCCACTCATTTCTGAGCACCCTGGTGCCATTTATTTTGGAACTTACGGGCATTTTTCTTACCTGTCCATGCATTCTCATAGCCATGAGACATACTCCTTTTTTAAAAAAAAGATTTATTTATTTATTTGAAAGGCAAATGACAGAGAGGAAAGAAGAGGTAGACAAAGAGGCAGAGAGAGAGAGATAGCGATCTTCCATCCACCGGTTCATTCCCCAAATGGTTGCAATAGCCAGGTCTAGGCCAGGCTGAAGCCAGGAGCCAGAAGCTCCATCCTGCTCTCCCATATGGGTGATAATGTCCCAAGTATTTGGGCCATCATCTGATCTCTCCCAGGGTACATATTAGCAAGGAGCTAGATTGTAAGTAGAGCAGCCAGGACTTGGAAAGGCACTCTAATATGGGATTCCAGAGTTACCATGGTGACTTAACCCACTGCACCACCACAACAGCCCCAAGTGTGTTTTTTTCTACTTTCCACACAGTTGGAGAGTATGTTATTGACAGTCATGTTATTGACAGCTAGGTGTTTAGAATTGCGCACGGGGCTGGTGCTGTGGCATAGTGGGTAAAGTCTCCACCTGAGATTCCAGCATCCCATTTAGACATCTGTTCAGGTCCCGGCTGCTCCACCTCTTTTTTTTATTTTTTACTCAAAAGTCAGAGTTAGAGAGAGAGAGAGAGAGAGAGAGAGAGAGAGAGAGAGTCTTCCATTCACTGGTTCACTCCCCAAATGGTTGCAACAGCCAGGGCTGGGCTGGGCTGAAGCCAGGAGCCAGGAGCTTCTTCTGGGTCTCCCACAGGGATGCAGGGGCCCAAGCACTTGGGCCATCTTCCACTGCTTTCCCAGGCACATTAGCAGGGAGCTGGATCAGAAGTGGAGTGGTCAGGACTCGAATTGGTGCCCAAATGGGATGCTGGCATCACAGCATATGCTTTACCTGCTATGCCACAACACTGGCCCTATTTTTTCCTCTACTTCTGATTCAGCCCCCTGTTAATGCCCTGGGAAAGGCAGCAGAAGATGGCCCAAGTGTTTGGGCCCCTGCTACCCACAAGCTCGTGGCTTTGACTTGACATAGCCTTGGCCATTGAGACCATCTAGGGAGTAAAGCAGCAGATGGCAGATCTCTCTCTGTTTCTCCTTCTCTCGCTATAGCTCTTTCAAAAAAATATATATTTTTAAAAAATCACACTCACCTACCCAGGAATCCAGGAGGAAGGCAAGGAAAAGGCAGATACCAGGAGATGGGTGCCCTGCAGGATCCAGGTCCCCAAGCTCAGAAGGGACTGGCCCTGCTCTCTAGGGCCTCTGGAGCTGGGAGTGAGGGGCAGGTGGGGAGAAAAAGGAACCTATAGGTTCTCATTCTCTCACGCATCTCATCCTAGGTACCAATTTGAAGCAACATCAGAAAGCATCCTAAACACAGATTATCTCCAAAATGGCCTGTGTTATTATAGACTGCCACAAACGTAAGTAACTCAAATCATGAAATTATGTGGAATTTCAAAATCTAATTTGCAAAAGAGGCAACTATTTAAAAAAGTTTGTTGTCATTGACATGACACACCTCTGAGTGTCTCTCACAGAGGCCACTACGACAAGGCTTGTGTTTCTGCCGTCTTTAGTTTTGTCTGAAACAGGCAATGACAAGAGCATACTTGACAGTGGCCACAGCCCCAGCACCTTGAATGGACCTGGGCTGCAGCTTGAGGGACCAGCATGTTCTTCCCTCCACCTCCTGCAGCTCCTCCCTGGCAGGAAAAAGGGCAAACACCATGTCCTTGGGGGCAGCTCGTGCCAACTGCAGCTCATTTAAACTCTAAACTCCATTGCTCATGGAAGTCACCAGAGTTACTTTTCAACCCTACCTAAGCTGGTTTCTGACTCTCAGGAATTCAACCGGAAGGATAGCTCCCATTTGTTCTGCTGCTCCCTCCTAAGAAATGAAAATTCTGGGGCCAGCATGTGGCCTAATGGTTAAGACACTTACCTCCTACATTGGAGAGCCTGGGTTCGAGTCTCAGCTCTGCTCCCAATTCTAGCTCCCTGCTAACACACATCCTGGGAGGCAGCAGGAAATGGCTCAAGTCATCGGATCCTTGTTGCCCACATGAGAGGCTTGGACTGAGTTCTTGGCTCCTGGCTTTGGTCTGGCCAACCCTATGCATTGCAGCCATTTGAGAAATAAACTAGCAAATGGGATCTCTCTCTCTCTCCCTCCCTCCCTTCTTCTCTCCCTCCTTCCCTCTCAAAAATATAAGAATATTAAAATTTTATAACTTTATTCTCATTTTAGTTCTAGATTTTCTTCATATAGTTCAAGGGAATTGAGAACTTCAGAAAATTTGATTTCTCCCCAAATAGATACATATTAAAAACACAGAGAAACAGATGCTATTTAAGTGAATTTGTTTTTACCACAAAGTGCATGGAAGTTAGATACCCAGTCACATCTTGCAAACAAAACGATGCCAAACTCCGACAACTCGGCGAGTCTCGTGGGCCATCTGCAGTCCGGGCAGGTCCACGTGCCACGGCCACCGAAACAGGATGCATCTCCTGTTGCAGCAAGAGAAGTTGCATCAAAGCTTGCCCCACATGGACTTAGGAGAAACAATGGCTTTTACCTCTTGTTCTAAAATCTGAAAAATGCGTCTTTGCCAAAATGTTCACACCGTCCTGTGTGTTTTCTCGATTGTCCTCATTTTCTGCTCATTAGGAACTGATCTGAAAAACTTTGCAAGGGAAAGCTCAGCAGGCTTGACTGCCCAGAACCTTCCTTCCCGCCCTGCTCGGCCATCCCCCGCTGCGGCTGCGTGACTTCAGCATAAGGGAGCCTTCTCAGGCAGGCCTCGGTGTCCTTATCTACAAACGAGGAGATTCTTTCGGCTTTCTTCCAGTTCCACATATCGGCGAGACCCAGAGCCGCATGCAATGCTATCGCAGCCTCCCAGAGCGAGCGTCTCTGTCTTCACAGAGCCCCTGCCTTGTGGGATTAAGAACAGAACCACTTGGGGTTGCAGAGCTGGACATTCCACCGGTGCCCAGCTGGACAGTGAAGGATCCCAGAGCCGTAAGAAATCCAGCTGACATTTCCCAGGGAGATAAGCGAGAGGGCAGGAGCCTTCCAAGTGCAGGACAGCCAGACACATTTTCACAACACTCTAGAATGTTCCCAATCACTCAAAAGATAAAAACATGAAAATCTTGAAAAGTCTGAATTCCTACTTAGCTTTATCAAGATGAATCACTTGAATACAAAGGGGCAGTTTAGCAACTCTGGAAGGGTGTTGCTTTTCTTCAACCCACACAGTTTGGTTTCTGCGACTTTCCCTTAGATTGCTGTCTGCAGAGCCGGTGCAGCAGTTCTGCTTCGAATAGCACTTGTGAGAGCAATTAGCCCGTAATGAAACATTCCCTGGCTGCAGCCACCGGACTTCCATTAGGATGAAAAGCACCGAATTAAGGCAATGTGTCTAATTACTGAAGTTTTCAGTCGAAAACTGTTCTTCATTTTTCTACAACATATCAACTCCCACTGTTACTACAACCAGAAGGGATGTTAACCCTTTGTCAAATATTACAAGTGTATACCAAGGGGTCTTCAGAAAGTGCATGGAAAATTCCCATAAAAAATTTTAAAGCATTTTTGAACTGAATCAAATGTATCTTTTCATTCCATTCCGTGGGCTTCCTGATGTGCCCGCATCCATCTAAATGTACCTACTCAACACTTTAGCTGTGCAGTATCCGTTGCATATCTATTATGTGCATGCAACACATATTTGGGATTTTAAAAAAAGCATCATTCCTAAACTTGTTAGCAGGGAAGATGAACAATGCTAACACATCTCTATTATAAAGGCTAAGTAAGCAGGTATATTCTGGAAGGTCCAAGAGGGGGTGACGTAAATCAACTTTGAAAACTGAATGACTTAGAGGAAAAAAAGGACAGGAGCATAATTCAAGGGAAAAGGCTATCAAGAGCAAAAGAATGGAAGTATAGGGCAGCATGGTGCATTGTAGACGATAAAAGCAGTTCAGTTTAGCACAATTCTGCCCAACAGAAATATAACATGAGCCACAATATAAACTACTCATGTCATTTTAAAATTTTTAGTTGCCACAGAAGAAAAAAATAAAAAGAAACAGGTGAAATGACCTTTAAAGAGATGCTTTTTTTTCACCACATATATCTAAAATATTATTTCAACACACACCCATTATAAAAATTAATAATGAGGCAATATTTTTTTAGTCACAAGTCTTCAAAACTCATGGCACACTTTACTCTTTTTTTTTTAAGATTTATTTATTTATTTGCAAGTCAGAGTTACACAGAGATAGAAGGAGAGGCAGAGAGAGAGAGACAGGTCTTGCATCCATTGGTTCACTCCCCAATTGGCCACAACGGCCGAAGCTGTGCCAATCCGAAGCCAGGAGCCAGGAGCTTCTTCCTTGTCTCCTATGCAGGTGCAGGGGCCCAAGGACTTGGGCCATCTTCTACTGCTTTCCCAGGGCGTAGCAGAGAGCTGGATCAGAAGTGGAGCTGTCAGGTCTCAAACTGGCACCCATAAGGGATGCCAGCACTGTAGGCGCCAGCTTTACCTGCTGCACCACAGCACTGGCCCCGCATTTTACTCGATAGCACTTTTCAGTTGGATTGGCCACACTTCAAATCTCAGCAGCCATGGTGGACAGCCCAGCTCTTTTTTTTTTATTCTTTTAAGATACATGTATTTATTTGGAAAGTCAGAATCACAGAGAAAGGGAGAGCTAGAGGTAAATCTTCCATCTACTGTTTCACTCCCCAGATGGCCAGAACAGCTAGGGCTGGGCCGATCCAAAAGCAAGAGTTTCATCCAGGTCTCTCACATGGATGTCAGGGGCCCAAACACTTCAGCCATCTTCCATTGTTTTTTCAAGGCCATTAGCAGGGAGCCGGATCAGAAGTGGGGCAGCCAGGACTTGAACGGCGCCCATATGAGATCCCAGGATCACAGGAGGCGGCTTTATCTGCTACGCCACAGCGTTGGCCCAGGACAGCACAATTCTAGAGCAGCAAGTGTGAGGTGGAAGTGTCAGCACATGGCTCAGGAAGTAAACAGTGGCAGTCACATAACAAGCGCCTCACTGTGCAAGTCACGGGGAGCACTGAAGGAAGAATCGCTTTGGAAACCAAATAAAGGACAGATTCAAAGAGAACATAACCGGGAGTTGAATGGTGTCTTAGTTTGTTGTGCATTGCTATACAGATATCCAAGACTGGGTAAATTTTAGAAATCATGAACTGAAGTTTATTTGGCTCACAGTTCGGGAGGTTAGGACTCCAACAGCATGGTGCTGGCGACTGCGCAGCTAGTGATGGCCTCCTTGCTGCACCATACTATGATGGAGGGCAGCCCATGGAGAGACAGCAAGCGGCCAGCTCAAGCCCTTCTTCCTCTTCTGAAATTTCTTGCTCACCAGGATTTCATGAAGGGAAAGAAACAGCAATACCAGTGTTCAACAGTAGAGCCCAGGAAAGATTGTTAAAAGCACATACTCTCCATAAGTTGCCAGCCCTGGTACTCTACAGCACCAGCACAAGGGGTGTTCAGTGGAATAAGCCCAAAGCTTCAGGGTCCAGAATAGCCAGGCCCTGTAAGCCAAGCAATACCCACATGGAGTCGCAGCTAAGCCATTCCCAGGTAAAGGGAGAAGGCCCAAGCTATAGAAGAACATTAGGGTTTGAAGAGTAAGTCAGTGCCTATTAGACTGAGGAAACAGATATTTTGGATGGAGGGAACTTGGAAAATTCTGCAGTAGGAATTGGATGGCATTTTTCCTTATTCTTTGCCTGATGGTCCAGATTTAGGAGACCCCATGGAAACCTGGTGTTGGGAGCACGGGGAACATCAGTGTGGGCTTGACGTTAGTTCCAGGGGTCAGATGATGTGAAATCATTTGGGAAGGGCTCAGGGTGAGCGCTGAGTCTGGCAAGGCAAAGAATGAGTCTCCCTCTCCATCCTTAGGATTCAGTCACAAAACAAATTAGAGAGTGAAGTAGGAGACAGAAGATCAAATACGATTGGCAGCTAATAGAGAGCCACCATCCCATAGGGACATAACATAACCTGTGAGCACATTGGTCCATTGAAGAATACCACAGCACTGGCTCTTTGGCAAGAGTTTCAAATAACTCACTACCCTAGCCTATATTTTAAGAATCAGAGGAATATTGAAGGAATTTCCTGGAAAAGTTCTGTCCAGCTTAAGAAACATCAAAGATGTTCTAGCACAAGAAGAATCTCAACATTCTGTCCCCTTCATTACTCTGGGCTCCATGGCATAAAAATGTGTTCACTGCTTTCTGTCTTTATTTTTATTTTTTTATTTTTGTTAAAGGTTTATTTATTTGAAAGTCAGAGTTACACAGAGATAGGACAGAGAGAGAGAGAGAAAGAGGTCTTCCTCTCCTTCCTCCCCTGATGGCTGCAACGGCAGAAGCTGCGCCGATCTGAAGCCAGGAGCCAGGAGCTTCTTCCGGGTCTCCCACATGGGTGCAGGGGCCCAAGGACTTGCGCCATCTTCTACTGCTTTCCCAGGCCATAGCAGAGAGCTGGATCAGAAGAGCAGCCTGGACTAGAACTGGCGCCCATATGGGATGCCGGCCCTTCAGGCCAGGGTGTTAACCCGTTGCACCACAGCGCCGGCCCTTGTTCACTGCTTTCTGAATCAAGAACCATAGTCATTCACTCTCCTTCATACCAAAAAAAAAAAAAAAAAGTGTTACCAGGGGCAACGGTCTCTCCAGGTGTCAGTGCAGGTGTGGCTACAAACCACAGAACACAACAAACCAGTCAACTGGGCCTCTTCACCTTTCTTTCTCTCTTACACCCAGAGACACTTACCTATTGCTGACCTTATAAAAGCTAAAAATAGCCACATAGATTTTCTTTCTCCCCTACCCATTTGATGAAATCCATGAGTACTTAATGTCAACTGTTCAGGCTCTGAAACATATCAGGATTATTTTAGGTAGCAATGTACAAATTTCAAATTCTATCCCAGGTTTCAGTCTCTTATTCATTTTGATGCAAATATTTCCAGTTAAATACATATTAAACAATATTATTTACCAGAAATTCTAGTACTTCAATGAACCAGGTGAAGAAATAAGGAACAGACCTAAGTACCTTTAAAAAATGAAGGAAATTTGGGGCAAGAATCATGGCTCAGGATTAAGCCACCACCTGAATGTCAGTGTCCCCTATTAGTGTCCATTGGAGTTTTGACTACTCTGCTTCCAATCCAGTTCCCTGCTAATGTAGCTGGGACAGCAGCAGAAGATGGCCTGACTGGGTGCCTGCGACCCACCTTGGAGACGTGGATGGAGTTCCAGGATCCAGGCCCCCATCTTCAGTTAGGCCCATCCCCTGCCATTGATGCCATTTGTGGAGTAAACCAGCATATGGAAGATTCTCGGTCTCTGTCTGTCTGTCTGTCTCTCTCTCTCAAATAAATTAATTAATCATCTTTAAATGATGAAATATGTAAGACTAAAGGCAAATTAAATTATATGGAAACTCTTTAATTGATAAAGGCGTTTCCCATGGGGATATAAGTTAACAATTCAGATACTGCTATAGATACATATTGGAATTTAATGACAGAGTAAATAATAGAAAGTGACAGCTCTGTTTCTCATTGTTGAGATGGAAAGTTATGGAAAAGCCAAGGAAAATGGTTGAGAGTGGCAGAGATGAATATGAACTGCTGTTTCTCTTCAAATAGATATAACTAGTTACATAATAGAAACAATTATAGGTAGTTTTCAAAACTTCAGTGAGAAATAATATATAGGGTCATTTAAAAAGTTCTGTGTTCAGGACCGGTGCCTTGGCTCACTTGGTTAATCCTCCGCCTGTGGCGCTGGCGTCCCTTATGGGCACCAAATTCTAGTCCTGGTTGCTCTTCTTCTAGTCCAGCTCTCTGCTGTGGCCCTGGGAAGGCAGTGGAGGATGGCCCAAGTGCTTGGGCCCTGCACCCGCATGGGAGACCAGGAGGAAGCACCTGACTCCTAGCTTCAGATCGGTGTAGCTCCGGCTGTAGCGGCCATTTGGGGGGTGAACCAATGGAAGGAAGACCTTTCTCTCTCTCTCTCTCTCTCTCTCTCTCTCTCTCTCTCTCTCACTGTCTAACTCTATCTGTCAAATAAATAAAAAATAAATAAATAAATAAAAAAGTTTGCTGATTTTTCTATAATTCTAATAAGGTTCAATTTTGCTGCAATATGAGAATGACTCTTCTTGGGTTTGTCTGAAATGCCAAACATATACGTAAAAATTAACAAGGCAGCCTGAGAAACTTCAAACATCAAATCCAGGAAACTTAGAAAAATGGAGTTAAGTAACAATATCAAAAATGCTCTTCGTGAAAGAAAAAAAAATGATAAATTAAATAGTTTTGACCTGTGAAAGACACAATTATGCAATGAAAAGACATTCTACAGACTGGGAGAAAAAGTTTACAAATTATGTACCAAATTATCAAATAAGAGACTCAGTGATAATTCATAAAGAACTCTTAAGACTCAACAACAAAAATTAACCTGAGACCCTGAAACATAATAAATGCTGGTGAGAAGGCAAAGCAAAAAATAACTTATTTATTGCTGGTGGGAAAGCAATTTGGAAGACATTTTGCTAGTTTCTTATAAGGTTAAACATAGACTCACCATAAAACCTAGGAATCCCACTCATAGGTGTTTACCCAAGTGTATTAAAGAGGCATGTCACAAGTAAACCTGTACACAAATGTTTAGAGAAGCAATATTCATTATTGCCAAGACTAAAAGCAGTAAAGATTGGATAAACAGACCTATAAAAAGACACAGAGAACATATAAATGCCTATTGGTAAAGAGGCCAGCCTGAAAAGTTTGGTGTGATTGCAATTAAATGACATTCTGAAAATGACTAAACACTGGAGATTCTAAAATGATCAGTGTGGTCAGAGGTTTTGGGGATGAAGGGAGAGGTTAATCACTGGAGCGGAGGGGTTTTAGGGACTGCAACTGCTCTTCATGACACCATTATGCTGGACACACATGACCCTATCTATCAGAACCCATAGAACTTTACAGAACAGAGTGAAGCTTAATGAGTGCTAAGTTAGTTAAAAAGTATACAGGCCAGATAGGGCTTCCCAAAATGAAAGCAACAAAAGAATCTAACCCTATGACAAATGCACAGAGCAACCTCAGAAAAGGGACTGGGGTAAAAGGTGCTCACATATGTAAAACTAGACACGAGCAGAGTCTGTAGAACTCATGCCAAAATAAATGGTACGTGAGCACTCTCCTTAGTTGGTAAAGTTGTTTCCCATGAGGTGTGTTTAACAATTCTGATGCTGCTACGGATATGTACTGGAACTGAACAAGCAAGTAAATAATGGCAGGTGATGGGACCAGATTCTCACTGTTGGAGATAAATGAAGGGAAGAGACTAGAATGGTCCTTGGGGGAATGGATGATAGTTGGAGCCATTCCTTAAAATAGATAGAGCAATTTACATATAGAACTATTACAGGTAGGTGTATATACTGTTGACCCCATTATCCATAGGGGTATTTTCTGAGACTCCCAATGGATGTCTGAAACCTCAGATAGTATTGAAGCATGTATATATATATATATATATATATATATATATATATATACTTTATATTCCTATGGTAAAGCTTAATTTATAAATTAGGCATACAGCAAGATAAACAATAACTAATAATGAAATAGAACAATTTAAACAATATGTTGTAATGAAAGGTATGTGATTTTGGTCTTTCTCTCTCCATCTCTCTCTCCCAAAATAGCTTCTCGTACTCTACTCACCCTTCTTCTTGTGATGATGTGAGATGATGCAATGCCTGCATGATGACATGAAATGAGGTGACTGACACAAGTGTCGGGATATAAGAGTTAGTGGAACACAAGCACTGTGCTATAAGAACAGCAGATCTTATAACCAAGGCAGCTGAGAAGTGACTGATGGGCTCACTGGACACTGGGATAACTCATGCCCCTGAACAGAGTGACATGGTGCAAGATTTCATTGCATGACTCAGATTGTTAGATAATTTTAAGCCTATAAATTGCTTATCTCTGGGATTTTCCATTTAATATTTTTGGACTGTGGCCAACCTTAGGTATCTAACACCACGGAAAGTGAAATTGCAGTTGAAGGCGAACTCCTGTACAAGGGACTTCCACATACCTCTTTGTTTTGTAGGCTGACAGGGCTCCAAGGCAAAGACACAAACAATAACAAAAAGCACACCTAGAACCCAGAATGGCCTCAAATACCATTCTGCAATAAAAGAAATCAGGGCTCACTGGATCAATGGTTAATTCTTATGCTGGAATAGGAAGTATCCAGTATGAGTTAGAAATATCATGTAATGCCCAAAAATAAGAAAGCACCCAAAATAATTTTTTTTAGAAATTATAAAAAGGGATACAAGGGATACAAGTCACTGAAAGAGCTCCCACTGGACAAAGCTGGTGCAACTCAAACAACAAAATAAGTAAATACTAGATCATAACTCAAAATACAAAATGAATATACATAAGTACAGGATAAAATAGGTGAATGGTTGAATAAGCAAATGAAGGAGAAGAGACAAATCTCTGCCATGTAGATGAATTCTAAATGACTTTTGTGAATATTTCACCCCGGAAGAGGTGAAACATAGTTTCCCACCAGTCAGTGTGGGCTGAGCATAGCTCTCTGCATCCAAAGTGGGGAGTAAGAGTGGGAAGTAGCTTCACAGTGGAAACACCTGGCCAACACCACCCCAGCCCAGTTGATCAGGGTCAGCATCAACCGTGATAAGTCATGTTCACGGTTTATAACCTTGCTATGATGTGATGAAAATGGTCATCTATTTCCATGTCAAAACCCCCAAAGAGCAACCTAATCATGAGAAAAACATCCAACAAATCCCAAGGAAGGGGGATTCTGCAAAGCTCCTGCCCAAAACGCCTCCAATATGGTAAAATAATCAAAGTCTAAGAGACTGTCATAGTCAAGGGGAGCCATGTCAGCTAAAGGTACTATGGCACCCTGGGACAGCAAGGGGAAAGGCATGAGGCAAAAACAAGAAAATCTGAAATGTATACTGACTTTCATTAACAACAACATATCATTCTTGGTTCACTCTATGACCCGAATATTTGGGTGATCCAAAATTCGCATGATCAAATCCAATACCCAGTGTGATGACATTAGGAGGTGAGGCATTAAACATGGGATTCGTGTCCTTATAAAAGGGACCTCAGCTGTCATGTCCACAGGAGGACCAAGAAAGTGCCATCAGAAACCCAGCAATGGGTCCTCACTGGATGCTACCAATGCCTCACCCTGGGACTTCCCAGTCTCCAGAACTGTGAGAATTTGCTGTTGTTTTTAAGTTATCTAGTCTAAAGTATTCTCTTACAACAGCCCAAATAAGCCAGGATCAGTTTATTAATTATAACAAATGTTCTACACTAAGAGACAATGTTAATTATAGGGAAAACTGGATGTGGGGTATGTGGTAACCCTTATATTCAAGTTTTCTGCACATCTAAAACTATTCTAAAACTAAGTTTTGCAAAACTTTGAAATATATATGTATATATATATATATATATGTACACCTATACTGTACTTTAGTTGGTAAATCTGTTTATCACAGAGCTACAAATGAGCAATTCTGAAAATACCTTACATTTACTCTGGAATTGAACAAATAAATAGACAAAAGATAGATAATGGAGTTTAGTTTCTCATTGTCTGAAAAAAAAAAAGCTACATAAAAGCAATCTAGGAGCCAGTGTTGTGGTGCAGTGGGTTAAGCTGCCAGCTGCTAACCCAGCATCTCCTGTGGGTGCCAGTTCATGTCCCAACTGCTACACTTTCAATCCAGCTCCCTGCTAATGAGCCTGGGAAAGCAGTAGAAAATGGCCCAAGTAGTTGAGCCCCCGCCAATCAGATGGGAGACCCAGATGAAGCTCCTGGATCCTGGATTTGGCCTGGTCCAGACCTAGCTGTTGTGGCCATATGAGAGAGTAAATCAGCAGATGGAAGTTATCTCTCCCTCTCTCTCTCTTTCAAATAAAGTAAATAAATCTTTTCTCCAAAAAGGCAATCTAGAATTAATGCTACTGGATTATAATCAGAGATACCAGTTTGCACGTAAGGCTTCATTTCTTACACACACATACAGATGGATGCAGTGAGCACCACAAATACATGTGTACACAGGGGTGAATAGTCATAAACTCATATGGTTCCTAGTTCTGACTGCTCTGAGGGCCTGGAAGCCGTGAAATACCAACAGCAATAAGCACAACCTTGGTCATATCTTGGTTTCTAAATAACATCTTCCAAAATAAATAAATAAATAAATAGGAGATGCTTGGGGGATTGACTGAACCTGGCTCTGGGGAAGGAAAAATACAAACCAACCTTCAGTATCTTCTCAGGCCAGAAGTCATGGAAGTACTGAAAAACAAACAGGAGAAGGGAGGCCAATGGGGCACAGGGGGCAGCAGAGAGAGCTGCCAAGGCCACAGATGGAATGATCTGAACAAGAAAATTAATAACATGGGGTCAGCGTACAACCTGGAGAGCAAAAAGAGCCCACGAATCCACATGGACTTAGCTAAATGGCAGAGTGAATAAATAGGAAAGACGGATTTTCCTTCCAGAAGAATTCCGTATGATACATGGAGATTCCTTCGCCTGGAAGCTGAGACTTCATGTCCCTCCTTCCCTGTGACCTGGTGCCCCCCTTCCAAAGAGCAGGGTATTCAGTGGCAGAGCTGGGGATTTCACGGGGGATTCCTAGCAGAGAGCGTCTCAGCCGAGTGATCAAGGCTTCCATCACGAGGACTAAGTCATGTTCACATCATGAACTCCGACAGGAGATGGGAAGGGTGCGTCACCTCTGTGGTATTCTTCCCAGATTCCCATAACCTCCGTCTCATCGTGAGAAAACAGCAGGCGAACCCGAACTGAGTGACATTCTGCACAACACCCGACCTGCGCTCTTCCAATTGTCAAGGTCACAGAAAACAAGCCTGAGAAACTCTCACAGGATGGAGGCCACTCACAAGACAGCAGAACTGAGTAATGTGCATCTTCCACGGGAACAGACAAAGGACAGCGGAAGCAGGAGTGAAATTCAAATGAGGCCCAGAGGTTAGTTAATAGTCATGCACCACTGTTAATCTCTTAGTTTTGACAAGTGTAGTGGTTACCTAAAATACGAGCAGACAAGGACAGGAAGTAAGGAGGACACAAGAACTCTCTGTACTTGCAACTTTTCCTTGTTCCAAAATAACTTCATTAAAAACAAAAGCTAAAAAGATCCTTTAAGTAGTGTTCTTTTACCACGCCACAGTTTAATTTGTTAAAACTATGAAGCCTCTTCACGGAATGAGAAGTTTAACAAGTAAAAAAGCAAAAGGACCCTAAGTCAGTGGGAATATAGACAGCAGCTACAAACAATAATTGAATGAGAAAATGACCATTTCACCCGTACACAGTAAATTTTAAAGTAATCACAGATCATTAAAATCATAGTAGTATAACATTCTTAATCATTGGTTTCACAAAGGCATAAAACTGTAATGTAAATTTAAAATGTTACATCAAAAACGAAGAAGAAAAAGGAAGAAGGAAGCAGGGTGGAAGGGAGAGAGGAAGGAGAAGGGGAGGGAGGGAATATTATTATATTCTTAGAATTATATCTACAAACTATATTGAATCTGTTAAAAACTAATTAAAGATAAAAATTAAAATAAATAAATGAAAAAACTATTAAGCCTCAAGCATTTCATTTTTATGGGGCCCATATTCCTACTATTGCAATATATATCCTAAGTATATTTACATGTCAAATAAGATATTTATGCCCACCAATGGGAAATTATTGGAGAAAAACATAGCCTCAAACCTTGCATCATCAGGAAGGCTACAGGCTATGCTAAACTGTGGCCAGAATGAACTTGAAACTGTACTAGGAGTGTCAGCTGTGAATGCTATACTTTTGAGGAAACCTTGTAGATGAGAAGTTGCTTCTTAAAGAACCCAGATAGATAAAAATGTAAACTTAACCTGTGGCAAAGTGATATGGGACTCCTGGCACCTTTTTCTACTCAGAAGACATTCTAAAGAGCCTGATGGGGCAGCAAGCCAATAGCCCTGCACAGCCCTGGGTCCTCCCGTTCCATCCCTATCTGGGATCCCAAACAATGGAACCCTGCAGGAGGTCCCTGCAGGGGCACATGACTATACCTCTGGGCTTCACTGGGTGGGCACAAGCAAGCCGGGTGACACCAGGGAGGCACAGGGACAGGCTCTGCTGAGTCATTGAATCTAAGATGAGTCTTCTTTATAATTTCACCTTCCAACATCTGTAAAATTGAAATGAATCCTATTAGATGACCTCGTAGGGTCAATGAATTCCTATAAATTACATTCCGAGATACGATTAGTGAAATTAACTAAAAGGGATGGAAAAGCTGTAAAAGGGGCACTCAGGCACATTATAGGGACTGTCTGAGATCAATAGAAGAAAAAATAACTGGAGCATTTGCTTTTGGACCATGAAGTAGGAGTAAGGAGATAAATCTGGAGGCAAAATGAAAGGGGCAGAAGCCAGGGCAGCTGCTTGGACCGGGGTGTCTGTTACCCTCTTTTTCTATCCTACTTATGGTGTCTTCAGAACTCCTCATTTACAGATGTCCAATGCTCTCTGGCCACCCACTGCCAGTTCAAAGCCCTCCAATGGCTGCTCAAGGCCTATCCTTCCTCCAGCACCCCTGCCCTGGCTTCACATTGCTGTCTCCCATCTTCCCCCTCCCAATCCTTATCCAGCACACACTCACACACAGGCACACACTACACCTGCACACTCTCACATGCACATCATGTAGGAGTGGCACCCTGTTGCAAACTCAGGTAGTCGGCCCCCAAGAGCAGCACTTGTAACCATTGCATTCCATTGACGAAGAAAGTTCCGGAGTATAAAATCCTGGCCATGAAAGTTTACTGGGGACATGTAGGGTTTCCTGGAGGACTCTGAATCGATGTCTTGCCTGCTCTGAAAGGAAGGAGGGCAGAGGGGAGGGAAGAGGCAGACTCTACCAGATGATTTTTCCTCCCCACCAAGACACATGCAAGGCTGATTTAGAGACTGAGGCCCAAATCCGCAATGCCCAGTAAAGAAAAAGGGAAGTGTATCCATCCTGTTCTGAGACCTGGTTTCTGGGATACACGGGCTATGGGTCTCTCAACCAAGGAAAATTGGGTCTGGGTCTTCGATCTTCACGGGCCTGAGGCTCCAAGTTGTGTCCATCTCCAGTGGCTGAGTGGGCCTCTGCTGGGCACTCACTACTCATTTCCAGTGTTTACAGGCTGATTTCCAGCATTTACAGGCCAGGCATTATCTCAGAGGCTAGGCAGACAACACACACTCCCTTCTCAATGTGCAGATGCTCTCTGTGGAAAAGGACAGTCACACACTAAAAATCCCACAAAGAACCAGCACTGAACACCACAAGAAAGTGAGGGATGCCATAGGGTGGATTTTCTCCTAGATTATTGCTCAGAGTGGCCTCTGCCAAGAGGTGACTTAGAACTCAGGGAGAACCCAGTCATAGGGGAGTGAGGACAGGAGCTTCAGGGTATGAGAAAGGTTACTATCAGAGGCCTGGGGAAAGGACCACCTTGCACTGCAGGAGAAGGACACAGGTCTAAGGTTAGACAGCTAGAGGAGGGAAGATGTCAGCTGGATGAGCAGGAAGGAGGCTAGAAGACCACACACAACAGAAAACCTAGGGTTCCTGGGGCTGGTGTTGGGGTGCAGTGCTACCGCTTTTGAAACTGGCATCCAATATTGGATTGTCCATTCAAGTCCCAGCTGCTCCACTTCTGATCCAGCTCCCTGTTAATGTACCTGAGAAGGCAAGGGAGGATGGCCCAGGTACATGGGCCCCTGCCACCCACATGGGAGCCCAGTTTGGAATTCCTGGCTCCTGGACTCAGCCTGGCCCAACCCTGGCCATTCCAGACATTTGGGGAGTGAACAAGCACATGGAAGATATATATATATATATATATATATATATATATATATATATATATATATCTGTCTCTCTGGTTTTCAAATAAATAAATCTTTTACAAAAAAAAAGGAAAAGAAAGAAGTCTAGAATTAAACCTATGTCTGCTGTTGAAGTAGTGCTGTTTCCTGATGAAGGCATCCAAAACTGGCCGTGGTGGCCATGTGGGGACTCTATTGTGAAAGGCCTGGGAAGGCGGGGGACAGGGAAGCCACATGGGGGCCAGACAGGATGAGCCAGCTGACGGCTGATGGCAGGGGATACAGGAGGATGCTCCGGGACACTTGCAGGGAGAGGAAACGGGGCTCATCAACAGGCTGGGTGTGTGGGAGGGGGGTGCGGAAGTGCCATTGTTTGCACCGCAGTGCACTGAGTGGGTGGTGGTCTCATTTCCTGGAGCGGGAATTCGAGGGCGGAGGGAGGTGGTGGCAATCAAAACCTATGTTGTATCCAAGTGAACTCTGAAGTTCCCGTTAGATATCCCAGTGGGCACAGCGAGAGGCAGGTGGGGGGTGGGCGCTCTGAGGACAGGCCAAGGTGGACATAAGGGTTTAAAAGTCATTGGCTTAGAAATGGAAATGAAAATCACATCCTGGAGGGGGTCATCCTGGTGGGAACTTCCCATGGAGGATGCAGCACCTGGAGAGGTGAGGGCGTGAAATTCAAGGGGTGAAGGTGCTCCCAGGAGCACTTTCTGAGCTGCAGGAGCTGCCTGCATCTGTGCAGCTGTGAGCAGCCAGTGGAGTGACCAGGGTTGCTTTGAGCATGCCAGACTGACACCACCCTCTGCAGCTTCTTAAAGGAACTAAGTCATCACTCTGAAACTTTTGAAGTCTTTTCCCCATGATGTGCTGAGTCTTGCAACTCACTAAGCTGTAGCTAAGCTCCCGACTCTCAAAAATGCAGGCTTCCTATTTTAGTGGGTTGGATTCTGCCTTTGCTCTGTCTCCGCACCCTCCCTTCCCTCACCAGGTCCAACCTTCCATCCTTAAGGAACTTACCACTCACACCAGCTACAGTGTTTTGGAGAGTGAATTGGGCTAACTGGTCCACTTCCGGTTTCACATCGGCCTTGCTGCTTCCTGGCAGGAGCCTAGCCCTAGGTGTTTCGGCGTGCCTTTCTAGACCCTGAAACTACAGGTAACATTTTGAGTTAATGCTCCTGGAGGCAGATTCTGGCAAGAGAGTGGATGGTCTGATCAGAATTTCCTTAGGTACGTGACCAATATTTTCCTTAAGTTGTACTGCAGCCTCAATCCAGTGCTGCTGATTTGAACAAACCAGTGCTGCATGTTTCCTAGGTTCTGGCTCCACCAGATCCTTCGTTCTTCTCTGTGTTGAATTATGAATGCCTGGGTGGCTCTGGCCTTGGTCCCCTGCTTTTCCTGGAAATGCTCCAAATGATGCAAACACTGCATGCAGAACCAGCTCTGGAAAGCCCTCAGAAGATGATTCTGTCCCGAGAGGGTCTGCAGCCCAACAAGGCTTCATCCCAGGCACTAAGGTGGGTCCAAGAAATTGGAGGTCTCGGGCCAGCGCTGTGGCGCAGTAGGCTAAATCTCTACCCGCAGGGATGGCATCCCATATGGGTGCTGGTTTGCATCCAGGCTGCTCTTCTTCTGATCCAGCTCTCTGCTTATGGCCTGGGAAAGCAGTTTAAGGTGGCCCAAGTGCTTGGACCCCTGCACCAGTGTGGGAAAGAAGCTCCTGACTCATGCTTCAAACAGGCTCAGCTCCAACAGTTGTGGCCATTTGGGGAGTGAACCAGTAGATGGGAGACCTCTCTCTCTGTCTCTCCCTGTCTCTGTCTGTAACTCTAACTTTCAAATAAATAAAAAAGTCTTAAAAAAAAAAGAAAGAAATGAGAATTCTCAAAGACAAAGCCCAAAACTATGAAGCCTCAACATATTGTTATTTTTTGTGGGCCATACATACATTCCTAATAATTACAAGATATATCTCAAGTACATACGTATCTAATAGTCTACTTATACCCATTGAGAAATTAACAACTGAATCCTTTTGAAATGGCTATTTTTCACTGATTTTCACTGATTTCACTGACTTCACTGTGTGGTAGCATCTGTTATGTCCAGAAATGTTTGTGGAGCAAGACTTTATCTTGTTTATTGTCTGTTCTGCTCTAGATACTACAGAGACCACTATAAACAGCACAGCAAAAACCTCTACCATCACAGAATTTACCTTCTAATGCGGCAGACAATAAACAGATCAATGAGAATGTATGTGTGTGTATATCATATGGCTCATTCACTGGTGATACGTGCTAAGGGGGGAAAAATCAGAGAATCACACAGATGATAAAGAATTTCATCATAAACACTTTTGTATATCATATGTCTTGCGAGACACTGGTCCAAATATTCTACATGGATTTGATTAGTAAATCCTCAAGACAACCTCCTGAGGCTGATAAACTATGATCCCACATAAATTCCATATGAGTGAGGCACAGAGGTAGAAACTTGCCCAGGGTCTTGGAGCTCAGGCTGTGAAGGGGAAAGAGGACACACACATGGAGGAGGGCAGACAGGGAAGGTCACCCCTAGCCTACTGCACCATCCCACAAAATGCTGGCTATGGTTACTGTCCCAAACCTTAAAGTTAGCCAGAATCCTGGTGCTGGAGGATACCTTGCCCAACACACTTTTTTTTTTCTACCTATACACACATGTTGCTCTCTTAGAAAGTGTTGAGAACAGCTTAGAAGTCCCTCAAAAAACTAGAAACAGATCTGCTGTGCAACCCAGTAGTCCCACTTCTGGGTATACATTCAAAGGAAGTGAAATCATATATCAAAGAGATTTCTGCACTTCTTGCTTATTGCATTACTCTTCACAGCAGCCAAGATATGGAATCAACCGAGGTATCCATCCATAGATGAATGGAAAAGGAAAATGTGGCACCTATACACAGTGGAATATTATTCAGCCATAAGAAGGAAATCCTGTGCTTTGGATGGAACTGAATATTATGACAAGTGAAATAAGCCAGATTCAGAAAGACAAATACTGCATGAGCTCACTGATCTGTGTAAGCTAAAACATCTGATTTCCCTGAAGAAGCAGGAGTGGTCACTGGGGCCTGGGAAGAGTGGAGGTGGAATAGATAGAAGTCAGATAACAGATAGAAAATACAGTTAGAGAGAGTGAAGAATTAGTTCTAGCATGCTTTATCACAACAGAGTGATATCTTTCAGAATTACTAGAAAAGAAGAGCCCTGAGCATCCCAACTGCAAGAAATGATTAATGTTTGAGAAGAAAATACCAGTTTTCTCTGACCTGATCATTACACTCTGCATACATATATCAAGTTAACAGATCATATCCCATAAATATGAAAGATCTTCAAAAATTCAAGGAAAATACATATTGTGAGAAAACCTTATATGGATTTTAAAATTTTGTACCCAAATCAATATATTTTAATGCCATTTTCCACAAACGTTTTGAAGTGCCTTTGTACAGATATTATTGACAATTTTTAGAATAAGAAGGAGAAAAGTGCTTACGTGATTTAATTTAAAGAAAGTAAGTGGTAGCTGAAGTAAATATGAAATAGGCCAACATACGTTTATCTAGACACTGTGAAGAATTGTTTCCAGAACAAGTGGCATGGATTGGGAACTTCCACAGCTTGAGCGTAAACTAAGATTTGCAAAGTGTGAAAAAAAATTAAATGCTACTTTCCTTAGATTGAAAGGATCAGAGACTTGCAAAATATTGTCAGGGAAAGGAGGAGAAAAAGGACAACGGTCACTTGTATGTCACGGTTCTACACAGTGTCGGCAGCCCAATGGGCAAAAATGGAGAAAAGGTGGATCTCTACAGCGACTTTCACTCAGCCCTCTCTGAAACCAAAGGGACTTGCTAAAGTGAGGTCTGACTTGAGAGATCATTGTGGTGTACATACCGCTTCCACATTTCATATCTCTGCATTTTACTGGGTCTTGTCAGAGCTTCCCAAGACAAGACGTGAAAAGAAGAGCGTGACAGGCGAGGGATGGGAAGAAAAGTAGTGCTGGAGCAAAGCCAGGCAACGTGGAAGTAATTGAGATTTACCGGCATTATTTCCATAATCACTGTTGGATGCACAATAGCTGACGAGTGTGCCATAGATTCTCATTTATTAGTGTTCTGGGGTTACAATGCTGTCATAGAGGGTGGTGAAACTATTGCTTTTGCAGTAATTCATGGAGTCTCCAGCGAGGAGCACTGTATTAAGACATGAGCTAGTCCAACCACGTCCACAAAACATGATGTAAACCTCTGCTCCCCGCCCCTGCCCTATAGTGCCTGAGTGGTCAACTGCTCATCTCATCTGCTACCCCAGGAAGAAATGGTTTTCATAAAGCCACGTATAGATTATGGGGGCTCATTGTTTTCCAATTGAGAAAGTAAATAGCAAATAGTGCAAAACTCGACGGGGCATTAAAAGTTTTGAAATCCCAGCACAAACAGTGAAACCTGCTGCATAAAACTGATCAAGGTTGGCCCATTTGCCTTTATCTGAAGACTGAATTACTATGTTAAATAGACAGCATGTGCATATTACCATGCAGCCTTCCACCTGCTCCCACCTGGAGTGAAAACTCACCCAAAGTAGGCTTGACATCTACTGATGGCACAGTCAAGCCAACAGTCCTCAGGGATGCTTCTAGTTCATTTCACAAGACCTCGTCCCATTTTGATAGAGAGGAACTAGCCAGGAAGGCTAGATAGGAATAGTTGAGCTGGATATTTTCTCACAGTGTCTGCGTAGCCCTGCATTATAGCTCCATCCCTTACCTGTCAATCTGGATCACCACGTTGCCATAATGCACCTGTGTCTCATCCAGGACCAGGAAGGAAGAGATGCCAGGATGGACACAGGGAAGTTAAGCACCACCAGACGGACCATGAAACTTCCAGGAAACCTCAGGCTTGCTAAACTCCCCTTGTTTGTATATTCAGTTAGGACACCACTCCCTATCATAAAAGAGACTGATAACATGAGAGCAGCCCTTTTTCCTTTTTGGCTGCTCTACCATACTTATGGAGTGCTTCTCTGGCTTCCTCCCACTCTCATTTCTCACAGGAAATTCTCTGGCCTTTTCATGACAGGCATCTCTCCATATACGGATTGCCCACACTCACATGTGAATGCATAATCACTTTCTTAAATAAATCCTTCTCTGACTTGTGCACCATATTTATACCTCTGCTTTGCATTTTTATCAGTGGAGGCAAGAACTTGGAATAAAATTAAGATACATATGCCCCTAACGATTTGATAATGTGAGGGCAGTGCCTCCCCATCAGCCCAGAAGGGGCTGTTACACAAAGACCACTGTGTTGGCGTACTGTGGATCAATAGAAACTTCTCCCTGACAGAGACAGGAAATGCCCAAGAAATCGACTGCCATGGCATTTGATGGTTCTCACAGAGTGCATAAAATGAGACATCAGAGAAACTGCCCTTCGGCAGGGATGATGGCTCCATCCCCCGCTGGGCCCAGGGCAGGCCAATAACCTACCGTGGAAATCTTCCCATTGAGAGCAGACTCAGCCTGGGGGCTTCCTCGACCTGACATTCCAGGCAGCCCAGCCAGCCCTGGGGCTGAACTCAAGACACCATCTCTTCATCTCTGTTTCTTGGGGTCAGGGAGAAGAGAGGACAAAAGCTGAGTCCTGGCACTGGCCCCAGTGCTTTCTAATAGAACTGCCCTGGGGAACCCTGAGTGGCCAATAACAATATCAACATATGCATGGCATCCTTGCTGGGGTAGTGGGAAGGAACCATGCTTTAGTCCACACCTCCCAGTATGCTGCCTGTTTGGGACCAAAAAGCAAATGCATAAGCTTGTCTTGGGTGCTCCTGTAGAATGGGCTCCACATGTCTAAGCACTAACTTCATTCAAAGTAGCGTCATCATCATGAGCGTGGAAGCTGAAGCTTGACCACCTGTGTTTGAAACCTAATTGTTTTCTAGAAACAAATATGTTTATTTTCACTTATTTGAAAGGAAGACAGGCAGATAAAACAGAGCTCTCCCATGGACTGGTTCACTCCCTAAATGTTCACAACTTCCGGGACCAAGGTCAGGACAAAGCCAGGAACTAGGAACTCCAGGTTTCCCACATGAGTAGCAGGACTCAATTACTTTAGTTACCGTGTGCTGCCTCCCAGGGTGCACTTTAGGAGGAAGCTGGAATCAGAAGCATAGTCAGAACTTGAAGCCAGGCACTCCAATGTAGGACGTGACATTCCAGGCAGCCCAGCCAGCCCTGGGGCTGAAAACCAGACACCATCTCTTCATCTGTGTCTCTTGGGATCAGGGAGCATCTCAAGTTGCATCTTAACAACTACATCAAATGCCTGCCCTTGGAACCCAAGTTATCAGTGCAGGCTATGTGACTTAACCTCTCAGTGTATTCCTCTTTGAAGTGGGTACAACGTCCACCGGAGTGTGGTGTTGGGAGAAATAAACTGATTAATGTTTGTAAAGAACTTAGAAGCAAACTCTAGGCAGAAGTCACTGATCTCATTGTCAATGTTGTTGGTGGGTACAACCAACAGTCAGAGTGGAGAGGCAGAAAGTGGCTGGTGGTAGAGTGCGGAGGCCAGGTAGATGGCTCCCACAAGGAGACAAGTCCAGCACCATGGCAGCTGATGATGTGAGCCGGAGCCATGGGCTGGAGGAAAAAGACCCATCTCGACAGCTGTCCGGGCAGTGTTGGAGTGTGGAGAGGGTGGCAGGCTGGGGGCTGGGGGGTGAGAGATGGGGCAGAGTCACAGCTGAAAGTGGAGGAGACTGCTACATTTCCAAAGCCTGCAAGAGGGCAAGCCCTTATAGAGAGTAACTGACAGACCCTGGGGAGCCTGGCCAGCAAAAAGCAAGCCTCCCAATTCCTCTCAGGGTCAACTCTTCCTATGACAACAAATTCCACCCAAATTGTTGCTCCTTCCTACCTCTCGGCCTTTACCGATGCCCCCTCGTCTCTCTGAGAACCCTGAGTTGCGTCAAAGTGATATAGCAAGGCTTGACCCAGAATGTCTGGTCTAAGCTGGCCCAGTGATAAGAAGGGCTCTCAAGCAGAGATCAAGAACACTGGACTTGAAAGAGTCCCTTGTGGCAAGCATCCCAGACCTCCTGTGATATCCCTGCCATAGGTCCCCCACACCAGAGGGGCCGCCTGGACAGTTGCTGTCCCAGGCACCTTGGCAGGAAGTTTTTTTGTTTTGGTTTGGTTTGGGTTTTTGCTAGTGGCTTTCTCTGTAGCTCCAGCAAATAATCACACAAAGTGGAAGAGGCAAAAAAAAAAGACATCTTGGGGCAAAAGACAAAGTGCAACTCGATCCACTTATCTCACGTAAGCGAAGTTCTAATTAGCTGAATCATTCCTGAAGCAACAGGAAGAAAAGCCTGCAGCAGATCTGAACACCGATAGGCTTGGTCCAAGCTGGCAGACGGGATTCTTCAATCTGAAATCATCCGCAGCAACCACTTGCAGAGCGGGGCCAGTTTTCAGAACTAAATTACTTCTGGCTCCCCAGTAGCATCTGCCCATGAAATAAGCTTTTAGCAAAAGCTTAAATTCTACAGCAGCAATTACTTGGAACAGCCTCAAAACGACATTTTTTTTTTTCCATTTGAGATTCCCTGCCACAGTTGCCAGCCATCTTGCCTATTGGCACGCCTGTGTGAAGGGGACGTTGGCAGTTACAGCACTGACTTCCTAAGGGAAGTTGCTATCCTTAAGTGCTTTGTGCCTCCTATACGTGACACCCAGCGCAAAGGGTGCCTACTGCATTGAAAGTTGTTCAAAGACTGCCTCCTCATGGGAGAAAATCCGGCCCGATCCTCCCTCGCGTATGCAGGTCTTGACTCTTATCTCTGCTGGATTCACATTTGCAAGCTCCCAGAAGGGAAATTGATGATCTTCTCCATGTAGCATCTAAGGAGGAAGCAAAAATGCTTTTCGACTCAGGGCGTGTTTTTGCAATGTGGAAATCAAGTCCATTTGTTAAATCTTCAGAAACTCCGGGCTGGGCAGACAAATGCTCAGGAAGACTCTAAGCTTAGGAATTTCAACAGAAATGGAGCTCGTTCAAAAGCTGTGTGTCCCCCGGCGGCTCCTTACCAGGAATTCGCCTGCTAGCACACAGTTCCCAAATGATCAGCTGGGGTCCTGTTAGCCAGCCTTGCTGCTAATACACTTGCTAGTGCCTATCATCATATTTTATTTTTTAAGATTTATTTATTTGAAAAACAGAGTCACAGAGAAGCAGAGGCAGAGAGAGAGAGAGAGAGAAGAGAGAGGCCCTCCACCCACTGGTTCAATCCCCAGATGGCCACAACAGCTGAAGCTGTGCTGATCCAAAGCCAGGTGCCTCCTCCAGATCTCCCATGTGGGTGCAGGGGACCAAGGACTTAGCCCATCTTCTACTGCTTTCCCAGGCCATAGCAGAGAGCTGGATCAGAAGCGGAGCAGCCGGGTCCCGAACCGGCGCCCACATGGGATGCCAGCACTGCAGGTGGCAGCTTTACCCACTACGCCACAGCACTGGCCCCAATCATCGTATTTTAATACAGTGCCAGTAGTTATAAAAGGATCATTCTCCATAGAGAATATGAGGATCTTCTAGCCTCAAAGCAAGGACGTGTGGTTCACAGAGCTGCAATGTTCCTATGCTCCTCACCATCCCGCCTTAGCCCGAGAGTGCTCTCTGTCCGTCACTCCACGATTACATATAAGACAGGCTCCATCAAGACACACAGTTTGTGTTAGCCTGATTAAAGTAAGCCTACAGGCAACAGGATAGATTCCTAACCCCAAACTTTGACTATGCTAACAGGAAAATGCAGAAATCAGATCTGCCAAGTCCTTGAACAATGTTTCGGTTTTCTCATGCCTCAAAATTATTTTCTCATGCCAGGCCTGTTATTTTCCTCACTGTGATTTCTTTTGTGAGGGCAAAATCAGAGCAACCTTTCCCATCCGCCTCCATCAGCTGTTTTCCAGAACAACCTTCTCTTGGGACAGCTACCAAACACCCTGAGCCAGACTTGACCTGGTGGGCCATAGCTTTGCATTAGCACAGCCCAGACTATTCCTCCAGGGCTGTGCTCAGCTCTGTTTGCCTGAGAAGGAAAGATTTGTCCAGGGCTGGATCCAGACCCTGCTCTGATCCCAGTGAGGTTGCTGATTAGTAACTTGGATAAGTCTGCAAATGACCCAGAAAGTTACAGATGTACCAGCAGCTGCTAGGGGACCTGGCACTGTGGAATAATGGGTAACGGGCAAGGCTTGTGACTCCAGCATCCCATATGGGCACCAGTTCCTATCTCAGCTGCTCCATTTTCAATCCTGCTCCTGGATAATGGCCTAGGAAAAGCAACAGAAGACAGCCCCCTGCCACCCATATGGGAGACCAGGATGAAGCTCCATGCTTCAGCCTGGCCTGGCCCTTGGCCATCGTAGTCATCTGGAGAGTGAACCAGCAGACGGAAGATCAATCTCTCTTTCTCTGTCTCTCTCTCTCACTCTTTATTTTAAATACATTTTTAAAAATATTTTATTTACTTATTTGAAAATCAGAGTTACACAGAGAGAAGAGAGGCAGACAGAGAGGTCTTCCATCCGCTGGTTCACTCCCCAATTGACCTCAATGCTGAAATTGCACCAATCCAAAGCCAAGAGCCAGGAGCTTCCTCTGGGTCTTCCCATGTGGGTACAGGACCCAAGAACTTGGGCCATCTTCTACTGCTTTCCCAGGCCATAGCAAAGAGCTGGATAGGAAGTGTAGTAGCCGGGACTGGAACCAGCGCCCATATGGGATGCTGGCACTGCAGGCGGCAGCTTATCCACTATGCCACAGCGCCGGCCCCATCTGTAACTCTTTCAAAAGAAATAGATAAATCTTTAAATAAATAAAAATGAAGAAGCTTCTAGGTACATGTTTTTAAGAGCCCAGCCTCAAGAGGAAGCAGACTGCTGTAGAGCCTTGGAACATTCAGGAGATTTTAAAATGTAGGTCCTGCAGAGAGGAGGATTAAGAGTGACACCAGCACCCGTAGCTACTCAGGTCAGGAGAATAGCCTGGCTCGGGTTCCACAGTCCACTGCCCGCCGCAATAGGAACATCAGTATTGGAATACACCAGGTACAAGGACTGTGCAGATGAGCACAAACCTGCTTTTGCTTATTTCATTGCAAAAACCTTATCGTTCGTTTCCTTTTTAAGGAGTATCATTCCAAAGGTTAAATTTGTTAAGATATCTCCTGAAAAGCTTAATAGCTGGAAATTTGGCAAGAGCAGTAGGGGAGGAGGGGGGACACAGGCTTCCTCCTCCGTGAGCTTCCCACCACGGTGCATCTTAAATATAGAAATTCCTGCCTCTCTCCTTCCAAACTCTCTCTGCTTTCCAAGCCATCCAAATACACGGTTAGGCTCCGTTCCTTTTCTCAGCAGAGTGTGCCGGTGTCTCTGCCAGATTTCCTGCAGCTGCCGTCCACGAGTCCATCTGCTGCGGAGTCTCCCCACTTGAAAGCTATCCCAGAGAGCCCTGCCTCGCCTTATTCCCAGAGAAATCCCAGAGTCCCTGAGACAACAGCCAACAGCTGGTCCCGGAGCTCACAGTCCAGGCTTTACAGCCGCGGCCGGCACACTCTGAGAACACAGACGAGGAGAGGCAGATCGACCTGCCTGGGCAGGTCCACACCGAGGTCAAGATGGGGAGGAAGACAAGGGGCCGTGGGGGAGGCTCTCCCCCTCCCCAGCGCTTGGCGCTCATGATGTCATAATCGTTTCCATCTTGGTAACTGTCTGCCGTGTCATAAACACAACGACATGACGACTTCATGGCAGGATGGGCCAAACGAGAAGCAGAACTGGGAGGAAAAGAATGCTTGTTAAAGCAAAACTATTTCCAATCATCAAAAGAGGGAGTAGAGAACCTCATTCCAGCCAAGAACTGTGGGTTTGTTCTTTTTCTTATTTGTTCATGCTCAGCATCAGAGCTGTGTCCACAATGACTGATCCTGGGGACACATCCATGACGGTCCAGAATACTTGAGGCTGCGGGAGACTGGCTGGGGAACAGCCTGGGGGGTAAGCGGCCCCCGCTGTCCAACAGGGGTGCCTGAAGTTCCTAGAGCCCATTCTCTCCCATGACTTCTGTTGGGGGAGCTAGGGGCACTCATGAACCTATGGTTTTGAAAGAAAAGGACATTTCTTTTGCAGAAGCTATGTCTTACAGTGGAAAAAGGCGAACCTCTCCTGGCTGACACTAGCCATCATGTTTCATCTTGCAGCAAAACTACGGGTGAGAGTATCCAAAACAAAGTGATGGTGACAGTCGTTCTGGGAGGGCAGAGTGGGGGCCGGAGGGGTGCTACAGCCTTCCCTCAGCAGTCACTAGACTCCAGCACAGCAAGACGAAAGGAAAGGAAGTCTGCCAGCACTGCCCATCAGAGGGGTTGGGTGCAGGGAGAATCTACAGCCAGCACAGAGTCTGTTGCCTGTGCTCCAGTTGCTTCCTCAAGCTGTGAGATTGCCAATCCCATGGTGAACACTGCATCAAAGCATGACGAAGAACAAATACACAGTCCATATAAATATATGTTATAGAAAGGCCCTCCAAACAGTTCACAGAAAATGGAATTAAAAGATCACTTTATTTTGGGGTAAAACGTTTTGAAATCAATGCGTCATTTTTATAACGCACATTTTCCATGCACTTAATCAAAGATGCCTAGTCTATGCATAATGCATAAAGTGATAATATAAAGATTCTACATAAAAATACAAATAGAGGGTGGGCCTTGTGGCATAGCAATTACATCACCACTTAGGAGGTCCTCATTTCCTATCAGAGTGCTTGGGTTTGAGTCTCAGCTGGCTCCTCCGCTTCCGATCCAGCTTCCTGCTAATGTGCATCCTCGGAGGCAGCAGGTGATGGCACAAGTACTAGAATCCCTACTTCCCGTGTGGGAGACCCAGATGGAGATCTGGCTTCCAGCTCCAGCACAGCTCAGCCCTAGCTGTTCATTCGAGGGGTGAACAAGTGGGTCAAACATTCTCTCTCTCCCCTCCTTCTGCCTTTCAAATAAAACAAAGCAAAATCAATGAATAAAACTATTTAAAAATATTAAAAATCATACAAATCAAGGCTAAACAACAATAAAAGAACACAATGACATTGCAACACATTTCCCCAGTGATGTGTTGAATGGCACCAGAGCTCACCTGCTGATCCCATCATAAGCAGGATGATAAGAAAGCAGAGACTTTAGTTATGTACATGCAAATTACACTCGGGCATGAATTAATTAGCAGCACAACTCACCTGTGTTGCTTACACACAGGGGCACCCAGACATTGAAAGAGTCCTACTGGGGCCGGCCTTGTGGCACAGCAGGTTAAGCTACCACCTGTAATGCTAATATCCCATATCGATGTCAGTTCGAATCCCAGCTGTTCTATTTCTGATCCAGCTTCCTACTAATGCACCCAGGAAAGCAACAGAAGATGTATTTGTGCCACTGCCACCCACATAGGAGACTCAGATGGAGTTTCTGGCTCCTGGCTTCCACTGGGCCCAGATCTGGCTTTTGCAACCATTTGGGAGTGAACCAGCCGATGGAAAAATTTCTCTCTCTCTCTCTCTCTCTCTCTCTCTCTCTCTCTCTCTCTCTCTCCTCTCTGCTTTCAAGTAAATAAATAAATCCCTTTTTAAAAAAGAAAGGATCCACATAGGGCAAAAGAGTTCTGGAAACTTTTTTTTTCCTTCTTTCTCCACTCCTGAATAGACCTGCCCCATTTGCATATAATACCTCTGCAAAACTTAGGAGCGCAATCATGTGAGTGAAAGGAACACCACCCTAGGGAGCCTGGGAATCACTCGCAGGGTGGAAGATGTTGCCGGAAGTAGCCAGGTGATCTTATGGATAAGGGGCAGATGTGAGATGTGATTGCACAGGAAACACTTCCTGAAAGTCAGAAGCCAAAGTGTACATTCAGCAACCAGGGGACAGTAAGTGAAAGGCAGAGAGGAAATAACTTGCCAATCTGAATCGTGTTCTAAAATACAATGTACTCCGTCCTGATCAGCCTAATGGCTGGCAGGAAAAGTATTTTGACTTTTATATCCTTTTCTCCAGACAGACAGCTCCATGTATGACTATACAGAATGGGTATGCTTTGCGACAGCTGCTGAGAACTGATCCTGTTCTGAAACAGGAAGAAGCTGATGCTAGCACTGGATCAACATGAAGCTACCCCGAGGAGTTCAAAGACCAACTGCCAAATAGAACCTATTAAAGAGGAGAGTATGGGGTACACAGTTAGCCTGGTGGTTAAGACGCTCACATCTCATATCAGAGTGCCTGGCTCAAGTCCCATCTCTACTCCCAATCCCAGCTTCCTCTCAATGTGCGCCTTGGGAAGCAGTTGGTGATGGCTCATGTAGCTGGGTTCCTGCCATCCATGTGGGAGACCTGGACTGAGATTTGAGCCCTCTCACTTCAACCTAGCCCAGTCTTAGTAATTGCAGGCATTTGGGGAGTGAGCTAGCAGGTGGAAGATCTCTGTCTCTCTCTACATATCTTTCTGTGTGTCCATCTATCCATCAATCCATCTGCCTCTTAAATATAATATAATATAATATAATATTTTTTTTCATTTTTTGACAGGCAGAGTGGATAGTGAGAGAGAGAGAGACAGAGAGAAAGGTCTTCCTTTTGCCGTTGGTTCACCCTCCAATGGCCGCCGCGGTAGGCGCGCTGCGGCCAGCGCACCACGCTGTTCCGATGGCAGGAGCCAGGTGCTTCTCCTGGTCTCCCATGGGGTGCAGGACCCAAGGACTTGGGCCATCCTCCACTGCACTCCCTGGCCACAGCAGAGAGCTGGCCTGGAAGAGGGGCAACCGGGACAGGATCGGTGCCCATAATATAATATTTTTAAGTTATCCAAAAGATAAAAAGCTTTCACAGATCTGTTGGCCACTAAAAGGAGTAGGAGACTTCTAGAATCCTCACAAATGCTGCCCATGTTTGGCTCACCCTTACCATGGGCCAGCTTGGTCACTTGCAGCAGGTGACTTAGTCTCTCTGTGTCTGTTTCCTTAGCTGCAGAATGAGAGAACTAACGCCTACCTCATGTGTTAGATGTGAAGACTGAGAAGGTAGTGAGTGTAAAGCTCTTGAGGAGTGCCTGGGACACACGTGGTGAGCTGGAAGTGAGAGTTCGCCATCTTCGCTGTTGTTAAGTAAAGACCAGGACTTCAGCATGGAGCAAAACACTGTGTGGCTTTGCCTTAAGTGACTGCTGAGGTTAATGTCATGGTTCGAAGAAGACACCTCTCCCTCCAGCCACAGAGAACACCTCCATGTACAGCACTCTGTCCTGCACTGAGAATAATAGCGTGTTCCAGGCTCCATGGTATCTGTCACTTCTAGTATTTGTTCTTTGAGAGGCCACCCAACATGATTTTACTTTTACATTTACCTGCAAACTACACAAAAGTTTGTTTACCTTTACATCTTTCTTAGTTTACCAAAAGCTTGGTCAGCCCAAGGCAGGGTGGGGGGAATGAAAACTTCAATTATAAAACCTCTGCCAACCAGGATGGAAATTTACATGAGGTAAGAAATGGGAGCATCCTGTGTGGACCCATGTTTTTCAATACACTCTGCTTTCAACTTGAGAAAAGAAATTGACCAAATTTTTGCCCAGTTCCCTAATATGTTTATAAAGATACACACATTGCTCATTTTTTTCTAAATTCTGAATTTAAAATACTGTAGATTCATGCACAATTGTAAGAAATAATTCAGAGAAGACTCCTTCTTTATTCAGATTTGCCAATGCAGCAACTTGAAAACTTATGGCACAATATCACAGCCAGGACATTGGAGCCGATACAGTAAAGATATGGAACATGGCCTTTGCCACAGGGACACCACATGCTGACCCCTTACAGCCAAGCACTCATCTCCCTCCTGTACCTACCACCTCCTCAATCCTGTCACTCACTGGTCTGTTCACTATTCCTGTAATTTAATCACTTAGAAGTAAGTTCGTTTTCATTGCTGAGTAGTATTCCATGGCACAAATGACTACAGTTTAACTATTCATTCCTTGGAAGACATCTGGGCTGTTTCAAGCTTGTGGATATTAGAAATAAAGCCACTGTGAACAAGCCTGTGCAGGTCTCTGTGGGATGTAAGTCTTCATTTCTCCAGGATATATGTCTAGGAGTGCAAATGAAGGGTTGTATGGCAATTGTATGTTTCTTAAGTATGCACCACACTGTGTAATTTTGCATCCTACCCAGTGATGTTTGAGTACTCCAGTTTCCCTGCATCTTTGCCAGAATGTGCTGTTGTCACGAATTTTCTAAGATTTATTTATCTTTCTATCTATCAATTGTTTATTTGAAAGGCAGAGTGACAGAGAGAACGGGCAAGATGGAAGAGATAGATCTTACAACTGCTGGTTAAATCCAAGGAAGAAGATGCCACATAGTATATTCTGAGTTCAGATACACTGATTTCAACCTTATTTTTTTCAGCTTCTCTAGTTTTAGCTGCTCTAGTTATTTTGCAATCCCATATACATTTTGGAATAATCTATCCATATGTAGAAAATCTCTTGCTGGAATTTTTATAGGAATTTAGTGAAACCTCTGTAGCATTCTCGTGACAGGGAGTCTTCTAATCCAGGAACTCCTTCCTCCATTCGTCAGGCTGTGCTCTGGTTTCTTTCATCAGTGTATACATTCTCCATCATGTAACTCTTAGACACAGCTTCTTAGATTTACACTTGGAGATTACATTTTGAGTGACTGCAAACAGTATCTTTATTTGATAGCCACATGTACCTTTGTTAGTAGATAGAAATGCAATGGATTCTTTTATGTGTATCTTGTATGCTATGACCTTGCTTAACTAACTTATTAGTTCTGGTTGTCTTACTGTAGAACTTTAGCATTTCCACATAGACAACCATGATTTTATTTCTTCCATTGTAATTTATATGTTGTATATTTCTTTTCCTTAATTGTGGAGCAGAATAGATCTTCCATGAAGGAAAATAAGCTGGAGCTGTGTTGAACAATAATGTGTAACTTTCCCCTTTGTTGTTCTATCCTTCTCTGTTCTTAAATTAAAGGTAATGTTAGTTTTATAAAATGAATTAAAAAATATTCTCAATATTCTCTTCTATTTTCTGAAATAGCATCCTTTTCTTGTTTCTGCCTTTTTCTTATCACCAAATATAATGTTATCTGC
The DNA here is from genome assembly GCF_033115175.1 of Lepus europaeus. Classification (NCBI taxonomy): domain Eukaryota; kingdom Metazoa; phylum Chordata; class Mammalia; order Lagomorpha; family Leporidae; genus Lepus; species Lepus europaeus. Next base: position 96,426,968 of record NC_084830.1, read on the forward strand.
AGATCCTTTTCAAATGTTCTTTTCTTACCAATTTGAGGGAATTTCTTTCTACACTTATTTTTTCTGAGAGTTTTTATTAAGAATGACTATTCAATTTTGTAAGATGTTTTTGTAATCATATTTTATGATATTGTGATTTTTCTATTAATAAGAATTATTATATTGATTGATTTTCAAATATTGAACTGGCCTCATATCCCTGAAATAAAATCTACCTGGTAACAGTGAACAATTTTCCTGACACATTGCTAAATTATATATGCTAATGTTTTGTTAAATAATTTCATATCTGTATTCATGAGCAATAATAATGTGTAACTTTCTCTTTTGTTGTACTATCCCTCTCTGTTCTTAATGTAAAGGTAATATTAGCTTTATAAAATGAATTGAGAAATAATTGAGAAATAATCTCAATATTCTCTCTATTTTCTGAAAAAAATTCTGTAGAAGTTTTCAACAGTTGGTTAAACATTTGGCCAAATTAACCAGTGAAATCAATAGGCCTGAAATATTTTTCCAGGAGCTTAATTATGAATTCAATTTACATCAGACAGCATTACATCATTGAAATCATCTATTCCATATTGGGTGTGTTGGAGTAGCCTGTTGTATTTTGAAGAATTGGTCCATTTTACCTCAGTTGCAAAATGTGTATGTAGCACTATTCACAATATCTCCCTTGTTATCCTAGTGTTGTCTGCAGACTGAATAGAGGTCCCTTTCAATTTCTGACTTTCGTGCTTTATATCTTCTTTTCCCATTATCAGTCATGCTTGATGTGTTGCATTTATCTTTTTAAAAAGTGTTTGCATTATTGACTTTTCTCTGTTACTTGTTCTTTTCAACTTCACTGATATTCTTATTTGTCTCTAATATTTCCTTTCTTCTACTGTTCTTAAATTTCCTTTGACCTTCTTTTGTAATTTCTTGAAATCTCTGTGAGCTTAGATTATTGGTTTACCATTTTTCTGTTTTCCAATGTATGCGTTTAGTACTAAAATTTTTCCTCCCAGCACTGCGTTAACTGTACCCAACAAATTTTAAAATATTATACTTTCATTTTCATTGAGGTATGTGTATTTTCTTATTTCCTTTCAAATGTCTTCTTTGACCCATGGATTATTTAGAATGTGCTATTTGATTTCCAATTGTTTGAAAAGTTTCCTGTTGCATTTTCAATTATTAATTTCTAGTTTTATACCACTGTGGTCAAGAGAACCCAATCATAATGACTTCAGTACTCATCTTGGTGAAGTTTGTTTATAGTCCAAAATATGATTTCTATTGTTATATATTCTGTGAGCACTTGAAAAAAAGTATGTATTCTGATATTTTTGGGTGAAGTGTTCCATAAATGAAAATTAGATCCTAGTCGTTGATTGTGTGGTTAGGCTCTTCTATCTATTGATTGAATTTATTTCTGTTTGATCTAGCAAATGTTGAAAGATAAGTGTTGAAGACTCCAGTCAGAATTGTGGATTTATCTAGTTTTCATTTCACCAATACCTGTTTGCTTCAAATATTTTGCAGCTCTGTTTGTGGGACATTTGTCTTAGTAGATCAATCTTTTTATTGTTATGCAAGTATATTTTTCTGTATTTTTTGGTCTGAAGAAAAAGTTATTTGATGTTAATATAGCCATGTCTGCTTCCTTTAATTAATATCTAGATGATATCTTTTCTATTATTTAATTTTCTATCTGCCTATATTTGAAATGTCTTATAGAAAACATACAGTTGATGGTTGGCACTGTGGCACAGTGGGTTAAAGTCCTGGCCTGCAGTGTTGGCATCCCATATAGGCGCCAGTTCAAGTCCTGGCTGGTCGACTTCCAATCCATTTCTCTACTATTGCCTGGTAAAGCAGTAGAAGATGGCCCAAGTTCTTGGGCCCCTGAACCCACATGGAAGACCCAAAAGAAGCTCCTGGTTTCAGATCAGCTCAGCTCTGGTCATTGCTGTCATTTGGGGATTGAACCAGAAGATGGAAGATCTTTCTCTCTCTGGCTCTACCACTGTCTCTAACTCCGTCCTTCAAATAAATAAAGTAAATCTTCTAAAAATAAATAAATAAATAAAGCATATAGATGGCCACATTTTTAATCCATTCTGCCCATTTCAGTATTTTAATTGGCATATTTAGACCATTTATATTTAATGTAATTATTGATAGGTCAAGTCTTAGACCTACTTTATCATTTTTTGTTTTGACTTTTTTCTGTTTTTGGTTCTGATTCCTTTTCCCTGCTTTTAATGTTTATTTGAACATTTTTTATAATTCCATTTTTATTTATCTATACTTCTTTTTATTGCTTCTCTGGGTATAAATTTTAAATTGGTTACTCTAGGCATAACATTATACATCACAGTCTATTGGTGCTATTATTTTACCTGTATGAATACAGTATAGATATTATCTCCCTATCTGTTCCTTGAGAGCCTTCAAGCATTATTTAGAAAACTCAAAACTATAAGGAAAACCTACTACATTAGTTCATATTTTGATTTACTGTGTTCTTTCTTTTTTTTCTGATGCTCTGAAGTTCCTTCTCTTATTATGTTCCATAGTGGTTGAATAACTTTTCTTTGTCATTCTTTATGGTAGGTTTGCTGCTGACAAATTCACTTAGTTTCCCTTCATTTAAGAATGCTTTGATAGCCCCTCTTCTTGGATAAAATTTTCACAGCACTGGCAGCTGTTTCCTCTAAATGCTTGAAAAATTGTGCTACTTCTTTTGGCTTTCATGGTTTCTGAGATTCTTTGTCGTTCTAATTATTTTCCACTATAGATCATGTGTGGTTGTTTTCGACTGCTTTCAATATTTCTTTGTCTTCAGTTTTCAGAAGATTAATTGCGATTTGTTCTGGTTTCTGCTATTAGAATTTCTCTCAGCTTCTTCAGTCTTTATTTCTCTTGGAAGCAACTCTTGGAGTCATTTCAGTGATTGCTTCTTCAAGTACATTTTCAGCCCCTCTCTCTCCTCCATCTTTGAGACTCTGAGGACATGAATGTTAGATCTTTAGTTATAGTCCCACAGATCCCTAAGGCTGTTTTCATTTTTTTCTTGCTCATTTTCCTTTCCATGGGTGATTGTATCATTTCCCTTGTTCTCTCTTCCAGTTCACTCATTCTTTTCTCTGTCCCCTCCCTTCTGCTCTTCAGCCATTCACTGACCTTTACATTTTAGTTACTGTGTCTTTAAGGTCTAAAATGTCTTTTGTACTTTATATCTTTGCTGAGACCCTAAACTTTTCATTCATTGCAAGCACGTTTAAATTGTTTTTGTTGAAGTATTTTTAGCATGGTCACTTTGACAAACTTTTCAGATGATAATTCTGGTATTTCTGTCTCAGTGTTGGAATATATTAATTATCTTTTGTCCTTTGGGTTGAGAACAGGAAGATCTTGAAATGGTGAGTAATTTTCATGTCCAAGTGACATTTCATGTTTCAGCAGACATATTCAAATTATGAGGCAGGTCTTATTTAAACCTTCTGATTTAGCTGAATTTTTTTTTTCTTTTTTGGTCAGCGGTCTGAAGAGGAAGAGAGCAGGATGAACCCTCATTACTGTCAGGTGAAAGTAAAAGACCATGTTTTTCATTTCACTTCTATTGACACCTAAGGGCAAGAGAGCTGTTTTTCATTACTCCTGGGCAAATTGTTGAATCCTGGTTCCCCATGTGGTCTCCCGGCATAGGTAGGCTTGTAGTGCCCTCATTATCTCTGAGCCACAGTGAAAGTCCCAACTCTCTACTAAGCTCATTCCAACGGCATCTCAGCTGACAGTCAAGGTGACCCCTATACTGCTGCATAGAATTTGCAGCCCAGGCTCCCCACATGTTCTCCACTAACACAAGGAGTGGCAAGGGCTCCTGCTTGTTCTGATATCATCTCAGCTGACAGTTGTAGTGACCCCTTTACTCCTGTGTATAACCTGAAGTCCAAGTTCCCCATATGGTCTCCACTAACACAAGAGGTAGAGGGCCTCGTTGCTAGCTAGCAGGAAACAAAGCCCAGGATCCTGCTTGGCCATCTCTGACACCACCCAGGTAGCAATGTGGTGATGTTTCATTACAATCTGGCAAGGATGGGAGTCTGGGCTCTCCACTCAGCCTTTGCTGACGTGGCGGGGGTGGGGGGGGAGCGGCTGGGACTAAAGCCTGTTTTATGATATTTGGCTGGAATAAAACAGCATTGTCTTAAAGTTTTCTATCTCACTGCTCCTCTCAGTTCACTCGTTTGAAAGAGCAGGTTTCCATCATGGCTTTTGGCATCTCTAGTTTTCTGGCTTTTTCAATTCCAGGTCTAGGATAAATGAAGCCAAAAGAAAACCCAGAGAAGCCATGATTATGCTGTTTCTCTTGTTGTGAAGTCCCTAGTGGGTCTATCTTCTTTCCATCATTCAGACTTTCTATGATTAGCTCATGCACACTGTCCTGGGGTTTTCACTATGTTCAGAGAGGAAATAAAGAAATGGATGTCTGCAGCATTTTCCTGAGGACAGAAACTATCAATTCATCAATTTATTTACTTATTTACTTACCAGGAGACAAAAGAGATAGAAAGAAAGAGACAGATGGATGCAAAATGAGAGATCTCCTAATCACTGATTTGCTCACCAAATGTCCAGAATGGCTGGGGCTGAGCCAAGTAAAATCTAGGAGCCAGCAACTCAATCCAGATCTCTCCCAGGTGGTTGGCAGGGGCCCAGTGGGCCTAACCATTTAAGCCATGACCTACAGTCCCCCAGAATGCACATTAGCAGGAAGCTGGAATTGGGAGAAGAACCAGGATTTGAACCCAGGCATTTTGATATAGGACACAGGCAACCCAACTGATTTCCTAACCACTGTCTGACAACCTGTCCCTCAGTTCACACAATTTTAATCTCATGATTTCCAATGTAACTTAAACTTCTAAATTAATTGAGTTTATATAGCTCTGGCTGATAATTTAAACTCAAGATAAATGTTATACATTATCATTTTTATTCTGTAATAGCTGTATTATATTTCATAAAAGAATATTACAGAATATTATTTCTATAAAGATTGTTAAAGTAATGTGTATATGTAATTAAGTTTGATGAATTATAATTTTTAAATGTTGTATAATAGAAAAAGTAAATTTATACATATATAAATATCTACATAAAAAGATGCAATTCGGACTTGATAATGGCAACATTGAAAATATTCAATCAAAATATTTATTGAATCCTATTGTACAAAATATTTCACTGGACTCTTTAGAGGGCAAAGAGATGAAAAAGACAAAAGCCATGTCCTCCAAGAACTGACAATCCAGTGATTTGATAAATAAGGCCCAGCAACATTGAGTTTCAACTGAGAAGTTTGGGCAGTACTCACTGAAGAGGAGAAAACTTTGAGGAAGGGGACAAGACTTATTGATCACTAATTATGTGCCAAAGAGCTCTCGTCTACGGGGAAGACAGGCATCCCATGCAGAATTAATAAGCTGAGTCGATCCCTAGAGAAAGGACTACAGCAAAATAATTCAGACAACATCATGTCTCTGAGCATGGGTGGAAAGCAGAGTGTGCTTACTAGAAAGAAGAAATCACGCTGTGTAAGTTACCATCACAGCTGAGCATCTAATGCCTCCTGAAGGAGCTTGGGACTCACAACAAAACTCATTTAAGGCAGTGCTCATCCATGGATGAATGGATAAAGACAGCTGAAACATGCACATGGAATATTATTCAGCCTTGGAGAGAATGAAATGGTGTCATTCACATCAACGTGGATGAGCCTGGAAGACAATATGCTAAGTCAAATATGCCAAGCACAGAAAGACAAAGACCACATTTTCTCTTTGATATGTGGAAATTTTAAAAGACAAAAAGTTGTCCTGAATGTAGAATAGTGGTTAGAAGCGGCTGGGAATGGTGGAAGGTGGGGGAGGCAGGGGAGTAGAGGAAGTTTGTATAATGCGTACCGAGAAACAGTTAGAAGGAGCAAGATCTAGTGTTCCATAGCACAGTAGGTGACTACAGTTTACAACAGCATATTATATATTTGATGAAGAATTGGAGGAGAGGAACTCAAAGGCACCAAACACAAAGAAATGATTAGGAGAAGAAAATGCTAAAGATTGTAAATTGGTCAGTAGGAGTGCTATATGATGTCTTGAAATATCATGCTGTACTCCATAAATATGTATAATCATTACATGTTAATAAAAATGTATCAATCCTCAATGGAAAGTAAAGCAAATAAATCAAAATTATAGAACAAATTCATTGGAGGACTTTGAGAGGGGAAAAAGGCTGGCTCTTGCACTCATGTTTTGGAAATGTATAGAGAAGTAAATGAACTGTGTAGATGGTAACAAAATAAACCAACATCTCTGAGGGAGGTAGAACGCCTAGGATGGTCTCAAGTCCCATCTTACTGTTTGTGTCTTTTAGGTTCTCCCAGCTACCTTTTCCACAGAAATCAAATAGGAATGAACGAGAGACACTTTGTGGGGGCCAGCACTGTGGCACAGTGGGTTGAAGCAACAGCTTGCAGTGCCAGCATCCCATATAGGCACTGGTTTGAGTCTCAGCTGCTCCACTTCTGATCCAACTTTCTGCTAATACGTCCGGGAAACAGCAGATGATGGCCCAAGTGCTTGGGCCCCTGCACCATGGGGGAGACTTGGAGGAAGCTCTTAACTCCTGGCTTTGGCCTGGCCTATGCCTGGTCACTGCAGCCATTTGGGGAGTGAACCAGTGGATGTAAGATTCTCTCTCTCTCTCTCTCTCTCTCTCTCTCTCTCTGTCTCTCCTTCTCTCTCTTTGTAACTCTGTCTTTCAAATAAATAAATAAATCTTAAAGAGAGAGAGAGATTTTGTGATAATGTTTTATAAATAGTGAAATGTATCATTGAACATAATTATCCTTAGGTTCAAGAAAGAGAGAAGCTAACAGCAAGCATCTAACCTGAAAGCGGTTGCAAGCACCAAGGCAAAGTGCACCAAAGGTCTCCATTAAAGCTTTTCCTGTAGTGCCAGACTGGCCATAAAGACATCTCTGGGAGAGACAAGACAGAACATGGCCAACCTGGGGCTATGCAGGGAATGGCGTGGTGTCCTGTTGGACCTTTCACTGAGCCTTTCTCTCTTAGCTGTTCTAATCTAGTTGCACTCTGCACTCCACTTTTGCACATCTTCCTTCTCACACCCTGGTTGTGCTTGCTCTTCCACTCCTTTTTTTTATATTTTTTCATCTACTGTAATACTATCGTGCCCTGGTTGCTGGCTTTGTTCCTTTTCTACCCCTCTTGCCTTTAACCATCCTAGCCACAATTCAAGGTGCAATAAGCTCCACCAGGCAGTTCCCATCACACTTCACTCTCCACCAAACTCACATGTGAACTCCAGAGACTTTTTGCCCATCACCAACTTACACATCCCACCGATGGCCCAGGGTTAGTATGTTCAAAATCATTCCTCATCATCCCTTCATCTCTAACAATTATCTACCATCCCACATCCCACCATTTAGGGAGCAAAAAAGGTTGTTGCAGGGACAATACATCTGAAAAGGTTTTGAAGTATGGATGGCTTTTGACAGGTAGCAATGAGGATAATACTAAGAACATTATTGAGATGCCTGTAATTATGATACATGTTCAAGGTGTTGTGTGTGTTTGCCTGAAGCAGAACCTGTTCATGCACTCATTGAAGAAGGGCAATGACTTATCAGAGAACATTCTGAGTACATGCTATAGAGCAGTGAAGACTTTGCCCTGTCCTCGTGGAGCAAAATATAATGGTGGAGACAAATATAATTCAAGTCAGCACACTAAAAAAATAGATGATGGGGCATAGTGATTAAAATGCTGGTTAAGATGCCCACATCTCCCTCTCTTTCTATCTTTCCATCTTGCTATCTGTAACTCTGCCTTCCAAATAAATCTTAAAGGGGGGGGGGGGTGTTGGCACCAAGGTGCAAAGGGTTAAGCTGCAACCTCAATGTCAACATCCTATATAAGTGCTGGCTGCTCATTTTCCAATACAGCTCCTTGCTAATATGCTTGGTAAGACAGTGGAAAATGGCCCAAGTACTTGGACTCCCAGCACCCATGTGGGAGACCCAGATGAAGGCCCAACCCTGGCCATTGTGGTCATTTGGGGAGTGAACCAACAGATTGAAGATCTCTCCTCCACGCTCCCCCATCACTGTGCCTTTCAAATAAATAAATCTGTTTGCTTTTAATTAGGTAATGGTGATTGTGTTAAATAATTTCTCTGAGTAATAAAAACAGATTGTGACAAAAGAAAAAAGAGTAGCAAAAGGTGAGTTATTTTAAGTTGGGTATTGAGGCACAACTCAAAACTAGAAGCACCAGAGCAACTAAGAGGGAAGAAAACAGTGTTTGCCCAGGTTCTGCATAGGAACTTATCTCAGTTCTAGAAGAGGTCGGAACAACATGGGAGCCAGGAAAATCAGAGCAAGGTAGACCAGCAGACTCCACAACTCCAGAGCAACACAGGTCAGTTCAGTCCAAGTCTGGTGGGAAACCCACTAGCAGTTTTAATCAGGGAAGTACCATTTCACTATTTTGGGCAAAGTAGACAATAAAACCGAAAGCATAGCTTGGGCACACATTGTAGAAAGCCTTCAGTGGCAATGCTGGGAGTTTTCACTTCATTCACAAGGCACTGAGGAGCTTTCACACATTTTATTATTTTAAATAAACTCTTCTTCCTAGATTTATTATACAGTAAATACATATTCCAAACCAATCAAGTTATAAATTAAAAAAGAATACAAGCATAACTCATAACCAAACCATTTAAGCAACATCTATTTTAGTGTATCTTAGAGTTTCCCACTCCAGACAACTTTCTGTGCCTTTGCCAGCCAGCCTGCTTTCATAGTGTACTTCCTTGGAGCTGCTGTTGTGGGCCAGCAAGTTAAGGGGCAGCTTGTGTTGCCAGCATCCCATATCAAAAAGCCAGATATGAGTCCTGGCGGATCCACCTCCAACTCACCTCCTTGTTATGCACCTGGGAAAGCAGCAAAAAGTAGCCCAAGTGCTCAGGCTCCTGACGTCCATATGTGAGACCTGGAATGGAGATCCTGGTTCCTGACTTCAGCTTGGCCTCACCTAGGGAATAAAACAGCAGGTGGAAGATATTGCTTTCTCTCTCTCTCTTTCTGTGTCACCTTGCCTCTCAAATAAATAGGATAAATCTTAAAAAGTATACTCTGTCATACACTTTATAGTATGCATAAATATATATCTTAAAAAAAAACATAGTCTGTACCCCAACTGAATAGAGTATTTGATACATTACTTTTTTTTTTTCTTTCTCATGATGTATTGGAAACATCTATGTCAGGAAAAACATTAAACAATATCATTTTTAATGAATGGAAAGTGTCCCATTACTGTATTATGTTTAACATTGATCCAAAGAAGCTTGGCCTAACCATTGTACAAGTTTTCTTCACTATAAGGGTACTTCAAAAAATTGGTGGAAAATGAAATTAAAAGATAAGTTTATTTTGGGGTAAAATGTTTTGTAATCCTGGTATATGAGGGACTTCAAAAAGTTCAGTGAAAATCTTTGTATGGATTTCACAAATTTTGCAATGAAATAAATTTCTTTTAATTCAATTTTTCATAAACCATTTGAAATACCCTCATATGATTAGCCTGCAAAATGTTAATATTTTCACAGCTCAGTGTCGACATACATCATTATATTTCCTCAGATTATTTTCCTAGAAACGTGAGTGCCATGGAAAATGCGAATTTGTTAAGGTTTTTGATGCATCGAGTTGTATTATCCCTCAGAGAAAGTTGTCCTAATTTGTGACATTCCTTGTGATTTACACAGGAGCCCCCACCCCACCAGCAGGTGCTATCATTCCTTTCTGCTTTTATCACTTGATTGAGGGAAATGCCATCTCATTGCTTCATTTTTATGCATTTCCTGGATGACTATCGAGATGAACATTTTTGAATAGTTTAATGGTTTTGATTTTCTTTTGTGAATTTTTGGCCTTTTATTTTACTAATTTGTTTATTGGTAGATTCATCTTTTCCTTTTTATGTAATTTATTTATTTGATTATATGATTAGCATTTACACTTGTAGCTACATATGAAGCCTCTTTCTGACATAGGATTCATACACTTATATATTATCACAGCTTAAAATTTTACCTTTTACATTATGCTTTTTCTTACTCACATGCACAGATGCATTTCCTTTATGATTTCTGAATTAGGAGTCATAACTTAGAAAGTCCTCTGCCTCCAAGACCATACGATCACACACTGTGGTAACTTCCAGCATTCCAATTCCCCTGTGTAAGTCTTGACTCCATCTGCCCCATGATACAAAATAGGAATCTTCTCTTCTTTTTTCTACATATCCCCCCAGATACAAAAGGCAAACTCTTCTTCTTTTTTTCTTTTCCATGGTATCTTGGCTTTCCATGCCTACAATACTCTCATGGGCTCTTCAGCCAGATCCAAATGCCTTAAGGGCTGATTCTGAGGCCAGAGTGTTGTTTAGGATGTCTGCCATTCTATGAGTCTGCTGTGTATCCCACTTCCCATGTTGGATCGTTCTCTGCATTTTTTATTCTATCAGTTAGTATTAGCAGACACTTGTCTTGTTTGTGTGATCCCTTTGACTCTTAGACCTATCAGAGCCATCAATTGTGAACTGAAATTGATCACTTGGACTAGTGAGATGGCATTGGTACATGCCACCTTGATGGGATTGTATTGGAATCCCCTGGCACATTTCTAACTCCATCATTTGGGGCAAGTCTGATTGAGCATGTCCCAAATTGTACATCTCCTCCCTCTCTTTTTCCACTCTTTTTTTTTTTAAACTTTTATTTAATGAATATAAATTTCCAGTATGCAGCTTACGGATTACAATGGCTTCCCCTTCCCATAATTTCCCTCCCACCCGCAACCCTCCCCTCTCCCGCTCCCTCTCCCTTTCCATTCACATTAAGATTCATTTTCAATTCTCTTTATATACAGAAGATCAATTTAGTATACATTAAGTAAAGATTTCAACAGTTTGCACCCACATAGAAACACAAACTGAAACATATTGTTTGAGTACTAGTTATAGCATTAAATCAAAATGTACAGTACATTAAGGACAGATATCCCACATCAGGAGCAAGCGCACAGTGACTCCTGTTGTTGACCCAACAAATTGACACTCTAGTTTATGGCACCAGTAACCACCCTAGGCTGTCGTCATGAGTTGCCAAGGCTATGGAAGCCTTCCAAGTTCCCCGACTCTGATCATATTTAGACAAGGTCATAAAAGACAGGGTGAGGATAGTAACCAATGATCCTAAGAGTGGCATTTACCAGGTCTGAACAATTATACAGCATTAAGTGGGGAAGAGGACCATCAGTACACACAGGTTGGGAGTAGAGCCATTGGTGGTAGAGTAGAGGTTATGATTACAAAGGAATGAGGCCCAAGTACGCTAGACAGGGCCTAGAACAAAGGACAGAGTCATTATTAGAGGAGCTAAGAAAGGTGCTGTCTAAGCTACAAGTAATTTTTCTGATTGAGAGGCAAATAGAACCTGATAGAAGGGGCTTGATAATAATCTGGTGGGCTTTAGGCCTTGTAAGTTAAGAGGCCCAGACCTATCTATCTCTTCACATGGGGTATATCCTAAGGGAGGTGTGAACCTCCTAGGGGAAGGCACTCTGTTGACTTTCATTACTTGGCTGGCCTGGGAGGAGAGCTGGCCAGGTAAAGGCAGGGGGCATCTCTAACAAGAAATTTACAGTTCTGCTGTCTTTTTCCACTCTTAAATTTAACAGGGATCACTTTTCAGTTAAAATTTAAACACCTAAGAATAATTGTGTGTTAATTACAGAGTTCAACCACTAGTACTAGAACAACAACAACAACAACAAATACTAAAAAGGATAAAGTATTACATTGTACATCTAAAGTCAGGACAGGAGCTGATCAGTTCATTCTTGCTTATAGTGTCCATTTCACTTCAACAGGTTTCCCCTTTGGCGCTCAGTTGTCACCGATCAGGGAAAACAAATGATATTTGTCTCTTTGGGACTGGCTTAATTCACTCAGCATGATGTTTTCCAGATTGCTCCATCTTGTTGCAAATGACTGGGTTTCGTTGTTTCTTACTGCTGTATAGTATTCTATGGAGTACATGCCCCATAATTTCTTTATCCAGTCTACTGTTGATGGGCATTTGGGTTGGTTCCAGGTCTTAGCTATTGTGAATTGAGCTGCAATAAACATTAATGTGCAGATGGCTTTTTTATTAGCCAAATAGACCTAAATGAAAGATCTCTGTGAGTGAGATCCCAGTGGAAAGAACGGGGCCATCAAAGAAGGAGGTACCTTTCTCTGAAGGGAGGAGAGAACTTCCACTTTGACTATGACCCTATCGGACTAAGATCAAAGTCAGCGAACTCTAAAGGCTTCCATAGCCCTGGCAACTCATGACTAGAGCCTAGGGAGATTACTGACGCCATGAACAGGAGTGTCAAATTGTTAAGTCAGCAACAGAAGTCACTGTGTACTTACATCCCATGTGGGATCTGTCCCTAATGTGTCGTCTAAAGCCAAGTGATGCTATGACTGGTACTGAAACAGTATTTTTACACTTTGTGTTTCTGTGTGGGTACAAACTGATGAGATCTTTACTAATTATATACTGAATCGATCTTCTGTATATAAAGAGAATTGGAAATGAAAAAAAAAAACTGGTGTTAAATTGGAAATGGCATAGAAAATTAATTAATTTTTAAAAAAAATATTATGTAGGATCTCTGTCTTTAATGTTCTGTACACTCTTATTTAATGCTATAACTAGTACTCCAACAGTATTTTTTTTCACTTTGTGTTGCTATAGGGGGGCAAACTGTTGAAATCTTTACCTAATATATACTAAACTGATCTTCTGTATATAAAGAGAATTGAAAATGAAAAAAAAAGAAAGGCAAACTCTTTTTTTCTTAAAGATTTATTTTTTATTTATTTGCAAAAGTTACAGAGAGAGGCAGAGAGAGAGAAAGCGGTCTTCCACCTATTGGTTCACTCCCCAAATGGCCTCAATGGCCAGAGCTGAGCTGATCCGAAGTCAGGAGCCAGGAGCTTCTTCCAGGTCTACCACATGGATGCAGGGGCCATCTTCTACTGCTTTCCCAGGCCACAGCAGAGAGATGGATCGGAAGTGGAGCAGCTGGGGCTAGAACGGGCACCCATATGGGATGCTGGCACTGCAGGCCAGGGCTTTAACCTGCTGAGCCATAGCACCAGCACCAAAAGGCAAACTCTTACACAAGGCTGGTGTGTGCCCCCTCAGCCATGTCTGCTCTGCAGATTCCCTGCCTACACCTCAGTCTCTGAGAGATTGTTTCAACCTTCACCATCCCAAGACTCCTTTCAACACCCAGTATAGCAAGTCCTCCGTCTTCCTTCTCAAACGTTCACGCAAAGTTTTCTGTAGGTGAATGACAGGCCTGAAACTACACACAGCAGTCCCCTTTTCACAGGACCCAGGAGAAATGGAGAAGGTAAGGGCCTCCAAGGTCATTCTCACTCTGAGCTTAAATCATCAACTGAGGACAGGAGGAAAAATTGCACTGACATCAAACTGCCCTCTAAGGTGCTCATAGATAAGCTCCAAGCAGCAAGATTAAAAACCCACGGCTGTTAACCGACCTGGAAAACTCAGCAGCGTGATTATGCAGGGCTGCTGAGAGGCTGGCCCTGGGCAGAGGTGTGGAGGAGGCAGAGAAGTGATGCCAGGACAAGGAAGTCTACCTAGGGGCCAGCGCTGTGGTGCAGTGAGTTAAAGCCCTAGCCTGAAGCGTGGGCATCCCCTATGGGTGCCGGTTCTAGTCCCGGCTGCTCCTCTTCCTATCCAGCCCTCTGAAATGGCCTGGGATAGCAATAGAAGATGGCCCAAGTCTTTGGGCCCCTGCACCTACCTGGGAGACCTGGAAGAAGCTCCTGGCTCCTGGCTTCGGATCGGCGCCCTTGTGGCCACCTGGGGAGTGAACCAGTGGATGGAAGACCTCTCTCTGTGTCTCTACCTCTCTGTAACTCTGTCTTTCAAATAAATAAAAATAAATCTTTAAAAATAAGGGAAGTCTACCTAACTGTGGGTCCACAACCACAGGACAGAAAACATCTGAACTTTTAAGAGTTTACACACCCAGAACGGCAGAGTAGGGGATTCTGGGGAGTTGTTCCTTTCAGAAACATCCAAATATCTGACCAAAAGTGTCAAACCAATCTTGCAAAACTCTGGGAGATAGTCAAAGGCTTCCTCAAAGGAACCAAGAGAAGGCTTAGCTGAGGCAAGGCAGGGGAGACCTTGGCTGCGGTCCCCCTGGCCCGCCCTCCGTGGCAGGGGCTGAACTTGCAGATGACAGCTCACTTTCCACGTGTGGGTTCCCGGCTGTGGAGTAAGCAGACCAGACCTGGATCTCAGGGAATTGAGATGTCTGCTTTGACCTGTCTGGGATTTCCCCCAAAGAACTGAGGCATGTGGCTTTCCTTTGTTCTGCCTACTTGAGGATGCTCCAGGCACAGAAGGGGTTCCCCAGAACAGCACAAGTCAAGTGAATAAACCACTACTTCCTGCAGCACAAGTAACAGCTGGAACAAACAATAGAGACCCAAGGCAGGCATGGTGGTGCAAGGGGCTAGGCTGCCACTTGGGGCACCCACATACCCACATCCCATTTTGAAGTACCTGGGATCAAGTTAAACCTCTATTTCCAACTCAGCTTCCTGATAATGCTCCTGGAAGGCAATAGATGATGGTCCAAGTACCTGGGTTCCTGCCATGCACGTGGGAGACCCAGAAGGAACCCCTGGTTCCTAGCTTTAACTGTTGTGGACATTTGAAAAGCAAACCAGCAGATGAGAGGTCTCTATCTCTCCCCCTCTCTCTATGTCTGTAAAATAAAGAAAACTTTGGAGCTGGCGCTAAGGCATAGTAAGCTAAGCCTCTGCCTGCATTGCCGGTATCCCATATGGGTACCGTTCGTGTCCTGCCTGCTCCACTTCTGATCCAGCTTTCTATTTATGGCCTGGAAAAGCAGTGGAAGATGGTCCTAGTGCTTGGGTCCCTGCACCTGCGTGGGAGACCCAGAAGAAGCTCCTGGCTCCTAGCTTCAGATTGTCCCAGCTCCAGCCATTGCAGCTATTTAGGAAGTGAACCAGTGGATGGAAGACCATTCTCTGTCTCTATCTGTCTCTGTCTCTGTCTCTGTCTCTGTCTCTCTCTCTGTAACTCTACCTCTAAAATAAATGAATAAAATCTTAAAAGAAAGAAAGAAAACTTTAAAAAATAGTAGACATACCGGGGCCGGTGCTGTGGTGCAGCAGGTTAAAGACCTGGCCTGAAACATTGGCATCCCATATTGGTGCCGGTTCTAGTCCCGGCTGCTCCTCTTCCAATCCAGCTCTCTGCTATGGCCTGGGAAAGCAGTAGAAGATGGCCCAAGTCCTTCGGCCCCTGCACCTGTGTGGGAGACCTGGAAGAAGCTCCTGGCTCCTGGCTTCAGATTGGCACAGCTCCGGCCGTTGCAGCCATCTGGGGAGTGAACCATCAGATGGAAGACCTCTCTCTCTCTCTCTCTCTCTCTCTCTCTGTCTCTACATCTTTCTGTAACTCTGTCTTTCAAATAAACAAAATAAATATTTTAAAAAAATAATAATAGGCATACCAAAATCCCAGGCTAGTGAAATTTTGGGGATAATAATCCGTATTTGAAAAGTTGCTGCCATACCAGTTTGGTTGTTCCTAATATATTAAAGAAAATTACCATTCAACAGCAAATTCTATTCCTAGGTGCATACTCAGAAAACGTGAAAATAAGTGTTCAAACAGAAACTTGCACACAAAGGCTCCTGGCAGCACAATTCACAATCGCCAACAGATAGGAACAACACAAATGTCCATCCACCAAAGAATGGATCAACAAAATGTGGGCTAGGATTCAATGGAATATTTATCAGGCATGAAGAAGAATGAAGTACTGACACAGGTCACATCGTAGATGAAGCTTGAAAGTACTGTGTTAAGTGAAGAATCCGGAACTACATGGTGTATGATTCCATTTGTATGAAATATCCAGAACAAGCAAATCCGCAGAAGCAGAAAGCAGATTGGCGGTTGCCTGAGGCTAGAGGGAGTTGGTCAGTGGCAAGCAGCACCTTCAAGTAGGTGGAAGTTCTTTGGAGATGGTGAAAAGTTCAGGCACTAGATAGTGGCTGCATGCACTGCTAATGTGCTCACTGCCACTGAATTATATTTTACAAAATGGCAAAAATGATAAACCTTTGTTGTATGAATTTTATCACAATTTTAAAGATATTATAATACAAAATCCTGGAAAACACCATCTATAATAATTAGAATAAAATTCACATGGAATATATATGTATATGAATATATAGTCCATGAGAATTAGATATATTTATGCATATTCCATATGAATCTTTATCTATAAATTTCTGAAAAAATACTGATTTTTTTGTATATAAAATACTGATTTATTTTTAAGAACCTCCCGGGGCTGGTGCTGTGGCATAGAGGCGCATTAGCTTAATTCTCCCCCTGCAGCACCGGCATCCCATATGGGCACTGGTTCAAGTCCTGGCTGCTCCACTTCCTATCCAGCTCTCTGCTATGTCCTGGGAAATCAGTGGAAGATGGCCCAAGTCCTTGGACCCCTTCACCCACGTGGGAGACCCGGAAGAAGCTCCTGGCTCCTGGCTTCAGATCGGTGCAGCTACAGCCATTGCAGCCATCTAGGGAGTGAACCAGCAGATGGAAGACCTCTATCTCTCTCTCTGCCTCTGCCTCTCTGTAACTCTGCCTTTCAAATACATAAATAAATCTTAAAAAAAGAACCTTCCAACAGAGAGATTTGTTCAAATTATGTCATAAAACCCAGATATATAAAAGAAAAAACATTAATAACTCTATAGTCATTTAAATTATAAAATGTTTCTCATAGGGAAAAAATTCTATAAGTTTAAAAAAAGCAAAAAGACAAGCTAAAAGAAATAATTAGAGAAAAATGATAATTTTTATAATATATCCAATGTGTTCATAAATCAACAAAGAACACAGGATAGGAAAACATGAAAGAAAAAAATGAACAAACAAATAGCCTTCAAACATTTGGAAAAAAGTATTGACCCTGCTTATATTAGGATAAATGCAAAGTAAAATTATATTAAAGTATTTTTCTCCTCTAATTTGTAGAAATCAAATATTGAATAACCAGGCCTGCCAGTGAGAGCATAGGGAACTCAGATATTACACTCTTCTATATTGCGGGTTGTGGGTGCAAATTAGTAAGAGCCCTATAAAAAAATTTGGTACATGCAAAATACCAAGACATGTATCTTTTAATGTGGCAATTTTATATCAAGAAATTTATTTTACAGAAATGCTCTCATTCATGAGTTAGAAATGTGCCAGGGGATTCCAATATAATCCCATCAAGATTTCATGTACCAATGCCATCTCACTAGTCCAAGTGATCAGTTACCCAGTTAAGAGATGGCCAAGCAAATCCGCAGAGGAAGGGACCTTTGTCTGCCCCCAGGTGGTGTGAGGTGTTGCAGGAGAGCCTACCATTCTAGGCAAACCCTAGCCTGGATGTCTGCTGCAGATGTCTGAAGGTGCTTGGAGCTATCCTGATACCCATCCCAGTGCATGGCACATGGTAAACATTCAATGAATGTTAGATGATTTTGTAAGCAAGTGAGTCGATAACAAGCTTGAAGCTAGACCCTTCAATGAGAAGTAGAGTATATGTGAGTGTTATGCAGAGAAGACCGTCAGGCATGGCACAAGAAAAAAAAAAAATAGAGGGGACCAGCACTGTGACACAGTTGGTAAAGCCACCATCTGCAGTGTTGGCATTCCATATGGGCGCCGGTTCGAGTCCCGACTGCTCCACTTCCAATCTAGCTCTCTACTATTGCCTGGAAAAGCAGTAGGAGATGGCCCAAGCCCTTGGACCCCTGCACCCATGTGGGAGACCTGGAAGAAGCTCCTATTTCCTGGATTCAGATAGGCTCAGCTCCGGCTGTTGCAGCCATCTGGGGAGTGAACCAGCAGATGGAAGAC
Organism: Lepus europaeus; assembly: GCF_033115175.1. Taxonomy (NCBI): domain Eukaryota; kingdom Metazoa; phylum Chordata; class Mammalia; order Lagomorpha; family Leporidae; genus Lepus; species Lepus europaeus. The sequence continues at coordinate 96,445,118 of NC_084830.1, forward strand.
ATCTCTCTCTCTCTCTCTCTCTCTCTCTCTCTCTGCCTCTCTGTAACTCTGCCTTCTCAATCAATCAATCAATCGATCAATCAATCAGAAAAAGTTCACAGGGGAGAAATATTTGACTCAAAATTTATATACACATTGTAACTCACCTCCCAAAAGGACATTGCATACCCATGTGACTCTCCTCCCTAAAAGGACATTTCAAAACGTTTGTGGAGTTGGCCAGCGCCGCGGCTCACAAGGCTCATCCTCCGTCTGCGGTGCCGGCACCCCAGGTTCTAGTCCCTGCTGGGGCGCCGGATTCTGTCTGGGTTGCTCCTCTTCCAGTCCAACTTTCTGCTGTGGACCGGGAGTGCAGTGGAGGATGGCCCAATCCTTGGGCCCTGAACCTGCATGGGAGACCAGGAGAAGCACCTGGCTCCTGGCTTCAGATCAGCGCAGTGCGCCAGCCGTAGTGCGCCGCCGGAGCGGCCATTGGAGGGTGAACCAACAGCAAAGGAAGACCTTTCTCTCTGTCTCTCTCTCACTGACCACTCTGCCTGTCAAAAAATAAATAAATAAATAAAAATAAAAACCGTTTGTGGAGTGACTGGCACTGCAGTGTAGCAGGTGCCAGTTCAGGTTCTGGCTGTTCCTCTTATGATCCAGCTCCCTGCTCATGACCCCAGCTCCCTGGGAAAGCTGGGGAAGATGGTCCAAGTCCTTGGGCCCCTGCACTCAAGTGGGAAACTAGATGAAGCCCCTGGCTCCTGACTTCTGCCTGGCCCAGCCCCAGTCCAGTTGTTGGCACTATGTGGGGAGTGAACCAGTGGATGGAAGATCGATCTATCTATCTATCTATCTATCTATCTATCTATCTATCCTTCTCTCTCTGCAACTCTGCAATTCAAGTAAATAGAATAAATCTTTTCTAAAAGTTTGTGGGAAATAGTATTAAAATATAAGTATATTGTGGTGCCAAAAAACTTGTAATCTGTGCAGCTTTTTATAATACACATTTTTCTTGAACATTATTTTGAGACGCATGGAGATTTCTCGTCTGCTGGTTTGCTATCCAAACGCTCAGAGGCAGGAGCCAGTAACTGAATCGAGGTTTTCCATGTGAGTGGCAGGGACCCAACCACTTGAGCCATCACCTGATGCCGTCACCATTACCAGGAAGCTGGAGTTAGGAGTGGAGCATGGACTGACTATTTCATGGCAAAATGCATATCTTCCCCTGAGCCCCAGACCCATATGCCCAACTCTTGACTCAGCATTTCATGTGGCTGCCCAATCGATCTCAGATGCAGCCTGGTCCAGACAGCCCTGTTCCTCCAAAGCTGGCTCCACTCCCGCCTGAGCCAAGGGCGCCCTATCTCTGTGGCTCAACCCCCAAACTGGAATCACTCTTGATTCCTCTTCTCCTATTGAACGTCTGTCCCATCAGCAAGTCCTGTTGACATCATCAGAAAATATCTGTAATTTGACTACTATTGGCCATCTGGAAGAACATCCTCTGTCTCGTAGATAGACCTGGCAGGAACTTCTCTGATTGCCAGTGGTGGCTGAGCTGTGACCAACAGCCAGCATGGAGATGCAAGGTGGCCAGCTCAGATATACAAGTATGCTCCTTGAGGAACATCTGTTGGAGTCCTGGTGTCCCCTGAGATACCTGCAAGGAGCCTCCTGGGCTATCCTGCCAGTGATGAGTTCTTGGCTGGTGCTTTCTCCAGGATCACAGCCGCTGGGCTGGCCAGGCCTTGCCGAGAGTTGCTATTGGAGATAGGATGCACGAAGAGTTCATCCCAGGGCAGCAGGGCCATCCTGCTCGGGCCAGCTCATGTACTGACCCCAGAACCCTGAGAGAAATTAAGGTGTTGCTGTACATCACTAAGATGTGCTGGAACCTGTTATGCAGCCTCTGGCTGGCCTTGATTTCCACACCTACTCTTACTGACTGCTGGCAACACAGGTGACAGGACAACCACCATGTGGGAGGGGAGGGTCAGGGATCAGCACTGTACAGCTTTGCTTAATTGTGACATCGGGACCTCTGGAAAGTGTGCAGCAGAGAAGTTCACCGGGGTTTTAAAACAGTGTCTGCTATGTTGAATCAACTGGGCTCCATCTCACCACAGGGCCTTTGCACAGATGGTTTCCTGACTCCAGAACACCCTGCCCTCAGAGATGTGCACCTGCACCTTCCCCTCATCTCTCCAATGTAACCTCTGCAGAGTCTACCCTGGCTACCTGTATTAAACTGTGACCCGACCTGCAGCTCCCTCCCCCTTACCCTTCTTTATGCCTTACTTCCTAAGCTCCCATCATTGTTTAACATAATAATAAAATTATTTATTGACCATGCCGACTCCAAATCTCTCCCCCAAGGAGAATGTGGGCTCTGTGCAGGCAGGGATCAGCCTGATCAAGAATACATCTCAAACTTCAACTCCTCCTGAGGAGATCATAGCAGCATGTGGAAAAGCCTCCCCATCCTGAAGCCCTCTGTGTTGTGACAATATGTGAGTTAGCAGGCAAATGTTTGGTTTGGTTTGGTTTGGTTTAGTTTGGTTTTCGTTTGTAACCACAGCTGGTTTGACCTGGGCTCTCAGAAGCTGTTTGCCCTGATTGTACCATCTTGGTCATCTCCACTTGGAGGCAGGTGGATGGGACAGCAGTCTTACCCTCAGTGCTCTCCTGGTGGCGCTGACTGAGTCTCTGGCCCCCTTCCCCTGGACATCACCACCTGGACACTCCCTGTAGCATCAGAACTCAGGGAAGAGATGCAGATGGGCCTGGCAGAGGTGGCTACGTGGTGGGAGCAGGTCCCAGGTAGCTGAGCCCCTCTCTGATCTATCCAACTACAGCCCCCAGCTCCTTGCTAATGCTGCACACAGTTAGCCCACATGTTATGCTGCTGAGAAGGAGGAGGAAAATTCTGCAGGGTCTAAAGTTGATCCTGAACAGGATGCATGAGGGTAGGCGTTACACAGCAACCCACGTGAAAGGGTCGTGTCCTAGGAGGGCCAAGAATTTGGAATAATGAGATGGGCGTTGCCTGGAGGACAGGCGCTTCCTGCTCACATCCCATGGCAGTCAGCCTGTGCTGCCTGGGATGGACAACTCACATCAATACAAAAATACATGGCCAGGGATTTAGGTTTCTAAGCCAATCTGCTAAATACAATCACAAATGTTCTGCGACTGGAAGGCAGGCAGGCAGTTTCCTCCAAATGCAATTATTGCACCATCGTTCCTTGCATATTCAAATGCAGGTGTCTTCACTACAGGGTGTAAGAAATAGTTCTTATAAAGCAAGCTTGAATAATTGGGGAAGGGAAACCAGAAACAGGGACGTTCCAAAGGGTTCCTTGAGGCAAGGGTTTGGAGCAGTGGTTAGGCCACTGTTTGGAATGTCCACATTGCGTATCAGAGTGCCTGGGTTTGATGCCGGGCTCTGTCTCTCCATTCTAGCTTCCTGCTAACACAAACCCTTGGAGGCAGCAGGTAATGGCTCAGGTAGTCAGATCCTGGCCACCCACGTGGGAGATCAGGATTGAGTTCCAGGCTCTGGTCCAGCCCCAGCTGTGTGGTCCTTCGGGAAACTTGGGAAGTGAACCAACAAATGGGAAATTTCCATCTCTCTTTTCTCTTTAATAAAATAATTTGTAAAGGCTAAAAAGGATTTCTTTCCAATATAGACCCCCCAAGTCCCCATGGAAAGAAGCCCCAAACCCAGAGAAGTGCTCCTGGGATCAGCGCCTGGTCCAGTGGGCAGAGCCCATCTCAACAACATCCTGGGTGAAGCAGGAGGGCGTGGGCCTTGGGGCACAGTCTCCAGAGCCCACATAGCCTTGGTGCACCCCCTCACACCCCCTCAGCTCCCTCCCCTGCACCTGAGAACAACAGCACTACCCCTCCTCGTGCCAGCACAGGAACCGCTGAGGTCATTCAGGTAAGGAGAATGAAACACGCAGAGCTCCCAGTAAGTCCCATAAGCCACAAGAAGATACCTGCAGGATCCCTGAACAATTTAGTCCCCAGGAAACTCCTCCTGAGGTCAGAAGCTGGGCTGAAATAGCCCAACCGGCAGCCAAAGCAAGCACTAGCACATCTCACCCTCTACCGCGTTCACCCATGACATTGGGACCATGCACATAGCCTAACAGCGAGCCTCAGGACTTCGCCATAGACTGCCGCACAGGTGCACATCACTGGCATCCAGACTTGCATTTTAGAAGCTCTTTGTGATTCAGGCCACATGCTGGAGACAGGGAGTCGGTGTAGATTGCTAGGCAGAGACCTTCTATGTGCTCTCAGATCCCCCATGGAAGGAAACCAAGTTGCTGTGACCTTGGGCCGCACAGCTGACCTTGCAGTGCTGAGTCAGCCCCACAGTGAGGAAGCAGCAGCATAATGAAGAGCAGATGCAGCCGTGGGCCCACGCCATCTGAAGAAGTCATTCACACACACCACGGCGTGCCCTTCGTTCCCGCTCCTTCCATAGACGTGTTTTGGGAACCTCTCAGTTGGCCGCAAGTTTATATAACCTCTCATCTGCCAATTCTAATACAGAAAAATGTTTGAGGTTTCACAGAGCAGTTATGCTCACATAAAAACAACATCAAATGCTGCATTATAATATGCGCTCTAAATCCTGCCCGATTTTCATCACTAATGATAATAGAAGGAAACACTACTTGAAAGAAGGCCACTCCCTCCCGAGAATCGCGAACAGTCCCGTCATTGTCAGAAAGACAGCACAGGTGATCTCCAAGGAAGACGAAGCCCCTTTTCTTTTGCTTGGCTTCCCCATTCATGAGCAGCTATTGAACTCCAAGTCTGACTTCTACATCCCAGGCCCTACTATTTCTCAGGCTTTACAAAGCCCGTTCACTTATGCCCTCACCAAATGGGGCTTAGAATGAATGGTTAAAGGACAAGCACCTGTTTGTGTCTTTGGGCTGCACCAGGAAGCACAGTAGGGTGAAACCTCTCAGGCTTAGCATTAGCTGGTGAGAGACAGAGGTGAGTCCCAGCATGGGGCAAACACAGAATTCTGGCCATCCGTTTGTCAGCAAAACTCAGGGCCTCGCATTCTTGGAACGTGAAATGGGTCAGTCCTGAAAAAGTTAAGTAGGGCAAAATGTGGGAAGAGTGCTTCAAAGAGGGCATGACAAACACAAAACCTCAGAGTAAATGAGAGCCTGGGTGTGTTCATGAAGCGGCACAGGGTTTGGAGTATATGGTATAGAGAAAAGGGCAGAGTGTCCCACAAACTCCTTGGAGGCGGTGGAGAGCCATGGAGGTGTGGGTGAGCAAACCATAGAGAATGATGTCAAGGAAATCCAGAGAAGAGAACGTCATACAGGAGGGGAGCATCGGTACTGGTAAGCAGCAGTCTTCCCATCCACGTGGCCATTCAGGAACCCACGCATCTTCCATCTGTGGTGCCACCTCCTCCCAGATGTCTCACTCACCTCACCTGCTGATGGGAAAAGGATGGTGAGCTTATGAACCGGCACATGTCACTTCTGCCCGTATCCATAAGCCAGAACTCACACTCATGACCACACAGAGGTGAGAAAGTGTTGCCTACGATGAGAGAGATCTTGGCCAACCTTTACCAAGGTTAACTTTCATCAGTCTCTGCCACAAGCACTGAGGAAAGTTCCTTTAGAGTTAGCAACATAGGTGGTTATTGACTGTGTCATTAACTATCACTGCCTACTACCCCCCCCCCAATTTTTGAGGTCTAGAAAAGTAAGAAAGGGCAGGTATTTGGCTTGGAAGATAAGACATGGGTTGAGGCATCCACACTCCCTTTCAAAGTGTCTATATTTCAGTCCTCATTACCCTCCTGATTCCAACTTTCTGCTAATGTACACCCTGCAAGGCAACAGGTGATGGCTCAAGTGGTTGGGTTATTGCCATCCACATTGGAGACCTGGACTGGGTTCCTGGCTTCTGGCTTTGGCTCAGCCCCAGCCTTTGTGGATAGTTTAGGAGTGAGCCAGCTAAGGGGACCTCTCTCTCTCTTTCTCTTTCTCTCTCTCTCTCTCCATCAAAAATAGTAGTTTTTAAAAGCAATGCCTCCTTCTTTTCTGTGGTCATATGGAATGTGATGAAGCTCTGTGGATCTGATCAGGGCTCAGCCGAGGCCTCCCAGCTTGGTCATGAGGCCACCATTAGCACAGGTCGGCTGCACGTGGACTCTTGGATGGCTTGGCTCAGGTCCACATAGCCTCTCCTCCTGCAGTAATTGAGTCTGGACTTTTCTGCACAGTGGTTGAGATAAAGAGAGAACGCGTGCAAGACTCCTTGAGGGCCAGACTCAGAACTGGCTCATCCCTCTCTCTTCTATTGGCCTAAACAGTCTTCCTCCACAGCGCAAACTCAAAGATGGGAGAAGCTGATCAGCCCCTCAATAAAAAAACTGCAAATTCACATTGCCAGTTCAGGGCAGAGTAGAGAATGGGGACTATGCTGCAGTTCTTGTCCCCAAGCCACATGGCAGGAGCACGTGTGTGGGGAAGGTGCGGGCTCTGAGCCTTCAGCTGGGGCAGGGGGTAGCTGAACAAGCTGAAATAATTACTAGGTAGTGCCTGGGAGAAAAAAGGTTGAGGAAAAGAATAGGATTTGAAAGACTCAGAAAAAGCCAAGTGAGCAGTAGGAGATGGTATGCTGGGACAATTTGCATAACGCAGGAACAAAACACTGCAAATTTAAAAGCAAACCAAAGCTAAGGCACCACTGTGGCCACCTCCCTTGATCCTTGAAGTTCAAATACAAATAACTTAAACTATGACCATCCTGATAAAAGAGAGATAAGGAAGAATACTGCAGAATAGAAACATGTGCGTATGCACGGACCCGAGAAATAAGGATGCCTGCAGCCTGCCGTGGTGCAGTATGGAGCAGGTAACCACACTGACAGAGTGTCTGGACGCCACTGGGCCATTACCGTTTGGAGAAAGATGTGTTGAGCATGAGCACGTGAGTAGAAGGAGCCTACTAATAGTGAGGGGACCTCAATGCGCCAGGCGCTGAAGCACAGGCCCTGCCCTCCAGAGCTCACATTCCTCACCACTCATGACTCCTGCAGGGAGGCAGGGGCCAAGACAAAGCAGCCATTGAGGGAAGGCGCGTGCAGTGTCCCAGCAAGGGTCCGATGGTGCTCACCTCCTCAGAACCCACCCTAGGGACTGCCCAACGACTGACTCTCCACTGGGGCTCTTCCCAATACTCCTCAGCTAGCTCAGTCAGTAGAGCACTGGACTCTTAATCCCAGGGTCATGGGTTCGAGCCCCATGTTGGGTGCCAGATGTTGCTGTGGATTCATTCTGAGAGGAGGAGTGCGGTGGGGGCAAGAGGCACAAAGTCACCACACAGACACCGGGAGTCAGGTGAAAGCAGGCCAGAGGTGAGCAGCCTGCAGATTCGTTTATTTCAGTTGGTACAGCAGCTTATATAGCTGAGGCAGCCAATCCAGTCAAAAGGCCATTTATGCCCTAACCAATCACAACCTGTTGCCAGGCAGGCTCCCTTGGCAGGCTGGTTCCGAAGCCATTCCTGAGTAACTGACGCTCGCTTGCCAGTGGCCATCTTGGCATGGCCTTCTTATTCCACCACACCCCTTCGTGAAACTCAGGCTCCTTCAGGGAAGGCCCAGAACCTGAGCCAGCCTCAGCTATTGCAAGTATTTGGGAAGTGAACCAGTGGCTGGGAGTTCTCTCTCTCCCTCCCTCTCTTCCACTCTCTCTTCTTCTGCCTTCCAACTAAGTACAATAAACAAACAAAAAATAAAATAGAATATATATTTTAAAAAGTCATCCTCCATTCAGTGATCTGGCCATGAAATAGGCAATAGAATATACTCAGGAGCACAGCAGGAGGCTGGAAAATGTACCAACCCTTCTCCTTCCAGCACCTCTAGAAAAACAACACTGGGGCAATAATCAAATGTTGTCCAATCTTTAGGAGGGAGCTTGGCCACAAATCTTAGAATTTTAACCTACATTACACAACTGAGCATTCTTGGAAGAGGCTACTTGAAAGCTCCCACCCAACTTCCAGACAAGAAAGCAGCAAGGACACTCATGTTTTAAAAATCTTCCTTGGGCCAAACATGTAAGCAAAATGTCACTACTTTGATGTAGTGGGTGAGACGCTGCTTGCTTGTCTGTATCCCATATCAGAGTGCCTGGATTTGAGTCCCAGCTCCTCTCCTGATTCCAGTTTCCTACTAATGCTCACCCTGGGGGGAGTGGGGGGCCAGGGCAGCAAGTGATGGCTCAAGTGGTTGGGTTCCTGCCACCCATATGTGAGACCAACATTGAGTTTCAGGCTTTGGCCTGGCCCAACTTTAGCTGTTGTGGGCATTTAAGGAGTGAACCTATAGATAGATCTCTCTCTTGTGCTTTCTCTCTTTCTCACTTTCTCTCTCTCTCTCTCTCTCTCTCTCTCTCTCTCCCCCCCCCCCCTTTCAAATAACCTAAAAAATAATTGTTTAAAGAATGTATTATGAGGGTGGTGCCATGGCTCACTAGGCTAATCCTCCACCTGCAGCGCCGGTACTCCAGGTTCTAGTCCCGGTTGGGGCGCCGATTCTGTCCCGGTTGCTCCTCTTCCAGTCCAGCTCTCTGCTGTGGCCTGGGAGTGCAGTGGAGGATGGCCCAGGTCCTTGGGCCCTGCACCCATGTTGGAGACCAGGAGGAAGCGCCTGGCTCCTGGCTTCGGATCAGCACAGCGTGCTGGCCGTAACAGCCATTTGGGGAGTGAACCAATGGAAGGAAGACCTTTCTCTCTGTCTCTTTCACTGTCTAACTCTGCCTGTCAAAAAAAAAATGTATTACGAAAAAATTGTTCAACAAGACATCACATAGAAAAACACAATTCCATAGGACATGCCTTGGTTTTTGATTTTTAGTTTTAGTTCTTGCACATGTGAGGAGAACCAAGCACTGTTGTCTCACCAACCGAAGCAGGCCAAATCCAAAAGATGGCAACAGGATGGGAGCAGAAGAGCTAAGATTAGCAGGTAAATCTGTCCAGAAACAGGCTGTTATAAGGACTTGCTAAGGACAGCCTACAGGGAGCAAGAAGAAAATAATGTTTCAAAAATGAAGATGTTGTGGGTTAAGGGTTGCAGCATGCTTAACAACAAAATAAGAAGGTAGGGGCCAGTGCTGTGGTGCAGTGAGCTAAGTCGCTACCTGCAACACCTATATGGGAGCACTGGTTGGAATCTCAACTCTGCTTCCAATCCAGCTCCCTGCTAATGAGCCTAGGAAAATGGCAGAAAATAATCAAATTACTTGCGTCTTTGTCACTCACGTGGAAAACCCAGATGGAGTTCCTGGCTCCTGGCTTCAGTCTGGCCTAGCCCCAGCCATGGTAGCCATTTGGGGAGTGAACCAGTGGATAGAAGATCTCTTTCTCTGTCTCTTTCTCGTCCTCTATCTCTATCACTCTGCTTTCAAATAAACAAATAAATAGTTTTCTAAAAAAGAAGGCAATTCAGAGGCATCCCTTGAATGGGTGTTGTTTGAGGTGATTCCCTAGAGGAGGTGGTGTTGGTGAGGCAGTTACTCAGGGAGCACTTGGGTGCGGCAGAATTGCCATTCACTTCCATGAAAGCCCTGCTCAGGGGTGCAGGAGCAGAAGGAAACGTGATTGCTCCCCAGGTACTGACAGGCGTCCAGTCCAGGTGGGAGCAAATTCCACACAGGCCACCTCACCTATGGCCTGCTTTGTCCCGATCTCAAGTGCATTCTGCACGTGGGAAGGGATTTGTACAGTCTCACATAACAAACAAAATTTGTTCTGTGTGCTGCTTTCTGTTTTGATGTAATACATTTGAACAAATAGAGTACTCTGAAGTATAGCCCCAATATCTTGGGAAGAACTGTCACCCAGTATATACCTCTTCTATCTCTAGGTGTGAGAAAGGACAAGACACGAGATGTTTCTCAATGATTAAACTGGCAAATATATTTTCTTTTTTTTTAAAAAAAAGGTTTATTTATTTATTTATTTGAAAGTCAGAGTTACACAGAGAGAAAAGGAGAGGCAGAGAGAGAGGTGTTCCATCCGCTGGTTCACTCCCTAGTTGGCCACAACAGCTGGAGCTGCACCGATCCAAAGCCAGGAGCCAGGAGCTTCTTCCGGGTCTCCCACATGGGTGCAGGGGCCCAAGGACTTGCGCCATCTTCTACTGCTTTCCCAGGCCATAGCAGAGAGCTGGATTGGAAGCGGGGCATCGGGATTCGAACTGGCACCGTATATTCGATGCTGGCACCGCAGGTGGCAGCTTTACCCACTATGCCACAGCACCAGCCATGGCAAAAATATGTTCAACGTAAGACCTTTATATGTTATGATTCAAATGCATGATGTATATGGGGGGGGCTGTGTTTTTTTTTTTTAATCTACATAAAGTTTAGAAAACTGGTGTAGATTAAATAGGTCTGAGTGTAATTAAATTTGCACACACAGAGAAAAATATGAATTTTCATCAACTGTGGAAGGAATGTGGGCCCTTAGCTGCCCAGTCAGTTCACAAAGATCAGTTTACGGGGGTTAAATAAACACAATATTTTACATTACTGTTCAAATGAATCCATTGGCAACAAGACCAAGAGTCAGCACTTAAACCTCTCCAGGGACAGCCACCAGCCCCTCTACTTTCTCCTGCCTGACGATTTTATCATATCCCTGCATGTTGCAAAGTCTCAGGTCCTGAGCATTCTTACATCGGGGTTTAGGAAGCCACCTACCAGAAGCAGAGAGCATGAAGAACGTGTTTAGGCAAAATAGAATTCACAAGAAGCCCCTTGCTGAGAAGATGACGTGGGAAGGACCTCCGTCATGGACAGCACAGGGAAAGGGAGCGTCGCGTGCATTCGATGGACTGCATTGCAGGGGTGTAAGCAAAGGCACTAGAGCCAGCGCTCCAGGCTGAGCCTCCCTCAGCAGCCGGGCCAGAAGCCAGAGCACAGGCCTCCTCCCTGGGGCCCGGCTGCTCTGCCTGGGCCCCAGGAGCCAAAAAGACCAGACCTGCACCCTGCACAAGGTAAACTTCCCTGCTCAAATATCACTTGGCCAACCAAGAGCTTGTTAATTGGTGCCAATTATTGGTTTGTCAGCAGCTCCCACAGATGAGTATTTCAGGAGTCTGAGATCTAGCTGAGCATGCAAACAGCATGGGCTTGGAGTTAGAACTCACATTTCAAAGCCGGGAGAGAGAGAGAGAGAGAGAGAGAGAGAGAGAGAGAGAGATGGTTTTTGTATAAGGAAGAAACTCATTCATGGCACCAATACTCTGCTCCGGGAGCCTACAGCAGCTCCCCAAACCCCGAGGCACAGTGTTCGCCTGCACAGCCCTGGCAGGAAGGGAACATCCATCCCCCTGCAGTCCAACAGCACTTAGAGTTCCCGCAGCAGAGCAGCAGGCTTCCACTTCCTCTGGTTCACAAGTGCTTTTCAAGAATGTGTCTCCGAAACTGGTCAGATGACTGGAAACTATACAAGGTTTTTTTGACAGAGCGAGAAGGGACCTCATTCACAGAGGCCCCCATGTGCTCGCTCGGCCACCCGAAGTGAAGGGCAGCAGGGGTGGTCCCCCTGCCCCCCACCAGGAACCTGCCAGGTCGCCCTGGACAGCCAGGGCTGCAGGGCAGTGCTGGGAGCTGCAACTGAACCATCTTAAGCAAACAGCCACCCCTTCTGCTGGAAGGTACCTCCGGGGCTGGTGAGCTGGCCGCCCCCTGTTCCCACCAGACCTCACGGGACTATTCCACAACCTCTGGCTTCCACTCAGCCCTTCAGCTGGCCCCCATCTGACCCCTGAGTCTCCACTCCTCCCTCTGACCCTGAACTTCCTCACTGACCCCACCCCTGGCTCCCACCTGAACCCCACCCACACCCAGGCCTCTCTGGCCTCCTCCACTGGGTCCCCTAGCTCCCACCCCAGGACCCAGACTCCCCAGGATTCTCCACAACCCCCAGCTCCCTATACTCCGGGCTCCGCCCACGCCCACCCCAACTTCCTCTCGCGCCCAGGCCTCCCAGGCCAGGACCCCAGCTGGACTCCCCCCTCCTCGGGACCCTCGCCCCCACCCGCCCCGGCTCCCTGGGCCTCTCCCCACCACCCGCCCCTCCCCTGCAGCCTGTCCGCCTCCTCCCCTTCCTCCCTCCCTGGAGCGTTCCTGGCCTGCCTATCATCTTGCTCTAATTGTTTCCAGATTCGTGTGGGAGGTCAGGGCCCGGGAGTGCTGCTTCATGCCAAGTTTATAAACAGAGCAGTGTTTCCAGATGGCCGCTGGCTCCAGCCTGGCGAGCAGGTTGATTGGGACCAGAATAACAGCAGGTGGAGAGCAGACAATGGGTTCCTTGACGCTTATTTACGCCCGCCCCTCCCCCCTCCCTGCCCGGCGTCGCCACCACGAGGAGCTCCATGTCCTTCACAGGAGCAAGGGGGAGGCGGTGGAATGCAAAAGAAAACAAGCGATTTCCCTAACGAGGGTGGCGAAGTGGAGCCGGAAAGGAGCTGGAGCCGCTGGAAATGCAGGGAGACCGAGGCAGGAGACTCCTGCCTCTGCACAGAGCCCCTGAGCTGGGAAGGTGCTGGGTCCCTCTGCGTCACACCAAAGCCCCAAGTGGCACCACGTGGAAGGCAGCCACGGCAAAGGCTGGCTCTGTCCGGCTGGGAGAAGACTGCCCTGCACTCTGCACTGTCCCCGACCCTAGTGGGGTCCCCAGGTCCCCCACAGGCTCGCTCCACCAAGAGGGGCTCACACTCACACCTCTCCGCAGCAGCCAGGACAGCCCCTTTGTGCGGCAAGGAATCTGGGGAATGGCTAATGAGGCGCTGAAAGAAGGTTGACCAGTAGGCCCGAAGCCCCTTAAGCAATTCAATGGGATTCAAACAAGAGGAACTAAGCTAGGGTTTGGGCCAAAAAGCAGAATCTACTAAAAGGTACTCTCTGAGCGAGCCTGCCTGCCTGCCTGCCTGCCCGCCCTGGAAGACCTAGCTCCCAGCAGCTCCTCTTCCGTCAGCCACAGGGAAGGCCTGGGAGAAACAGCCCAACGGGGCTGGCTGTTTTATGAAGGGTTTTAGTAAACAGCACCCAGGCTCCAGATGCCTCTAGTTAAACACGGAAGACGCGCGGTGATTGAGAAACCCCACGGCAGATTTACACAGGGGGGCATAAATTACAAGTCACCCTGCCCAGAGAGGGCTGTCCCGCGTGCCCAACCAGGGGGCTCCAGACAGTGTGTGGGAGGGGGCGGGCATGTGGGAGATCACAAACCAGTGCCCCACCCCCAACGGGCAGCCCCTGGCCAGAAACCAGGCTGCTCTGTGGTGGGGAACGTGGCCACAAGGACGCGCCTGGGAAAATAAAGCGTATAAATATCAAAAGTACATTTCTAAGGGTCTCTGAGTTAAGGCTACATTATCTCTGGGTGCTCTTTGAATCTCGGCTTCTACTTATAAAATGTAACCCGACACGCTGGCTTTGAAGATGTGGGATTGGGACCAGGGCTGTGCAATCTATCTGAACTGACAGAGACATTGGAGCCTAGGCGCCCAACCGCCCCGGGACCCCCAGCTCAGTGCATGCCTGGCTCCCTGCGGTAGAGGGACCCTGCGCCAGTGCGCTTCAGAGTGTCATGTGGGTATCTTTCAGACGCCTGCCTCCAGAGCAGGATTTGGGAATTCTCTGGTGTGATGCTACATCTGTACAGAAAAAAGAATATCTGTTAGTGTTTTGGAAATGAGCTTCGCTGGGTTTTCTGCATGGCAGTCACCTCTTGGGGTTTTTAATCTGAAAAGCTCCAGGCATCACATAAGGAATTCTTAACCAGAACAAAACACGCCCCACACTAAAGAGCCACCAAGTGAGTTAGAGGAGTGGGGACCCTGCAGAGGGAGCCTGTGCAGAGGAGTGTGCCTGGGGCAAGCAGCAGCTCACCTCCCAGCCCCACAGAGTCTCCTGTGCAGTCAGCTCCCTCAGAGCATCTGTGGAAGGTGCTGGAAATTCCCCAGTAGATATCATTGATGACAGGTGCCTCCTACAAACACCGGAGCACCCACAGTACTTAGAGGTCATTAGAATACTTTTTTTGCTTTTGCTTTTGATTTTTTGAGAGGTAGAGTTACAGACAGGGAGGGAGAGACAGAGAAAGGTCTTCCATCCACTGGTTCACTCCCCAAATGGCTGCAGCAGCTAGATCTGGGCTAATCCAAAGCCAGGAGCCAGGAGCTTCTTCCAGGTCTTCAACATGGGCACAGCGGCCCAAGCACTTGGGCCATCTTCTACTACTTTCCCATAAGTAATAATCCCAGTACTTGGGAACAAGTTCTCCCCAGGAATGATGAAGGGCCAACAGCCGACAAGAATTCCACCCATGTGACGCTGTCTGTGTGAGTACCTAGTAAGTGTGCCCTGTGGCCGAAGGCAGCCGCAGCAGACCACCCCGTTATACAGGAGAGCTTGTTTCCACTGGTGCTGTAAGATTGGGCGTGAAATCGTGTCCCCACCACAAAGTCCGAGATGCACCATTATGACACCACTGAATTCACCAGGACAGGAGCACACAATTTGTTCCTCTAAATTGCAAACACCAGTTAAAGTGAGAGCTCCTTTTACAACTTAAATATTCAATGCTTCTCTCTCCATAGTTAGTGTAGGGTGGAATTTGTGTGAGGGCTTATAGGGGCTCTACCTGCACAATTACAAAGATGGAATCCCACCCACCCTCCCACCACCAAGATGAATCTAATGATAATATTTAGGAGGTAAAACATTATCACAGCACAGAGTTTCCTAACTTCAATGATAAACAGAGACAGTTTTTCTTGTAGGATGGGATCAGAATTATGGAATCACGTAGGAGTGCTGGCTTTACCATGTGTCAATTTTTGAATTCCATTTGAAGACCAGAGAGGCAAAACCTAAGACACGGAGAAACACTTTCATCAGAGAGAATGAAATTTTTTCAACTTGCAGTCAATCTCACTTTTACAAATATAGACCGAAGTAATCAGCTAAGAACACAGCATGTTTGTGACTTGTACAGGCACCTGTGGTCTTAGAGCCAGGAGGCAGTAGAGCCGGGATGCCCAGCTCTGAAGCCCGGGGCCATCCTACGGAGCATGCGCACACTTCCTGCCCCAAAGCTCAGAAGGCAGCCACGCTGCTCCCGAAGCTAACCAGCCAAGCACCCCTTTATATAATGTTTGAAACACTTCTAACCAGAATTCAGGGATTCTTTCCCCCTTCAACTTGGCAAGCAACTGAAAAGTCTTGTGTGGAGGAGGTGAGAAATGCCATTTCCAAATCCTGAGGGAGCCTAGTGAGGCGTCCGTGGTGACTTAACCCAAATTCTCTCACAATGGAGCATTTGTCGGTGCCAAGTACAGACTTCAAGGATGCAAAGTCAGAGATTTCAGAGTGTGGATGACAAGTACATCCTTTCTACTACTTTTTTTTCCTAAGAGCTAAGCCCTCACAGTCATCCCCTCTCTGCTTTGCCAAAAGCTGGTCCCCATTCTTGCCACGTTGTCACACACAGAAGTCATTGTCAGCCGCACCCACCCTCTGGTGGTGTCTTAGAGTCCTGATGAGCAACAGCCGCACAGTACCTCCACCCTGGACGCTGCCCTGAATGCATAGGATTGCAGCTCATAGGAGAAAACAGGAGGCAGTGCAGAACCAGGGCTTTCTTCCTTCAATTCAGCGCTCAATTAGCAGAACACTAGATGCTTCAAAGCAGCCCTGATCCCAATAGGAACTCCAATTAACAGCAGTTGGCCCTCCCTGTGTAAAGAAACAGACCAATCACACGCGTGCTGTTGTGCCTAAGAAAGTGGCAATGCTAATCAAACTGAACAATCACCCCCAACACAGCACTACAGGGCTGCAGGCCCTGCATGGCTTCACCGGGCTCAGCCTCACCACTGCTTCTTCCCAAATTGCTTTTGCTCCAATTGGAACTTCAGGTGTTTTGTTCACGTTTAGGGTGTCTCCTTCATTTTAACCTCCCAGTAGGCTTGAGTGGCTAAATTTGTAGCTTGTTTCGAAGCCTCGCTTGGGACAGTGAAAATGATCGCAACCTGCAGCAAGATTCATAAGCCACATGCATGGGTTTCAGCTTGTACCCCAGAAGGCACGTGAGTTAAGGTAGGACCTTTCATGAAATCTGGGTGACAACTAGAAGCCATCAAAGAACAGTGCAAATGCATTTGAATAAGCACCAAAAATTAGAAAACATCCTATAGTTTAAAAGAAAAAAAAAGATTTATTTATTTGAAAGGCAGAGTTACAGAGAGGCAGAGGCAGAGAGAAAGAAGTCTTCCATCCGCTGGTTCACTCCCCAAATAGCTGCAAGGGGATGGAGCCAAGCCAATCCAAAGCCAGGAGCTTCTTCCAGGTCTCCCATATGGGTGCAAACACTTGGGCATCTTCAACTGCTTTTTCCAGGTCATAGCAGAGAGCCGGATCAGAAGTAGAGTAACCAGGACTCGATCCAGCACCCATGTGGGACGCCAGCCCTGCAGGTGAAAACCTAGCCCACTACACCACAGCAACAGCACCTAGTTACAGTTCTAATTCAGCCGTGTTGAGCTCCACCTTTTAACATCATTTAGTTAGGCTGCTTTTGAAGCAACTGTCCTTTGTTGACAGCCTCTGAAAAAATGGCTCAGATCTCATGCATTTGCAGATAAATTAGAATTTACTCTCAGCAGTTTATCAGCTGTGTGATATTCATGCAACTCAACTCAAGGCTTGCAGGAAGACTATGCATTAAAAGGTTAGGGCAGGGTCTCCCTAGTCTACCGTTTTGAACCAAGGGTTTGGCAGGATATCTGACGCTCTGGGTTAGGGGAAGAGGTAATGTATTTATGGTGCAGGTAAAGTAAGTAGGCCCTCATTCCCAAGGACCCTGACTATAGAGGAAAGGAGACGCTGGACCTCCTCTGTCCCCACTTTTCTCCCTGTGACTGTGAAAGCTTTGATCAACTAACTCAAATTCAGTAAGGATGCACTCATGATTTACCAAGATAAAGTAAAGAATCTACCCAATGCCATTTTTGTCTTCCCAAGAAACCACTCTACATTAACAAGAGCAGAACTTCTCAAAGTCCCTAGAAGTGCAGAACAACCATTGCAAAAACAGAGAGCAACAATAACCCCCTTATCAGGGCCCTGGAGGTAAATGTGTATTTTAACATAAAATCAATTCCATCACAAAGCAAAAGAACCCAACCCAAAATGTTTAGATGACCTCATGTAGGATATTATTTGGAAGATAAAAAAATTCCCCATTGCATAGTTTCATTCAGCAATCTGGGGCTTCCATGACCTATGATGTTTCAACAAAACAAAACAAAACAAAACAAGAGACAGAGGTTGGTTTTAGTTGGATGGGTGCTTATTTCACCACTGTTGTTTTTATTTTTAAAAAAGATGTTTTTAGGGGCTGGCACTGTAGTGTAGTGGGTAAAGCTGCCACTTGCAGTGCCGGCATCCCATATGGGCACTGGTTCAGGTCCTGGCTGCTCCACTTCTGATCCAGCTCTCTGCTATGGCCTAGGAAAGCAGTGGAAGATGGCCCAAGTCCTTGGGCTCTTGCACCCACATGGGAGACCCGGAGGAAGCCACTGGCTCCTGGCTTTGGATCGGCACAGTTCCAGCCATTGTGGCCATTTGGGGAGTGAACCAGCAGATGGAAGACCTCTCTCTCTCTCTGCCTCTCTCTGCCTCTCTTTCTCTCTGTATGTAACTCTGACTTTCAAATAAATACATCTTTTAAAAGATGTATTTATTTATTTATTTATTTGGAAAGCAGAGTTATGGAGTCAGAGAGAGAAAGAGAGAGTTCCATGCACTGATTTACTCCCCAAATGGCCACAACAGCCTGGGCAGGGCCATTTCAAAGCCAGGAGCCCAAAACTCCCTCCAGGTCTTCCACCATGGGGCTAAAGGGGCACAAGTACCATCTTCTGCTGCCTTCCCAGGCACATTAGCAGAGAGCTAGGTTGGAAATGGAGCAGCCAGGACTGGAACCCTTGCTCATATGAGATGCTATCACAGGCAGCAGCTTAGCCCCCTGCACCACAGCATCAGCTCCAGCACTGTTGTTCTTAACCTCACAGGTAACTGACACAGGCCCTCGGCCTCACCATAGCAGGGAGCTCAGGAAGGACTCATGGGTGTCCCCCCGGCTCCAAATCCTTACCACTGTGCAGCTCCCAGCAGCCCAGCACTGACAACAGGCACAGTGTCATCACAGCCTGCACAGGATGGAAAACCCTCTGTCCTGGAATGCTGAGAACCCTTCCACCTCTGAGTCAGTTACACTTCCTCCCGTGGCATCACCCCCTGGAAGAGACGAATAAGTGAACTGTAAATAAGACAATTAAAATCTGTCATAACACTGAAACAAATTCATGCTGCAGCTGAACAAAGTTATTTTATTTGGAAAGAATCAAAAGTTACTTGTGTCTCACTTGCTTCTGATAAAGGTTCTTAAATAGCCAAGAGGATTAGGAATGTAGTACTTAGTAGTAATAACTTATTCCCCATAAAAATGATCCTTGGCCAAGGACCAGCTAAAAGTTATGTAACCCAAATTACAGTCATGACAGTTGAGAAGGGTTTGCTTTCCCAAAACTCCGATGTCCTCCAGCAGATTCCCTAATCGCTACCTGATGGCGCATTATTCAGGAAAGTACAGAGAAAGTAACCCAGGGAGAAAGCACAGGGGAGACAGAGGGAGAGCCGTGTGAACGCTCGGTTTTCAGAAAGATGACCCGGAATAAGATTTGAATGCGTTTCAAAGAGTAAGAAACAAGTCATTGAAAGTGTGTGTGCTATGAAGTATTCCATGTCTGCCTAAGCCTGATTTTCCCTCTGGGACTCCAGACCCACGTGATGGCCAGCAGAAGCTTCCTGCGTGAAGGTTCCACATTTGCCTGAGTGAACTAAGGGAAAGATTAGCTGACCCAGCAGGACCCTCTTAGGGGATGGCAAGTTCCTCCCGACAAGACAAGGTTGAAGACGCCAAGTGACTTCTTGACGTGCGGGCTGGTGCAGAAAAGGAACCATGGCTGTGCTCCATGTGGCGCAAGTGCATGCCCTCCACCTCCCTGAGGCACCAGCCCTTGAACTGAACAAGAGAGTTACAACTCAGTGCTGGGCACATGGCTGAGCCAGTTAGGAAGGTGAGGTACAGACAGCACAGCTTCCGTGTTCCCTGTGGACTGGAGGAGGACATCCACCCCAGGCTTGTACATGGCCTTAGGGTAGTCACCATGGAAGGATGGAAGCCACGGGAGCACACACTGGCATTGCTGGGAAGCCAGAGGACAGAGAGATCCCAGACAGGGGAGCCCTGGAGAGTCCGGGAAAGGAGAACTGAGGACCCAGGGTTCTGCTTCAGCTCAGACCTAGAAACAAAGACTCAGATTGGAAACCACATATTTGGGGGGGGGGTCATTTCCTTCCTCAGGAATGAAATGCTGCTCCCCAAATGCCCTGTGGGGATCTCATTGCTTCTCCCAGTGCACCTCACAGTTCTTAATGAAAGTCTGTCTGCCCCTCAAGGCCAAGACTGTGTCTCAAGAATGAGTGCCCTGCACCTGCAGCCATGTGCAGCCCATGGCCAGCAGTCAGACCATGGGGAGAGAAGGAGAGAAGTGTAGCTGGGCGTGGAAATCCGAGGTCTGCAATGGGTGGTCTTCCTGTGAGCTGAAGGTGTGGATGTCTCTTTGACATGAATCCAATCGTGAACTCCATGACACTGCTGTGGCAGTCAATAACAGCGCCCCCTAGAGTTCTGCTCAAGACAGCACCTGTCTTTTGAAGCTATAAGAACAAGCCTTTGTGATTTTAAGGGGGTTGCAAAATCCCAAAGCTAGATTTAGGTACAAAAGATGCCCATCATGTTATTTTACTTCTTTTTACATTTAGAAATCAATACTAGGAAGGATAAAAATTGTACAAGGCTTGAACACTTAAGCTAGGCTCATAGGAACCTTAAGAAATAATATGTGGCTTCTCAGGTGAAAACAACAAAACATTTGAAAAGAAACCTAGGAGCAGGTATTTGGCCTAATGGCTAAGAGGCCAGTTGGGATGCCTGCGTCTTACATTGGAGGGCTTGATTTCAAGTCCCAGCTGTGCTCCTGACTCCAGTTTCCTGCTAATGCAGACCCTGGCAGGCAACAGTGATAGATTACATAGTTGGGTCCCTGTCACCCATGTGGGAGATCTAGATCGAGTTCAAGGCTCCTGTATTCAACCACCCTAGCCTTGGCCCTTGTGAACATTTGTGGAGTGAACCAACAAATGGGAGCTCTGTCTGTCTGCCTATCCAAAGCAAAAAAAAAATGTTTTAAAGTAAACATGATTAAGCACAGAAAAGTGTTCTGGTAAAACAGTATCTTGACTTTGCAGATAACACAAAGATTACTGCTTTCATATTTTAGATGAAGATAATAAACCAAAGAAACAGAAAGAAACAGTAAGTCACACAAACAAGCCCACTAGAACCAAAGAAACAAATTCACTGAAATTGAGCAAACATCTCTTAGGTTTAAACACAGTTCCTAGCTTTGAGGGTCCATTATTTTATTTGCACAGATTTATGTCTGTCAGCAGAAGATCTTTAGGTCAACTTCTCCTTGAATGTTCCCTCTGAACCTTGTATCGATGAATCATGTCATGTTGCTACAGATTTTCTCTGCTTTCTTAGCCAAAATAGAACCATTCTCATTTCTTGCAGTTTCCCGAGACTGCCGTCTCTGAGGGTGAGTGATAGAGCTGCTAGTTGTTTCAATCTACAAAACTAAACTTGGGGCTGGCGCTGTGGCATAGTGGGTAAAGCTGCCGCCTGCAGTATTGGCATCCCACATGGGCGCCGGTTTGAGTCTCAGCTGCTCTACATCCAATCCAGCTCTCTGCTGTGGCCTCAGAAAGCAGCAGAAGATGGCCCAAGTGCTCCACCTTGGAGACCCAAAAGAAACGCCTGGATCCTGGCTTCTGATTGGCTCAGCTCTGGCCATTTGGGAAATGAACCAGCAGATTTAAGATTTCTCTCTCTCTCTTTCTCTGCCTCTGTAACTCTGCCTTTCCTATAAATAAATAAATCTTTTAAAAAAAAACTGCATATTTACTCAGAATTCCACTTTGCTTCCATTCAGAGATGTTTCAAAATCCTTCGTGGCAATGGGGTTATTCCCCATTCTTGCTGTGCTCATGTAGTAATCCTCAGTTTCTGACTCAATGCCAGTCACAAAAAGCCAAGAGGGAGCTGGGATCTTTTTGGCTCAAGGTCTGCCCTGGGTTCACCCGCTTAGTGCCAAGGATCCATCTCTGAGGTCTCCAACCTCTGTCCTGGCTTTGCTTGCAGGACTGAATTACAGCCCAGTCTGTTTCCACAGGGAAGTCTTTGAGGATCTCTTTCCCAAAGACCTCATCCAACAGCAACAGCTCTTCCAAGTCTCCTTCTGGGTTCCTGTGAAACTGGAGGTCTCTTAAATCATCCATGGGACTTCCCAATTTGCTTTTTCCACCCCAGTTGTTGACCAACATAGGTCCTCGTTAATAAAGAACTCATTGGTTTATGTCAGAGAGCCCTAGATTATTACACATTCTTGAAATTACTCTAAATCCCTCTGCAAATGTCTCCCTATGCAGCCAGTTCTTTGGAAATTTACCAGTGATCCTCAGACCAGGACCTGGGCTGAAGAGAGAAGGCTCCTGTTCTGAGGGAGATTTAACCAGGGGCTACTGAGTCTTGATGTCTGGAGCTGATCAGAAGAGAAGAGTGTGAATCAGCAGGAGACACAGGGGCAGAGGAGAGTGAAGTATTGGATGTGTGAGAGAAACAGGAAAGCAAAGGCTGTCAGGTTCAAGCTATGATTTAGGAGGATCTGAAAGACACAAATTTTAAATTTTCCACATTCTTCTTTTACCTTAGCCAAGGAATCTCTTAAAGAAGAAATGTTGAAAATTAATTTGCTTTTGATTTTTCTGACGCTTTCTCATACTCATTGAAGAGTGGAGACTATTAAAATTTGAGCTGTTGCTCCTTTTTTTCTAAGTCATCACTCAAATGCACATTTGTGGTCATATGCTCCTGAAAGCATGCCATTAAGGAAGACAAGCATACAAATGGGGATTAGAACCTAACACTTTATTCAGGAAGCAGGAGGTCAGCTTGCATTTAGGCTGGGAGAAAGCCATGAGCATCTGGGAACGCTGCTTCTGCACCCAAGATTTCAGAGCCCCCTCCTCGAGCAGATGGGCTATCCAGCCATAAAAGCCCAGAATAGATGGGTTGAGCAAGGCCATGTCTTGTAGCATTTACCTCTGCTGGGCAAGAGGAGGCAAGCGGAGGAAAGTTCGCCAGGGGTGTGGATGAGTGACCTAGGGTGCATTTTGTCCAGAGGATGCTGGTCTTAGGAGAAAACCTCACAACTTCCTGTTCCCTAGGACTAGCTTGCAGAACAGGCTCATTTCACCGGTTTCTGCTAATGGGAGCAAGGGGCAGTTCAAAAATGAGAGCAAAAAAATCAAACAGTACCGTTAGCCATAAGATAGGTTTCCACAGAGGACAGCAGCTCTTGAATCTGATAAGATAGCCAGCAACATCTCGAAAGCATGTCTGACTCAGGAAACTAAATAAGCTCCACACCCGGTTTGTGTTTGAAAGAATTCATTTATTTCACTTATAGGAGACCCACTTTCCCAGGCTTGGTGGTGAGGAGCTCCTGGCCCAGCAGGAGACCCCATGGGACTCAGAGGAGGGTTCTGCTCCCCAGCTGAGGGTACAGCGCTGTGGTCTAATTCCTAACCTCCCAAACAACGTCCCAAACACAATCTGTTAGCACCAAGCTGAGTCCCTTGCTCCCGGCAATGAGGTACAATAGCAGCCTATAAAGCTGTGTCAGGGCTCCGAGAGGGGAGCCCTCTCCGAAAATTAGACATTTGAATGAACTCGGGGCTCTGTTAGGATGAAGTAAGGATCACAGCACAAGTGATCAGGACAGGGGGACAGGGCTAGGCACCTTGAGATGTTGGGATGAGGGATTTTCTTTTTTGAACCCTAGAGAACACAATATCTATTGATGTTTTCCAACGAAGACTCATTGGGTCTTCCAGAAATTTCCTACAGTGAACAATCAAGCCATTCGCCTGAATAGGAGATGGCTAGAAAAAGAAAATTAGACTAATGAAGGCAGAAGAAGAGAACAAAACCCTGCTATTGGCAAGAGCAGGGTATGAGTCCATTTCTCCGTGTCTGAGCGTCCAGACAGAGTGTGGGGTAAGGTTCTCAAATAAGAAACTGCAGTCAATAAAAAGCTAAAAATAACCAAAATAATAAAACTACTAGCATTTAGTAGGAATTCCAAAATAACATTTTGGAAAAACTCGTGTCAATCTGAGGACTGGCAATGTCAAAACAATAACAGTAATAAAGTTAATGAACTTTTATTGAGTGCCTGCTGGGTGTCAGGCAGCTTCACAGATGTTCTCATGTATTCCTCACCATCAATGAGTACCACAGGATGATGGTCTCCTTTTTGGGCAGCCGGGACAACAGGGCTCCCAAGAAGTTCAGTTGTCCTGGATCAGGCAGTGAGAGAGCAAGAAAGCCTTGATCTAGACCCGGGATTTCTGACTTCCAGCCAGGTACTGTTTTTGCTGCCACAGTTGCCGTGAAACAAGGAAAATACGGAGAGGAAAGGTCACCCACACGTGTGGAGCCACACTCCTCCCACAGAGACAGCCTGGAGCCTTCAAGCAGTCACCTCCATGGTCCTCACTGAAGCCCAGGGCCCTGCCTTCCCCCCACCCCCGGCCCCGTCTCCCCTTGCCTGGGTGGACTGTCATTCTGCTCATGTTGCATTTTAGGAATCTGGCCCAGGGACGTGCTGATGGCTCTCTGGTGGCAAGGCCAAGGCAGAGACAGTGGTGAGATGAAAGCCCCCACTTGTCTCCAGCAGGTGGGGTTCGCACTGAGCCCTCGGGTACCAAGGTTCTCACCCCTCGGGTGCCACGGTTCTGGCGTGGGCCGGAAGGGCTTCCTCCTTGGTTTTGACCACACCAGGGCCATGAGAAAATGGAGGGAAGAGAGAGTGGGTGTCTGCCTGGGTCACTCCAGGACACCCCTCGGAAGAGCTGCAGGGAGAGCACTTTCCTGTCCAGTTCGCAGCACTGGAGCCAGGTTCCAAGGAAGAGAGGATGCGAACAGCCTCAGCCAGGAGTGGCCTGCTCCACGCGTCTTGGACGGAGCACGCAGCCACCTCTGAGTCATCTCCGTCTTGAGGGGTTCGGGGAAACACATGCTGAAGCTGGGAGGGCCCAAGGCACTGCTCAGGAAGCTCTGGTTTCTCATGTGCCCAGGCCAGGCTCTTTGGGAACTGCAGAATCTCTGAGCTACGTGGTGTCCTCATTTGGACCAGGGGGAAAGTGACCCTCCCGCCTCAAGAAGTGTTTGCAGAGTTTTGGTCAGTTTTAGGTCAGTGTATAGTTTATTCCACCAGCGAACAGTCACAGATGACCTCGGAGAGGCTAGCACACCTTCCGCTAGCCCCTGCTGGCAGCATCACCCTATACCATCCTTATGCCCAGGCCCGTGAACCCAGGCCAAGGGCCATCTCCAAAGGAAAGAGGACGGCACTGCCTTGTCCTCCAAGGTCAAGGGTGGCTTCACAAGACAGTGGCCATCGTGCCAGGTCCCAGCAGAAGACTGGAGACGGAGTACAGGTTTGAGAAGAGAGGCATGTCCTCCTGGCCCGCTTCAGGATAAGCCAAGGTCACTGAGTGACACCGTTGGTGACAGGGATGCCGTAAAGACACGATACCATTTCTTCATCATGGCTGGAGCGTTCTAAACCTGTGCCCTCACTTTGTTCTCACTGCATACTCATTTTTTTTCCCTCACCCACGGAAGCACACAATTTATTCTGATGTCTGTATCTGAGTGAGTCAGAGCGGCACCTCTGGGGGTGGAGCGAGGCAGAAGGGCGGGGCCCCCCAGCCCCACGCCCTCCCCGGACCAGCTGGGGGCAGCTTTGGTCATGCGTGGAAGACAGAAGGTGGCAATTCGGTCCCAGTGTTCCTGAGTGCTGAGGGCTGCAGAGCTGACCCCAGGGTTTCTGAAAGGTCCTAAGGCTTTGGGTGGAGCTGATGAGAATGTGCTAATTGCGCTTGTTCAATCCCTGGCAGAAGCCTGGAGAGAGGCAGATGGTGCCCTGCTCCTGTGAACATGCCCGGCACCCACAAGCAAGCAGGAGCCTGGGTGGTCTGGGACAGCAGCAGGCCCAGGAAGAAAGGGCTGCCAAGGTCAAAGGCCACTGGCAAGTCTGGTGAGGAACTGGGTGTGGCTGGGGGCAGAGGTGGTGTCCTTGTCAATTCATGGGGACCACTCTCTCAGCATTCAGTCCCACAGCCACCAGCAAGGACACCCACAGCAAGGGCTGTGGGCGAACCAGCATCCTCAGAAATGCCAATCCTGCTCTTCCTGGTGGAGTGGGATCACCTCCACTTCAGAGATGACACCTTTATGGCAGCCCTGGTCAGTTACCAGTTGCCATGTATGTAGCTGGAGGCAGAGCCAGGATTCCAGCATCCTTCTGCATCCAGGGCTGTGTCCTTTTCCCTTGCTGCAGGCTTCCTCCCATTCTGCTCCTTGGCCCACAGGGCCCAGCCTGGCTAGGGCTTGGCACAAAGCCAGTCAAGGGATGGTGGAGCCAGCTCTCCTTTGGGGGTCCTCAGTCACAACCTCCATCCAGCACTCCGACTGATGGCCAGCTCACTCGGGCTTTGTAGACACTATTTTACCTTGACAGCACTGTAAGATAACTGATCAGCCCCATTGAATAGATGAGCAAACCAAGATTCAGTTGGCTTAGCTCTACGAAACTTCCAGCAGCCAGGACACCTAAGCTAGCTGCCCTTGCAGGGCGTGGGGCCCTGAGCAAATTTCCTCCCCCACTCAGACCCAGAGGAGATGAAATCTGAAAGTCTTTCCTGAGCCCATCAACTGGCTCTGTTCAGCTGCAGGAATTTGTCCTTCCATGCTATTCAAAACTTCCTTAAGTTCTTTTGTTTGATTTAAAAGGAGCCCTGTGTTTTTCTTACCAAAGAGGAAAACTCGTTCGTCAACACTTTCTTCCACTTCCCGCCTTCCCAGAAGCTGACCACACGCCAAATTCTTCAGAGAGCTTTCAATTGTTTTTTACCTTGAAGTTTGCCCTCAAAAAAAAAAAAAAAAAGCTGCACTCTATGCTGAAGCAGCCAGAGAGGAAAACGACTGGAACAAGTGAAATAACTCCCCAGTCCTTCAATGGGGAGCCATGGAGGAGCCTTGGGCAAGTCATGGGGGGTGGGGTGCCTGCCTCCTGTCTGGCGACCCCTGCAGGGCAGGGTCAGAGCCTAGAGTCCACAGGATTCTCTTTAGAGAACTCAGTGCATATAATAAGATTACAGCAGATACTTTTCTTATGCAGGCTGTGGGACTGTCACTATGTTATCTAATCTCCCAGCACTCGTATTAAATGCTGGTGCTTCCTGGCTGTTAGTGTCTGGTCTCTCTGCACAGGGGTATCACTAGTTGAGTGGTTACTCCACAGCAATGCAACCTCCTCCACAGACTGTTGGAGGAGGAGGAGGATGCTCTTCCTAACGATGAGAAACCCATCTCGGTTAAAACTCAAGTTCGCCTTTCATCAGCTGACTTCGAACCTGTGTGCTCATTTTTTCGTTTGGTTGTTCCCAGTGAATCGAAGGATTGCACAAGGACCGTTTGTGTCTCCTACTCCTCAGATGTAATTCACTTTTGGAGGGAGGAAGGGAATGAAAAAGGACCCACAGACTGAGTAGAAAAAAGTCTGTGCTTCAGTGAAAATCCATGCATTGTCCATGGCACACCCTTCTCCAGGGGTCGGATTTTTACCCTGTGGGTTTTCATCGAGCTATTTTGCACCTCTTTGTAAACTACAGGCCAGGGATGAATATGCAAACCTGTCATGTTCTATAGAATTTAAAATAATTTCACTGTCCCTGTAAAAAAATCAGTTTTGTCTCCAAGTGAAATTAAATTCATTGATTCCATATAAACTTGTGGGGTTTCTTTTCAGCAAAGAAAGAAGAAAGGGAGGGAGAAAGAGAGAGAGGCAGAGGCCAATAGAGAAAGTGCCCATCCATTGGTCCACTCTCCAAATGATACTAAGTGCCCAGGCAATGTCTCATTCTGAATATTCTTTTAATAACAACATAGAAAAATTCCATATGTGAAAAAGAAACTGCAATGTTTCTTAAAAGAAAGCAAACCTGGGGCCGGTGCTGTGGAGCAGCAGGTAAAGCTAACACCTACAGCGCTGGCATCCCATATGGATGCTGGTTCAAGTCCTGGCTGCTCCACTTCTGATCCAGCTCTCTGCTATGGCCTGGGAAAGCAATAGAAGATGGCCCAAGTGCTTGGACCTCTGAACCCACGTGGGAGACCTGGAAGAAGCTCCAGGCTCATGGCTTTGGATGGGCCCAGCTCTGGCCATTGCAGACAACTGGGGAGTGAACCAGCGGATGGAAGCCCTTTCTCTCTCTGCCTCTCCTTCTCTCTGTGTGTAACTCTGACTTTCAAATAAAATAAGTAAATCTTTAAGAAAAAATAGTAAGCAAATCTATGGGGCTAAAACCTGTCATGAGTATATTGAGGGCATCCTACTGCTGAGGGACATTTGGGAGATTTCAGTATCCATTTCAAGCACTTTTCAGTCTGATAAATCAGAGCAGAATTCATTGGCTTGACTCCTCCTTTATTGACTAGATGGAAAATGTCATTGAAGTAATCAAAGATTAAGAAAGAAATTAGTTGATGTGTTGTCTACTCCTGCATTGTATAAATTTACTCCCCTTTAAGATTTTTGTATAATTGAAAATTATCATTAAAGTAGCAGTTGAGGGAGAAAAATCGTCTCCTAAAAACTTTCTAACAGATGCCAGCAGGCACGAATAGAAACTACTAATGTTTCTTTACTTCTTTCCCTGAATGGTGAAGAGAGCACTCATTATCAACATTGGAAAAAGTCATTTGCTGTAAGCATGAATCTTTCCCGAAACATCAGATTAGAAGTAGTTGCAAACTTCTAGTAAGTCTTTTCCAAATACACACCTCATCAGGAAATCCTTTGGCAAGAAAACCCAGGTAAAGCAAACACCTTGCTGAACCAGCCACCCCCTCTGTAGTACATGTTGTTAAATTAAAATAAAAATGCAATGGAGAAGCAAAGCAAACTGCCAAGAAATACATTTCTGTCACTTTTTAAAATGCCTGGATGCGAAACCACCCAAAGTGGAACAAAGTTCAAACAGACTTTGCAAAAGGAAGAAAATACATGACTCAATTAATAGCGTGAAATCTTTTTTAACCAAATTGCTTTTTCCCCATGGCAGGGTTGTCACTTGCGGCTATATTGCATTGTGAAGTATTAAATAATTTCATTAGAGAATATCACAAATAAAGCAAGACATTGCTTCCCGTATTCTCATTCTTCTTTTTCATCTTCACGGCTCAACTTCTTCCTTCCCAAACTAACATTAGGTTTTTTCCCAACTTTCTCCAACAGCACGGTCTAGAAGCTAAGTCCCCAAATGAGGGCAAAAGCAACTACCTCTCACTTCGTATCCCTGCAGCCTCAGAGAGGAGGAACAGCCAAGGGAATGCCAACCTGACAGAGGGAGGTACTGAAGACAGTGCCCACCGGACATGGTGAAGTTGCTGAGCCTCTGCCCACCTGCTAGCATCACATTCCCGACACTCACCTTTGGGGCTGAGGGCAGAAAGCACAAGGAACTCACAGACAACCTGCTAGGGTGTGGGGGAGTGATTAGGACTTTATAGATACATATGTTACTTTGAAAGCTTTATTGATATTTGATAAATAGTGGATACAGGACATAGGAGGGCAAGGACATCCATGGGAAAATCAAAGTAAAAGATAAGTTTTTCCTGGGGCACATTTTTGCCATAATGTTCAGAACACCACATGGATGCTCAGACCTCGAATCAGAAAACCTGGAATTCTAGCTCTGTTCACAGTTTCACTGTCTTGCTAAAGCTCACCGCAGGCTCAAGTTGTTGAGTGCCTGCCACCCACATGGGAGACTCAGAGGAGCTCCCAGCTCTCCTGGCTTTAGCTTGGCCCAGTCTCAGCCATTGTGGACATTTGAGGAATGAACCAAGGGGTGGGAAAATCAGTTTCTCTCTCCTCTCTCTCTCTCTCTCTCTCTCTCTCAATTAAACTTCTTTTAAAACCTCAAGGAGTCAGTGCTGTGGCAGAGTGGGTAAAGCCATTGCCTGAAGGGCTGGCATCCCACATGGGCATGGGTTCGAATCCCAGCTCCACTTCCAATCCAGTTCTCTGCTATGGCCTGGAAAAGCGGGGATTGGAGGGGGGACCTGGAAGAAGCTCCTGGCTTCAGATCGGCGCAGCTCCGGCCATTGCGGCCAATTGAGGAGTGAACCAGCATATGGAAAACCTCTCTCTCTCTCTCTCTCTCGCTCTCTGCCTCTCTGTAACTCTGCCGTTCAAATAAAAATAAATAAATAAATAATAAAAACAAAAGCTCAAATAACTTTAATGAAAGAGAGATAAGTTTACTTGGTATAATTTTTTTAACTCATGTAATTTTTTCATAATATGCTTTTTTCCATGAACTTGAAGACGACCCCTCTTTTACAGCATAGGTGTACTGTATATACTATATATTCAAAGAAGAAGCCATAGAATAGCCGTAAGTAACATCTATTGGGCCCTTGCCATGTACCAAGCACTCCACCCAGTTTATCTCATCAAATCGTCCCAACAGCCAATGGATGGGATGATCCTACAACTTCTGTTCAAACCCAAGTCCAGGGACCAAGAGGATCAACACTGAACAGAAGTGCATGCCAGCAGCAGGTACAAACGTGGACTAGCCCAGGACCCTGGCACAGAAGTCACACTGGCCCTGGAAGCGACGTCTAGGCAGAGAGACATTACTAAGGTCACAGTGTGAGGCTGCGGTGTAGACTGAGTGGAGCCCAGAACGTCAGATCCAAGGCTGGGCTCCTAGCCATGCTGCCTCCCTGCACGGTGGGAAATTAAATAAACCACTAAATGACTTTACTGGCAAGGGGCTGGGATAGAAACTTTGTGGAAGGACAAGATGGCTAACCCATTCTCCCTGCCAGAGTTCTCCCCGCTAAGCCCAAGCACAGCCTAGAGACTGCATAAAGCACAGCACCAGGAGGACCCTGGGAAGCAGTGAGAGGGACGCAAATGTGTTGGGACCCAGGAGGAGCAGCACAGTGCTGGGCCTCAATCCCCCTCCCCAGCAGAGGACGATCCACCAGGCCTGGAGCCCCACTCAGCAACAGCAGGTCCCAGGTGGGCTCCATGTGGAACAGGGTTCCTCTGACAACACCAGGGGAGCTTTAGGCAGGGGCTCACCAGAGATGCACCAGAAATCAGTGGTAGAGGGGTCTCTTTCATGTTGAGCCAGAGATGCCCCTTTCCTGATACGACACAAAGGAGTGAGGGGCAGAGGGAGAGAAGGGACCCACCACTGCAAGCAGCTGTTGAGGGAGACCCCATCACCCAGAGCAACAGGGTGCGCAGCCTGGCCTCACATGCATGGACCTCACCACACCCATCTTCTACCAAGAGATACCTGGTGGCTAGTCTGGGGAAGCCCCTTCTCTTCCCCAGACCACACCAGCAGGGACTTCTGGGAGCCCTAGGAAGCCAGAAAAAAAAAGCAGAGCAAAGCCACACAACAAAAACTCGGAAATTAAATGGCCAATGGAGCCACAGTCCACAAAAATAATCCAAGACATATGTGTGGAACTTAAACACAGTGATCACGTGCTAAAACATAAGATTTAAATAGAAGTCAGAGACCCTTAATGGAAGAGTTAAAATGCCCAGCACACAGCTGAAAGTCACCTGTCACTGCAAGAACTAGGAAAATCTCAACTTGATTGAAACACAGACAACAAACAGGTGCCAACAGCAATATTAACCAGCATTGGAACTACCTGGCAAGAATTTCAAAGTAGCAACTGTAAGAATATTTCAACAATCAACCAAAGCTTCTTTTGAAACAAGTAAAATAAAATAATCTCAGAAGAGAAATAAAGTTATTTTAAAAGAATCAAATGTACATTATGGACCTGAAAAATGTACTAAGGGGTATTGGAATTTGTTTGATGGGCTCAACAGCAGAGAAGAGGTGAAGAGGATGGAGTCAGAGAACTGCAGAGAGGAAATGGATTTTAAAAATGAATAGAACCTGGTGGCAGAGCAGGTGAAGCATCCCATAGGGGAGCCAGTTCAAGTCCCAATTGTCCCACTTCCGATCCAGCTCCCTGCTGATGCACCTAGAGAAAGCAGCAGAGGATGAGCAAGTGTCTGGACCCCTGACACCCATGTGGAAGACCTGGAGGAAGCTCCTGGCTCCTGCTTCAGCCTGGCCCAGCCCGGGCTATTATAGCCATCTGGGGAGGAAACAAGCAGACGATCTCTGTCTGTCTCTCTCTCTCTCTGTAACTCTGCCTTTCAAATAAATAAATAAATCTTTGTAAAAACAAAATGGTAAAACTTTTTTAAATGAATAGAATCTCCCTCAGGGACCTCTAAGACAAAAGATCCAACATTTACATAATCGGAATCCAAAAAAGAAAACAGAAAGAAGTGGGGAATAAGAATTTAAGAAAATACTAACTGAACACTTCACAAATCTGTCAAAGCACAAACCTACAGATCCAAAAAGTTGAATAAACCCTAAATACTATTTTTAAAGCACTGGAAAGAAAAGAATTGTCAGCCATGAATTCTATATCCAAAAACCAATCCTTCAAGAATGAAGGGAAAATAAAAACATTCTCACATACCCAGAACAAAATGATTTGTCATTATCAAGCATATTCTTAACCAACATCTAAAGAATGCACTTTAAACAGAAAGGAAATGATAGAAAAAATAATTCAGAAAGAGAAAATGAACAACAGAAATTGTATTCATGGGTACATACAACAGCCTCTCCCTTTCCTTGCAAATTTTGTAAATCATATCTGAAAAATGAAGCAAAGTCAAAATACCTCCTGATTCCCAAGTAAATGATATTTTTAAGGGACAATAAAGGAACCTAGAGGGATTTGGATTTTCCATGCCATACTAGAAATGTTTAAACACAGATATCAATCCATTGTTGCAAGCTACATGTCTACATGTGTATATTACAAAACCCTGAGCAATCACCACTAAAACAATACAAAGCAACACACTAAAACACTAAAGATAAAACAAATGGAAATCCAAAAACAACATTCAGGTACCTTAAAGGAAAAGAAGAAAAAACCACAGAGGATCAACAAGCTAAGAAAATAATAAAGTGGTACTTTTAATGATTAATATACCAATAATTATCTTAAATGTATAGTGTCTAAATGTACTAATCAAAAGATAGAAATTACCAGGATGTATACATAAGCATGATCCAACTATATGCTGCTGCTTACAAAAAAAACTTTTTGTACAATAACACAGATAAGTTGAAAGCAAAAGGATGGAAACAGATAAACCATTTGAACCTCAATTTTTGTAAAAAGCAGCAATAGCTATACTGATATCTAGTAAGACTGACTTCAGAGAAGAGGAAACACCCAGAGACAGGGGGCACCGTGAGTCAGCCCTCCATGTCCATGGGTTCTGCATCAGCAGCTTCAACCGACTGCTGAACAAAGATATTTGCAAACATTCAACATGCTGTTGGCCTAGCAGTTAACATGACACCTGTCCCCCCACAGGGTCCCTAGGTTCAATACCCGCTCCAGCTCCTGACTCCAGCTTCTTGCTAATGTGCACCCTGGGAAGCAGCAGGTGATGGCTCTCCTGGTTGGATCCCTGCCACCCATCTGTGAGATCTGGATCAAGTTCCTGGCTCTTGGCTTCAATTCAGACCCAGGCCCAGCTATTATAAGCATTTGAGGAGTGAACCAGCAAAAGAGAGCTCACTCTCAGATAAATAAATAATTTCTTCAAAATATTTGAAAAAACTGGACTTTTACTAAGCATATAC
Organism: Lepus europaeus; assembly: GCF_033115175.1. Taxonomy (NCBI): domain Eukaryota; kingdom Metazoa; phylum Chordata; class Mammalia; order Lagomorpha; family Leporidae; genus Lepus; species Lepus europaeus. The sequence continues at coordinate 96,478,237 of NC_084830.1, forward strand.
AGATTTTTTTCATTATTATTCCATAAACAATAAAGTGTAACAACTATTTACATAGCATTTACATTGTGTTAGGTGTTGTAAGTAATCCAGAGATGATCTGAAGCATATAGAAGGATATTTATAGTTAATATGCAAATGCTGCAGCCTTAAGGACTCCAGCATTCACAGATTTTGGTATCTGCAGGGGTGGAGGGTCCTGGGACCAATGCTCTGTGGATGCTGGGAGAAGACTATTAATAAATGTATCAATCTACAAGGAAGAAATAATGATCCTTTCAGAGTAAGCAACAAGTCTCAAAGCCTAAGAAAATACATAAGGTAACCTGTGCTAAAAGTCAAAGGAGAATTATACAAATGACAATTATAGTTACCCTCTCTCAACAATTGGTTTTATGAGACAGAAATTCAGCAAGGACATAGAGGATTTGGACAACAGAATTAACCAAAAGGTTCTAATTGACACATATAGAATATTTATATAATATAAGTAGAATCTACCAAGAAAGCCCATTTGCTGGGCAATAAAATAAACATGAACAATTTGAGAATTAAAATCACATAGAGTGTGTTCTTTGACCACAATGAAGTCAAGCCAGAAATCAATAACAAAGAAACAACAGAAAAATCTCCAAATAAATTTGTAAGCAATTCATGTCAAAAAAAGGAAGTCACAAAAGAAATTGTTCTTTTAAGAACCCTAGAACAAAACAAAAACAAAACCACCATGTATCACAACGCATAGAACTTAGTTAAAGCAGTTAGGTAGGGGAAGGAAATTTATAGTACTGAAAGCTTACATTAGCAACGAGGAAAGATCAAAATTCTTGCCTCAAGTCTAGAAAAAAGAAGAAAAAATAAAACTAAATAAACCAGAAGGTATACATATATTTATTTAGGTCCTTCTGGCTTATTTAGTTTTATTTTCTGCATATATACACACACATACATACATACACACACACATATATAATGCAGGAATAGAAATCAATGAAATTGCAAACAGGAAGATAATAGAGAAAATCAACGAAGCAAAAAGCTATTTCTATGAAAAAGTTAGTAACATTGACAAGCCAATAACCAGACTAACAAAAAGTGAAGATACAAACCACAACTCTCAATAAATAAATAGTGCACATCACTACAGATCCCACAGTCATTAAAAGGATAATAAATGAATACTATGAACAATTTTACATTCACAAATTCTCCAACTTTGAAGAAACGAACCAATTTCTAGAAAACTACAAACTGCCAAAACTCAGCCAAGACAAAGTAAACAATCTAAATACTCTTATGACAATTAAAGCCACTAAATTCACATTTTGAAAACTGCCAAAATAAAAAAAAAAAAAAAAGGAATCTCTAGGACAGATGGTCTCATTCGACAGGAAAATTCTACCAGTTTGAATTAAACCTAGTCTTACAAGTCTCTTCCAGATAATAAAAGAGAAGGGAGCACTTTCCAACTCATTTTATGATGCCAGCATTATCCTGATACCCAAACCAAAGATGGAGCAGGGAGAACTATAGATTAATACAGCAAATAAATTTTGATGCAAAAAAATCCTAAATAAAATACAAGCAAATAAAACTAAATAGTGCATACAGAGAAATACATATCAAGTCCAATTGGGATTATTCCAGGGATACAAGGCTAGTTCAGCATTTGGAAACAAATAAATATATTCCACCACATCAATAAGAAAAATCATACTAATTGATGCAGAAAAATCATTTGGCAGAATTCCACACTCATGATATAAATAGAAGAAAACTAAGGATAGAGGGAAATTATCTCAACCTGATAAAGAGTATGCAGCATTTTTAAACTTCCATCTATCATCATATTTAATAGTGACAGACTAAAAGCCACTCCCTCCAAGGACAAGAACAAGGTAAGGCTCTACAACTCTTATTCACCATAATTCTGAAAATTCTAGCCAGCACAATAATGAGTAAAAAAACAAAAGGCATACATATTGGGAAGGAAGAGATAAAAATGTGCTTGTAGGTAATGTCTACATTTTAAAAATCCTAAAATATTCTACAAAACATCTAGAAGTAATAAGTTCAGATATGTCACAGGATACAAGAACACCACACAAAAACCAGCTTTATTTGTACAATGAACATGCAGTAACTGAAATTTAAAAACACAATACCATTTATAATCATGTCAAGGTAAATTTAAAACTTAGATATACACTTTAAAAATATATAGGAATTCCATACTGAAAATTACAAAGTACTTAAGAAAGAAATAAAAGAAGGTATAAACGAATGGAGAGCTATATCATGCTTATAGATCAGAAAATTCAACATTAGTAGGGATGTCATCTCCCTAAATACGTCTGTAGGTTTCACAGAATTCCTAGCCAAAGCTAGCAAAGTTTTTTTGGTAGGTACAGACCAGCTTATAAACTGTATGAAAAAAGGCACAAAGAAAGGTAAAAATTGTTTTGAAAACAAAAAAACACAAGAATAAAGTAGGAGGAAGCATTTTCCTTGATACCAAGTCTTGTAAAGCAGCCACAGTGCTCCATGCAGTGGCATTCTGTGATAGAAACTGCTTGTTCTGGTGTCCCAGGCCTCTGCCATCAGGTCACAGCCTCCCTGTCTGAAGTGACAGAGCCACTGCACTTCCAACTAGTCCAAGTGCCTTCTTTTTCCAATATTGACCTCTCTCCACTTCCCAGCAGTCCCTGCAGGCTGCCGTAGGACACGTGACCACCTCCCAGCTTTCTCACCCTGTCCCTCCGGCCTGTTCTCTCTTCCCTCTTCTCCTTGTCAATCCCAATCCTCCCTTTCTCAGTGCCCAGTTAACACTCTCTTTGTTCATAGTCCCTCTACTTGTTCTCCCCAACTTTGCACTCCCACATTGCATCGATTGCTTTCGTTATTACAGTTCTCCTTAGAATCACTACATGGCTGTATGTGCTGTATGTGTACCTGACTCAATTAAAACATGTAATGAATAGAGACCCCGTTCTCTTCTTCCTCTTCATCCGTGTGAGGAAGGTAGTGACTTGGGCTAAAGGATTGGTGAAGCAATGTTTAAGGCAACCCATCACATTTAAAACACAGTTATAGGCCGGTGCCGTGGCTCACTAGGCTGATCCTCCGCCTTGCGGCGCCGGCACACCGGGTTCTAGTCCCGGTCGGGGCACCAGATTCTGTCCTGGTTGCCCCTCTTCCAGGCCAGCTCTCTGCTATGGCCCGGGAAGGCAGTGGAGGATGGCCCAAGTGCTTGGGCCCTGTACCCGCATGGGAGACCAAGAGAAGCACCTGGCTCCTGGCTTTGGATCAGCGTGGTGCGCTGGCCACAGCGCACCAGCTGCGGCAGCCATTGGAGGGTGAACCAATGGCAAAGGAAGACCTTTCTCTCTGTCTCTCTCTCCTCTCTCTCTCACTGTCCACTCTGCCTGTCAAAAAAATAAAAAATAAAAAAAAAAAACACAGTTATAATACGCACGTTCAATGGATGATAAGCAACATTTGGTTACGATATTAGGACAACTGAGAAACAAAACAACAAAAAGTGATAACAGTAGAGAGACAGAGACATAAATGGATGGAACCCAAGAAAGTATCAAGAAATGGACTCAGGGCCGGCAACACAGCTCAGTAGGCTAATCCTCCGTCTGTGGCGCCGGTACACTGGGTTCTAGTCCCAGTCGGGGCACCGGATTCTGTCCTGGTTGCCCCTCTTCCAGTCCAGCTCTCTGCTGTGGCCAGGGAGTGCAGTGGAGGATGGCCCAAGTCCTTGGGCCCTGCACCCCATGGGAGACCAGGAGAAGCACCTGGCTCCTGGCTTTGGATCAGCACAGTGCTCCAGCCACAGCGCGCCAGCCAGGGCGGCCACTGGAGGGTGAACCAACGGTAAAGGAAGACCTTTCTCTCTGTCTCTCTCTCTCACGATCCGCTCTGCTTGTCACAAAAAAGAAAAGAAAAGAAAAGAAAAAGAAATGGACTCAGATAAATAGTTAATTGGTTATTTACGAAGGAGCAAAAGTAATCCAACAACAACAAAAAAAAGATTAGCCTTTTCAAGAAATGATACTGGTGCAAAAACATAAATTTCTTATCCAAAAATTAATTAAAACTGGCTCATAGACATAAGTGCAAAATATAAACTTTCAGAAAAAAGCATAGGACTAAATCTTCAGAATCTAAGATTAAGCAAAGAGTTCTTAGATTTAATACCAGAAGTGAAGGTGGACACTTGATCTAGCAGTTGAGATGCAAGCATCCCTTATTGGAGTGCTTGAGTTTTTGTCTCGGCTCTGTTCCTGCTTCCTGCTTCCTGCTACTGAACACCTTGGGAAGCAGCAATGATGGCTTAAATGGTTGGGTTCCTTTCACCCACAAGGGAGATCTAAATTGAGTTCCCAGTTCCTGGCTTTGGCCTGGCCCAATCCTAGCTATTGCAGGCATTTGGTGAGTGAACCCACAAATATTTCTCTCTCTCTCTCTCTCTGCCATAAAAAGAAATATTGATCAATTGGACCCCAAGTAAATTAAAAATTCTTGCTCTCTGAGAGTTCATGTGAAAAAGAAAAAAATAAAAGCATAGATGAGAGAAGACTTGGCAAACCACATGTCTGACAAAAGGATTTGTATCTGGAATACATAAAAAAAGTATCAAAACTCAATATAAAACAAAAATCTAGGAGTGGGTGGGTGCTTAGCCATTTAGGATACTCACGTCGCACATGAAGTACCCAGGTTTGACCCCAGATCAGGGTCCTGACTCCAGTTTCCTGCAGGGAGACAGCAATGATAACTCAAGGTATAAAGTTCCTGCCACCTGCATGAAACTTGAACTGAGTTCCTGGCTCCTGACTTCAGCATAGCCTTGTCACTGTCTGTCTGTCTGTCTGTCTCTCTCTCTCTTTCTGCCTCTTAAATTTTAAAATGTTTTAAATTGAATTAGAAAATGAAGAAAAAGATAAAGACATTTCATTGAAGAGGAAATACACTTGGCAAATAAGCACACAAGAAGATACTCAACATCATTAGCCATTAGAGAAACAGAAATTAAAATCACAATGAGATCAGTACACAATTACCAAAATGGCTAAATTGAAAAATAGTGACAACAACAAGTAATACTGAGAATGCACAGAAATTGGGCCACTCATGCACTGCTGGTGGGAACGTGAAATGTGCAAACACTCTGGAAAAGTTTGGCAGCATATTAGTCAATGTTGCCTTACTATAATGAAATACCCAAGACAAGCTACTTAAGAAGGAAAAGAGATCATTCAGATCAAGTTTTGGAGGTTAAACTACCACAAAGCATGGCGTGGGCATCAGCTCAGCTCTGGCAAGGGTCCACTAAACTGCATCCCACCATGGCAGAGGCTTGCAGGGGGCCAAGAGATCAGCTCTCAACACAAGAAGCCTGGGGACAGACTCAGGCTTTTATAGTGATCCACCTGGTTGGACAATGGAAGAAAGTGCTTGAAATCAAGAAGCTCCCAGAAAATGCAAGGTGCATATTTGGAATGGATTCCTCAAGAGACCTCTTTAAAAACAACATATAATAATCTCTCCATATTTCTTTGTCTGTGATAGATGGGGAAACAAAGGACTGAGTACAAAATCCAAGTGCAAAGAAGGGTCCTCTACAAACATTTGTCAAGCCACTCTGACGTCACCAGCTGTGGCCTGGCCTCCGCCTGCATCCACTTTACTCTCAGAGTACCTGGAGCGGGCGATCTTGTTATCCCCGTATTCAAGATGAGGAACTTGAGATGCAGAGTGGTTCAGTGGCAAGTAACCATGCTTGTCTCTCATGTAGCAAGTCCAGAATTCTCCACTGAAAGTGTGTAGCCTGTTTCCACAGTGCTTATGCACTAAGGGCAATTGTTTTGAATGTGAGGGGTTCTCTGTTAGCTGGAACACAGTAATGGTGTCTATTACACCACTCTGTTGAGACCCCTACTTCTCAGTGTCTTCACATGTAAACAGAGCACAAAGTGAATCCCATACAGTTGTCCCTCAACATCCATGGGCCCTGGTTTCAGGACCCCAAGAGATACCAAAGTCCTTGAATTCAGAACCCTTACCAAAGAATGGGATGGGCTTTGCGTCAGCCTATGCACAGCCTGCCACATATTTCAAGTCACCTCCAGGTTATGTGTGATATCCAATACAGTTCGCATGCTAAATAGAGCCTATGCTGTATTTGCTTAGGGAATAGTGACAAGAAGCAAAGTCTGAAAGTGTTCAGATTTTTTAAAATATCTTGGCCCTGTGATTGGTTCAGCCTGAAGACGCAGAATGTGCAAACACAGGGGCAACAGTGCCTTACCTTTGGTGGTGCCCAGGGGCCACCGTCCACCAACCTCACACTACAAGGGATTCGCCCTGTTCTCTTGTCAAACCACCATGCAGATCTCTCACAGACAGACAGCCCCACCGGATCTTGGTTCTTTCCATGAGTCTTGGGCCAACTTCTGGCAAACCCATCACAACACTTAGAGCAGGAGGAGAACTTCTCAACCTGTGTGAAACCTCTTGGAGATTAATCCCCCCCAAACAAACAAGGGTTGAATGGACTGACCCTTTCCTTAATACAGAATGGCTGCCGAGTGCAGTGAAGTGGGGGGAGGGGGGTGGATCTGTTCGTGTACCAGTGTTCCTGAAGCCAGGCCATCTTCTGTGGCAGGGAACTTAAGAGGCTTTGACAAATCTCCACAGGAAGCCACCGCTGAAATCTTACACCCCCAGCCCCAGCTTCTCCCAGGCCCCCTCATATCCTGCCCGGGGGCTGAAGTCTGCCCTGGGATCCGCACACCACACAGGGCTCCTCCTGATTTCCATTTAAAGACTGGTGCCAGTCCCTCCTTGAGGGTAACAGGGAAGCCCTGCCAGCCAGCGCGAAGGATGAGCCGCCAGCTGAAATTGTCTAGACGCGCCGTTTCAAATGGCTTGTGACTGCGCTGGAAACACATCTACATTTCATTTTAATTATTGGTGATGACAACGCAAGCTCTACCATCATTTTGGATTTTCCCTCTCCATCAGCTATGTCAAAAGGACTCTGTCATGGCTTGGAGCGAGCTGGGCTTCTTCAGCGCACGTTGGCAACCAAAAATCCTTGGGAGCTCATCCGCTGCTACACAAGCAGGGAAGTCGATCAACACCGTTCACTGGGGAAGGACAGCGGCTACGGCCAGACACAGCGGAGTGGACCTCGGGAGGACAAAGCGTTCTGTGGAGCCCCAGAAGCGGAGCTTCTCTGGGAAGCCGGGAGGGAGCTGGTGCTCCGTGACACAAGGCAATGCCCGCCTCTCCAAAACCACACGGTCGGCTGCCTGCCCCATCCCCTCCCGGGGAACCTGGGAGCCACAACACTTGTGCTCCCTCAGGGCCTGCGGGGCACTGGCCGGGCACCTGGAACTGGCAACCGACTCCCCAGAAGCTCACGCACGCCTTCAGCGCCATTCACAGAAAGGGCATCTTGTTTCCAATTTGGCTGTAGATGATGAAATCAGCCCCTAAGTTACCATACAGTGAAACAAGCAAACACAAAGGTGGGGAGCTGGGTGTTTCGGGCCCTCGCCAACCAGAAGAACCCACGGTCTTAGGGCTGGCTGTTTTAGCTGTTTGAATTCAAAGCAATGCTTCTGTTTTTCTAAGTCGCTATTTTGACCCCAAGCAGATAAAGAACCCTCAATGACACATTCAGCAGAGCTGCTCTGTTCCTGCCGGGCCGCTCTGTTTACATCAGGAAATCCAGCCCGGTGGGGACGGGGGGGTCGGAGGCGGAGGCGGCCCGGGCGCCGGCCTCCCTCGCGCTCGCCGCCGCGCTCGGCTGGCTGAGCCGCGCCGGCCCCTGGCGCTCGGCAGCTGACTCCATCCAGATGTGCGGCGGCTCCAGAGTGGCTGCCGCGCGCAGTAAATGGGCATCGGAGGCTCGTCAATCCGGGCCAGAGCAATTGCGGTCTCGCGGGCCGCCCCACTGGCACTCGGAAACGTGCGTTCCGGAGGGGACCGTCGGGGGGAGCCGGGGCAGGGGCGCACCCCGGGCGCGGGGGAGGGCGCGCGCTCGGCACCGACCCGGGAAATGTGCCTAAGACATTTGTACATTTCCTTGTAAATGTTTTACACTTGAAAAGAAAGGGGAATGCTGTATATCATTTGGAAATGTTGGCTGTCTATAGGTCCCTGTGGATATGACTGGGTTAGTACGACTTGTAACCAGAGCAAGAGAAACATAAAAAAACTGGGAAACACTGCCAATTAGTCATTACAGGGAGATTGTAAAAACAAGAGAAAGAGAAGGAGGAGGGAGGAGCAGGAATCAAAGAAGAAAATGCCCCAGGACGAGAAAAAAAAAAGAAAAGAAAAGAAAGGAAAGGAAAAAAAATCACAAAAAGTAGGTGCGTTTTTTGCGGTGTTCCGGGAACAACCGGAAGCAGACAGCTCGCAGCCCTCTAATCGGATGACCTGCAAACCTGTGACTTCTCAAGGACACCCATTCCTCTTCCTGTAAGCTGGGTCACTGGGCAGGCAGGGTGCTTTGGAGGGGGACCTGGCTGAGTTCAGTCCAACTTAGACATTTATTTCTGATCACTGGCCGCCTACACAGTCGTCGCTAGCTGAGTTGTAATAAAAAGTAGAAGACAGCAACCATTTTTTCACGATCCTAAGTTCCTACCAGCCATTAGCTTCAAGCAGATTGTGGCCACACTTGCTGAAAACTGCTTTTAATTTCACAGTGATTTCTGATGATCAAGATCTTTTTTCTCTCCCCTCTGCTTTGCCAGGCTCAAGAATGCAAGAACATGTAAGGTCACCATCGGAAAGGGATCCGAGTGAGGCTCCCAGTCCTTCTTGAGTAAATTTATTGGCCGTATCAGGACTCCAGTGAAGAGAGATGGTTTACTGCAGTGTTAAAAACCCAAGATGGGTGATGCTTCTTCCAGACTGGAGCTGTGATCTCTGCTGAGCCTCCCGGGATGGGGGTGGAGGAGAGGAAGCTGGGGCCCATTCCCCAGGGACTGGGGAGTTGCTGCCTGCAGAAGAACTGCTTATCTCAGCAGCAGAAGGAGCCGGCTTCCAGCCAGGCCTCTTCAGCCGGCAAGGATTCGGTCCCCACCTCCTCTGAGTCATGAGGACGGCCACATGTGCCTCAGATCCAGGCCCTGGCAAGGGTACAACTTTGCTAATCAGCCAGGGTCCTTCTTGATGTCTGGCTGCAAGTCAGCAGATGCACATACAACTCAGCTCTACCAAGACTAAAGATCTCCCACAAGATCTGTTTCAAAAACAATTATAGGAGCAAATTATCTTGGCTTCTAACAACAGATTTTTTAAAAATCTAGTAGCAAGATCTCAAAAAATGATTAAACCACCAACACTATTTTAAAACAACAGGTAAAGAATTCTTACGGAACTGTCAAGAACACACTGTACTCCATGGGCCCGAAGCCTCTCTGTCCACATAAATGCATTCGCAGGGTCCTCAGGGATGTCCTTATTTACATCTGGCCCTTCTTCAGAGATAGGAACCAGCACAGCAAATGTTCCTTATCTGGCCGGGCCTTTTACCTTCAGAACACAGAGCTTTGAAGTCTGCCAACGGAAAGGTTGGAATCAGAGACTAATTGGAAATCCTTGTGAACGGGGTGCCTGCCCTCCCCACTCCAATCTCCCACCTCCTGGCCGATTTGACTAATGAAAGGGTCCACAGCTGATCTGAACTGAAGACTCAAAAATAGTACCGTGTTTTCGCTGGCAAGCCTGCTCCTGCAAGTACTGTTCCAGCCTTGCCCGATGCCCGCTTCCTCCTCCGAAGCTGCCATTTCTGCCCTCCCACCTGATCCTGGCTGCACCTAACAGCTGAGACCTTGACCTTTCGTTCTCTGTGTGCACTGTACTCTTCAGCAACTATCTTTACACTCGTGGTTTAAACCAATGACTTTGAAGTTTAAGACTGCAGCCTTGACATTTTTCTCAGGTTCCAGGTGTGTTTTGCCAGCTACAACTAGACATTTGCATTTGAATTTCACACCATTGGAAATTCAGTACATTAACAAGGAAACATTTTATCTTCCATTCCAAATTCGACTCATTCAACACCCCCAACTCTCCCATTTCTGCCAAAGATGGTGGCATTCTCCCAGCAAGAGAGTCACAAACCTTCAGAGTTTTTCTTTACCTCAATCTTCTTTTTTTGCATTCGAATTCTGATTCCTATAACAGACTCTGGGGGAGGTAGGTCTTGCCTCCTGATCTGGGGAATAGAACAGTGAACAGCCTGCAGTATCCACAGCCTACTCAGCACATGGTCACCACGTGGAGCACACAACTTCCTGTTGTAGCATAGTTTCCCTGCTCGAGACCTAGCAGGCCTTCACTCTGGCTTTGTCTGGAAAAGTCTATGTTCAGCAACCTGGAAAACCTCCATGCCAGGGCTCACCTCCTCTTGCAGTAGCACCTTCAGCTCCCAGCTGAACTGGTCGGCTTTTGTCACTATAGCTGAACCCCTAAGCCAGCTTCCCTCATACAAAGGAAGAATATTAATTTAGACTCATGCCTTTGGAGGTTCACGGTCCAAGACTGAATAGACCTTTTGATTCCCTTGTCTGTTGAGGCTGAAGGAAGGCAAGGAGCTGAACGTGTGGGAAGGAAGGTTCACGTGGCAAGCCAGGAAGTAGAGATGGGAAAACCACTTTCTGTATAAAGCTACCGTGATGTGGGAGCTCCACGCTAACAACCCAATCCCAAAGCTCCCACCTTCAGACATCATAATTGGATTACGTTTCCACCTTTAATCCGTTATCCAGTAACATTAGTCCATGAACAGAAGAATTTAAGGACCAAGCGTCTAACACATGGACACCCAAGCTAATGCCCACGCCAGTGCAGCAGCCCACCCTCTGTCTCAGCAGCTCTCTGAAGGAGACATTGTCCGCCTGTCTCCTGCCTGCTGTGTGCTTTTAAAGCATCCTGCCACCACCACCACCTCCACCACCTCTTCTGCATCGACGTTTCTGACCTGACCTCTGTCCTATCACAACACAGCATCTTCAACCCAAGACTCAGATGGAGACATCAGGTATCTTCCCACCCAAGAGAGACCCTCCAGGGGCCAGCAGGCCCCACCCTGAGATTGCCTTGAGAAGAGCGATTGCAGTGTCCCAACTCCTAGGAATTCAGTGCATCAGATTCCAGACCAGATAAGTCACCGCAAAGAGCTGAGTCCGCAGCCACTTCGCATGCGCTCAGTAATTCATCAGAGAGAACACTGCAGTTCCACTCCTATGTCTGATCGTTGGAACAAACACACTTACGCTGGATTCACTCAAGGGCTCCATCAGGAAGAGTTGACCAGTGGTCGTCTTTAACTAGAAAACGGCCCAGCTGCGGGAATCAGAGGTAATTCTAGTTTTTATCCCATTCAGACCAGGGCCTGGCTCCTGCCCACAGAGAGCAACCACTGTGCTCCCAAAAAACATGCAGGCCTCAAACACAGAGGAGCGAGGGGGCATGCCAGCGGGCCGGCCGCATCTTCCCTCCAGAGGACCTCCCGCAAGTCGGCCCCAACGACAGAGCTGGTTTTACTAAACCCTGACTCCACCACACAGGGGGGTGAAGTGGATGCAGGCCCGGATCAGCCTCAAGAGCAAGGGAAAATCAGTGCCACGTCACAGGAATAGCATGGCAAGAAGCGCTCCCTCCAAGGGACCTCCGAGGGCATGGAGAGGCCTCCTCGGTTCACTTAGTTGCAAAACCATACACAGGTGACCCAGGTTCGTGATAAATTCCTGCTCTCCCTGCCGTCCACCCCGGCCCTCTGTGCTGCTGGTGTCTGCACAATTAGCAGGGTATTTTCCCTCCTTCATGTGGAAGTAAATGAGAATGTGAGCTTAGACTAGAAATAGCAGCCCAGATGACACGCCTTAGGCCCAGGGGCTGTTAAAAAAAGAAAGCTCTGGAAATGGAAGGGAAGCTCAGTAAAGCACAGCCCTCAAGTCTTGGCTCACAAAGCAAAGCAAAAGAAAAAGAAAAAGACGGGTGGGTGGGGGAGTTTCCTGAACCCGGAGCAAAATCTGGCAGCAAGCGGCCTATGCAGCCATTTTTGGTTTCAGTCCGCATGACATCACAATCTATGAATTTTGCTGTGATTGGATTTGAATGAACTTGCAGATTCAAAACAAAACCTATTTGAAACCAGCTCCACAAAGCCCTCTCCCTTCCCCACAGCACTGCAGTGTGTTCCTTAACTGCCTCCTTCTGATCTGGACTGCAGAGGTAGGGGCAAGGCCCACCCGGGGACCCACACAACCTAGTTCAAACCCTGCCAGCGCCCAAACACAGACACACGTGTGCACACACACAGAGACACACAAGCTCACATACACAGACACACACCTTCCCACAGACACACACTGACACAGACACACTTGTAGAGATACACAGAGATACACCAACATACACAGACACATGCAGAGATAGACACAGTTACATGCACGCGGAGACACAGACACACACACACAGATACACACTCAGGGCCACACTCTGAGTTGCTATGGCACTGGCAGCAAACACCACAGGCAGACAGAGTGGCACAGTCCCTCCTGCATTTGCTCTGTACCTCCTTCTCAGTCCCTGGCCCTCATTCTTCTTAGGCAGGTGAGGAGGAATCTTTAGGCCAGCCGTGCACCCAGGCTCTGGGCTAAGGCACCAGGACAGAGGGAATGAGAACCACACAGCGGTCCTGCTATGGCAGTTCATGCTGTCTGCCTGCCCCAGATCTTTCCTGTTCTTCGCCAGAATGTTTCTAAAGAGCTGGGGGGATATGGGTGAGACCAGATATATTTACACAGAACAGTATTTTTCAAAGCCCAACATGCATGTTGATTCCAACAAACCTGAATTAATCATTTTTAAAAATGAAAGGCCTGCTATGCCACACTCTGAAGAACTCTGCACTCAACAGAAATTTCTTTAGGATGTGTTTAAATATGCAGACAATCCCATCATGAATGCACTCCTCCATCCTGACTCCAGGTTTGAGAAATCTTCAAAAAGTTCATGGAGGAGCCAGTGTTGTGGTTCACCATGTTAATTTGCTGCCTTCAATACCAACATCCCATATTGGAATGCACGTTCAAGTTCCATCTAGCTATTCCACTTCTGATCCAACCTCCTGCTAATGTGCCAGGGAAGGCAGCAAAAGATGGCTCAAGTGTTTGGGTCTCTGCCACCCACGTGGGAAACTCAGATGGAGTTCCTGGCTTCTAGCTTCGGCCTGTCTCTGCCTCAGCCATCACAGCCATTTGGGGATTGAATCAGTGGATGGGAGACCAGTGTGTGTCACTCTGAATGTCAAATCACTGAATAAATAACTTAAAAAAAAATAAAGTTCTTGGGGGCTGACAAGCAAGTTAAACTGCCAGTTACGATAGCGGTTCCAGTCCCAGCTGCTCCTCTTCTGATCCAGCTCTCTGCTAATGCACCTGTGAAAGCAGCAGACGATGCCCTAAGTACTGGGCCCCTGCTACATACATTGGAGACCTGGATGAAGTTCCAGGCTCCTGGCTTCAGCCTCGTCTCACCTGAGCCGTTGTGGCCATTTGGGGAGTGAACCAGCAGATGAAAGACCTCTCTCTCTCTCTCTCTCTCTGTAACTCTGCCTTTCAAATAAATAAATATGTTTTTTTTTAAAAAATAATGGAAAATGTATATTATGAAAACAACCACAGATTCTAAATTTATTTCACACAAAAGTAAATTTATCTTTTAAGTCCATTTTTCCATAGGCTTTTTGAAATTCCCTTGTGTATTTAGGCTGAGCCCTAACTTTTCTCTGTTCCTGATCACCTTGCGAAAGCTGAGGTCTCCAAACTTGTAACCTAGTGTCTCTCACCTGTGGGATGGTTAGCACTGTCTGGAGACAGTGGGGTTGTCAGGACTGTGGGGTGTGGACGCAAAGAGATTAGGGATGCTATGTAACACCCTATAACACACAGCACAGTGCCCCACCCCAACAATGACCTGGCCCCAGATATCACCTGTGCCATGACCAAACACCCCTGAGTTAACACAGAAGCCAAGAGCCTTCCTCTCACAACATGCCTCGCCCACACTCGTCTCTGACCTCACAGCTACCCAGGCAGCCACCAGCCCAGAGTCTACAACCGTGTGGCACAAAAGCCTAGCAGTTGTGTCTACAAAGCAGCGCAGAGGCCCACAGGCTCAACAGAAGGCAGGAGTGATGGTCCAAGCCTCTTGCAAAAATAAGTTGAAATAGAACTCAACATCACCCTCAGACCACGGCCACCTTCTGCCAAGTAATTAGTGAGCATTACAGGCATACGATTTCAAGAAAAATATTTTATCTTGGTGAGTTGTATAAGGGAAGAAGGAAGGCATTCCCCCCATTATGCAGTAGCACTGTGCATTTGTGGTCTGTGTTGGATTTCCTTGAGTGTGATGCAGAGACTTCAGGATCAATGTCAGAACAGATGACAGCTATTGCAAAAAGGTAATCAGCCTGGTTCTGCTCCCATAACCAGAGATTCTCACTGGCCTTAGGCACAGAAAATCCAAAGGGGCTGTCCTCCCCCCCAGAAGAGGGCAAGTTCTGACCTCAGCAGAGAGCAGCAGGTTCTTTGCAGGTTCCCCCTGGGATTCAGCTGCCATTGTGAGCTGTGAGTAAGCATCATGTTCAAGAGAGAAACTCCTGCATTCCCTGTCTCCTTGTCTGATCCTGAGCACACGCTTTTCCCTCCTGAGCCGCTGTTTCCTCATCTGTACAATGGGCTTTAATATAAACAGAGAACACTGACTTGGTGTCTGGAGTGTGCCTTGCACCATCTTGCTGGCTCTGGATGTCACTCTAACGGGCATCCCCTGGTAGTCCCAGGAGGACCAGGCAGTTTACAAATGAGGAAACTGAGTCCCAGAGTGGTCATTAGCCACCTGGTCATGTAGAGAAGGGGAGCTGAGGTTTTCAACCCATGCCCCTGCGTCTCCGCTGTCACAGGGCAGCAGTGAGCCGTGGCTCCAGCTTGGAGGAGGTGCTGTGATTCTTGTCCTTCAGAGGAGATTTCTCAATGACTGGCAGCCAGACAGAGATCTCCCATCCATTGGTTCACTTCCCAAAGCCCTCCCAGCATGGCACTGGGCCAGGGCCAAGGCTGGGGGCCAGGAACCCAGTCCAAGCCTTCCTCGTTAAGTGGCAGGGGGCCTACTATTTGAGCCATCATCCACTACCTCCCAGGGTGTGGAATAACAGGAATCAGTGAGGAGTGGAGCTGGGACTCGAACCCAGGTACTCCCATACAGGAAGTGGGCATGCCAAGAGGCACCTTAGCCACTAGGCGAAACACTCACCCTGAGCTTACTTTCTATTTCACTCCATAAATGTTGCCGAACAAGGCGTCCTAGAGGGAAGCCAGGGACCTCTATCCGCATGTTCCATAGCCAACGTTCCATACTTACATCCACTGATTACTGTCTGAAACTGCTTGATATTCCTGGGGTTTCGGAAACCCTTACAGAGCTGAAATGCCAACGCAACAATCATTAATATCTAGTCTATTGGGTAAAGAATCCCTCAAGCAGCCCCATTAGAATGCTGGAAAAGTGGTGAATGTTCTTCAACACAACTCTGTTTGGGGAGACCCCGGCGTTGGTTATAAAGGAGTGGTTATGGAACTGCCCCTCATTTAACTGTGTACCTATCACTTACAGTGTTCGGACAGAAGAAGGATTTGAGTAGGAGCGGAGAGAGGCTGCAAATTCATCTCTCCCCTAAGTTGACTTTGCAAATGAACTCTTCATCTCTAAGACACGGGGATCCCATGTGCCACTGTGACAACCGAATCAGAGGTAAAAAAGTGCTTTGAGTAAAAATTTGAAGCATCAAGTAAGGATTCTAAAGTTCTCTCACACTGGACATCTCACTTCATCACACACTCATCCCAGGTAATAGCCACAGAACATTATCTTTCCCAGTTCTCAAATATGGAAACCAGAGGGACCAGCCTTGTGGCATAACAGGTTAAGTCACCACCTGCAACATCAGCCAGGATCTGACATGAGCACTGGTTTGAGTCCTGGCTTTTCCCTGCTAATATGCCTGGGAAAGCAGTGGAGGATAGCTCAAGTGGTTGGGTCCCTGTCACCCACATGGGAGACCTGATGGAGTTCCAGGATCCTGCCTCAAACCTGGCTCAGCCCTGGCTTTTGGAGTCATTTGCACAGTGAGCCAGTGGATAGAAGATTTACCACCCCCCATAACTCTGCCTTTCAAATAAATAAATCTTTAAAACAATGCAGAAACCAAACTCTCTCCTCCAAAAAAAAAAATGTAAAAGCACCCCAAGGTGACACCATTATAAGCCAACATCTATAAATGCAATTATCTGAGCTATATCAGGGTCATCATTCTAATCTAAGATTATATATGATTTATCTCTGGCATCTCCAATATCACTTGCAAAGTTTTCAACTTTGCTCTTATTGCCAACACCTAAAACATAATAATGCTCATTTTTTATGCTCTCAACAGCTGCAGAGGAATCTTATGAAATCTGCAACTACAGTATTAGGTAATGCAGTAGAAATGGATGTCCAAAACATCCTGTTCTTTACGTAATATTTCTCTTTGTATTCTGACACAAAAGCAGTTAAAAATAAGCTGCATCTGTGAGTGGCAGCCATACAGAGCTTGTTTACAGGCCTGGAGCCGGTAGGTCTCTGCTAGCAAGACAGCCGGATTCCTCATGTGAATGCCTACAGACAAGAAATCATGTGCAGGATCCATGCAAGCCATGCCATGAGAGGATGTGCATTACAGAAACTTGAACCTAAAAACAAACACATTGGACGGCAACACCTTTCTGGTCTACTTCAGAAGAAGTAGACACTCGCTGGACAATGAAGAAACAGCTGCATGAACACCAGGAGGATGGAGCCTTTCAGAGCCCACACCTACGAAGTGACAATGAGGGAGTCAGAGTACTTCTGCAGTGCGCATAATGCGCATATGTACGGCTCCAGTAACGTATTCATTACCCACATGATTCTCAAGCAATTGCAGCAGATTCCAGTTGAAGTAGAAGCTGTCAGAGGTGTTCGGAAGGCCCTGCACTGACTTGGTTCCTGCTCTTGCACTCTCAGAAAGCTGTTGTGTAAGTCTCTACCTCCAGCTCTTCAGTGTTCAGGTTTACTCCATCTAGTGTGCTATGAACGTGGAGATGAGTGGTCTGGTTTAAGACTCGAGTAACAGTCGGAGTCAGTGTAGCCCAGTATTGAGGCTGAGCGAGGCCACTGCTGGTTCCCCTTGTAAGGAGTTATCTCATACATGGTTGTGACATTTCTTTGTACTTTTTTTGTTTCTAAATACAAAGGCAGCTTCTAGAAACTTCAAGCTGTCTGACTTTCAGACAGTAGACATACAGCCATATTTCACATTTACCTAATGGTCATCATACGACACTCAGTAAACACGCGTGCCATCAGAGCTGAGAACTGAGTAGGGTGGAAATCAGTGATGCTGCAGCTCCTAGCGGTGTACTCAAGCCTTGGGTTCAGCTTGCGTTTCCTAAGCACCAACTGCATGCCTAGCACTGTGCCAAATGCAAGGGCTGCAAAATTGCACATGGAGGCCAGTCCCCACTCCAATCTCCTCTCCCCCTGGTTGAAAGACGGCCTCTGTGCACTGCCAAGGTGCCCTGGGAATGGGCCAGCACCCTGAGGTGGGAGGCTGGGTCAACATGAGCTATCTGGTCACCACGAACCCTCTTTGCAGCTGAGATATAATCTTTATGTGCTGTGACAGCATCTGTGACCTCTTTATAAGTTGCAAACATGACTCAGAACACTCTGCACAGGCAACACATGCCACGTTTCAGAGGAAAGGAATTCTTCCAAGCATGAGTCTGCACCAAAGATGTTACTCTCTACAAGACAAAGGAACCCGAGTCTACTCATGTCCTTTAAATCTCAATGCCGGAAAGCTAAAAGAGGGCAGGTGTTTGGTTTAGCAGTTAAGACACCTGTATTCCACATTAGAATGATGCCTGGGTTCAAGTCCTACCCCTGACTCTGGTCTGGATCCTGACTCCAGATTTCTGCTAAGGCAGATCCTGGAGTCCAGTGGTGGTGGCTAAAATAATTGGATTCCTGCCACCCATGTAGGAGAGCTGGATGGAATTCTCAGCTCCCAGCTTTGGTCTGACTTCAGCCTTAGGCATTATAGGCATTTAGGAAGTACATCAAGGAATGGGAACTCTGTGTGTATACGTGTGGCGGTCTGTCTATCTGTCTCTGAGTGTCTCTTTCTGTCTCTCCCTCTACCTATCAAGTAAGTAAATAAAAGCTAAAAGGGAAGCCTCCTACTGCCATCAGAAAAAATTGAAAAGATCCAGAAGCGCTCTGTGCTACCACCACTTGGCCTTTTGCTTGGCCCTTGCTTGGAAAACCATAGCATTGACATTGGTGGCATCACACTCCCTCCAGCAAATATTCCAAATGTGTCTCAAGAACTGTCCATTGGCTGATGGAGGGTCAACAAGGAGATCAGAGGTGGAGGGAAGGTCCCAAATCGGCCGTGTGAGTCCTGCCACACCAATCTGGCTGGGCAGCGCTCCCAAAAACCCTAAGACTTCTCACCTCAAGCTGCACTTGGCAGATCAACTCTCCAGGCCTAGAGAAGGAAGAGACAGTCACCAAAGGCTGGGTATATGCTAAGGGCTGGCCCATAGCTGACTTCACCTGCAGGGCACGCTTGTGGGGTCACTGCTAGCATCCCTATTTACCACTGACAGTGCTGAGAGGTTGGCTCACTGAGACTGGTGCCTCCCTAAGTGCAGAGCCTGTACTCTCTCCTAAATGCCATGCTGTTTTGTTTCCTGCAAGCCCCGTTCCACCATCACACAGTAGCTGAGACTTAAACCACTGGATACAGAATCCACAATTCCCCAGGTAACACCCGGCTTCCTAAGTGACCACGCCCATATGGCCCACTCAGCAGGACTTGACCATCAGTTTCCACTGAGACTCCTGCTCCTGCCGGCACATGGGCTTTCCCCAGGACCTATGCCTGCCTGGCCTGCCCCTGCCCTGTGGCCACCTCTTTAGATGGGTGAGATTTTGGTACCTGCCCTGGGAAGTTCCAGCCCAAGCTCCTCACTTGATGGCCGAGAAGACCCAAGCAGAAGTCAGTAAATGATGTGTCCAAGGTGACCAAACGTGCTGGTGTCACAGAACCTGGGGCCAGGGCACCCATCCCTGAACCTTCTGCACTTTCTTCTTGATGCACTTGACCTTGGAGTTGCACCTGTGACATCACTAGCCACCTAGAGCTTTCCTGATGACATGCTATGCTTCCCAAAGTGCCCAAAGGACACTCAGTCACTGACTCCTTGAGCCTTAGAGGTGTGGACAGAGTTGTGCAGGGCGTAGTGTCACTCAGGCTTTGTGTTACCAACACCTTTTGGAAACAAACCCAGCCTACTTATCCTTATGTTATTTGGTAACAAAAGCAGAGAAATCAAGAACTCAGAGAAAAATTCTCAAGGATCATATTTATAATTGAATTTTATTTTATATATACATAGCCTCTAGGTGGGTTGAATTTTGGGTTTTCCCTTAGCTCACTGTGTGACTTCAGATAAATATCTCACTGTGGTCACCACCACGTCTCTAATAAAGCCATGGAATTGCTTAGCATGTGCTTGTCAGAAAGGAGACTTGAGATGCTGGTCAACACAAAATTGAACAGCCAGGCTCCCAGCACAAACAAATGGTGAACTTGTAAGAGATGGACTTGTTAATTACGCTGGCCTGATCCTCACACATTGTATACCTGCACTGAACTATCGCATGCAATTACATGCCAATTAAAACTTCCATGGTGCAATATTATTTTACTGTTTTGCTTCTGGTTCAAAGTGACACGTCTGTGTATTTTAAAAGTTCTGGTAAACCATGGCAGTTAAACCAAATCCTGGGCGTAATGAATTGGTCACCACACTTTGGGAGAGAGAAGACATCTTTTCGGGGTTAGTTTGTGGCACAATGGGTTATGTCACTCAAACACTGGCATCCATATAGGAGCACCAACTTGAGTCCTGGCAATTCTACTTCTGATCCAGCTTCCTACTAATGCACCTGGAAATGTAGGGGACGATAACCCAAGAACTTGGACTTGGCTGCCATCCACGTGGGAGACCAGGATGGAATTCCACGCTTCTGACTTGGGGGCCTGGCTGAGCCTGGATTGTCATAGCCATTTGGAGAGTGAACCAACAGATGGAAGATTTCCCTCTCTCTCACTCTTTCTCTCCTTCCCTCTCCCTCTCTCTCTCTCTCTCTCTCTCTCTCTCTCTTTTCCCCACTCCTCCTTCCCTCCTTTACGCACTGCCTTTTGAGTTAATCAATAAATGAATCTTTTTAACAAATTAAAAAGGGAATGTTTTTACAGAGACTAGCAGAGGGCAAAATACCTTGACTGGCACAGTAGAGAATCAGTCTTTCCTTGTGGCTTGAGCCTTTCTGTGTGTCGAATTTGGGCCATGAGTTCTGCTGCAGCATCCTTCAAGGATCATGAAGTGAAGGGACTCAGTGTGGAAAAAGACTGCTTCGTGAGCTCTTACCAAAAGCTGTGACACTCCTTACTTCACACAATGTCACAAGTTGGTGGCCCCCAGACGTGGGAGCCTTCAGGCCCATAACTGGAGTTTCCTCTGTTGCTCCCGATCTCCCGATAGGGACTGACATCCGGCCAAAACAAAGACTGGATAAAGAGGGCTCAGCAGTCTCATTAACTCTGGCCTTTTCCTTTCATGGGACAGGAGGACGGGGGAGCTTCGCAGTGAGGATTTCCTGCTTCGTTTCCCTTTCATCTCTATCTCTGTCACGTCCCCTGCCTCTCATTTATAGGATGATGTGATTCTCCCATGAAGCTCGGGTCATACATCTTCCATAGGGCCGTGGAATTGGAGGGTGTGGGTTTTTTATGTGCTACTAAGTATTCACCTGATGAAGACAGTTTTGAAATGCGATGGAAAGCCACATCTTTAAGCCATTTGCGGGGCAAAACTTTTCCTTTGTGTGCTCCTAAGTGGTTGTTTTATTTTTTTTTTTAATTAATTGCATGGTTTAATGGGTGGGGAGGAGATGAGGGCAAAACTCTGAAATCTGTCTTGATAGTTTTTAATCAAGAAAAATGACTGTGCCCTCCTCCATGAACAAAACACTGAAATTCTCAGAACTGATGTTGCTTCTCCTCTGACCAACAAAAGCACAGAAAAACCAGTTCCTCTTTTGCCAAAACGGTTTAAAATGTGTTTGCCCCTGGGTGATCCTAGAGGGGGAAAAGCAAAAGGGAATGTGTTGCTGTGTGTCCTATCCCAGAAACAAAGAGCGTGTGCAGGGCTGCGTTTTTCCCCTTCCTGGGATCTGCTGCCCTTTAAGTCTCAATGTTTCTGCAGGGGTTTCCATCAGGCAGAGGGATTCCTGGGGCCTTATTAGCCTGCGCAAATTAACACATTCCCTGGTTCCTTAATGAGCCTGAGAGCCGCGGAGTGCAAGCCCCGGTCTCTCAATCAGTGAGCGCCTCGCAGACACATGCCTCCTGCCCGGCCGTCCCGGGAGCCTGCACAGCTTTCATGTTCCACCTGGGGCTGGCTCGCTGAAACCAGGTCACTCGGGGAAGCCGCGGGGTGTCTCGTAAACAGTGCCGCGCCGACCACTTGCGGCCTGATATAGAACAGAAGCCCCATCCCAGGGAACTCCTCAGGAATTTCTCCTGCTCTGGAGGGGGCTGCCCGGCCATGTGACCTCCTGGAAAGAGAACAAAAGGAAGCTCCCCCTCTGAAGACAGCGGAAATGTCTGTCTTGGTAAAGGGGCCCCTCAGGTGCTGCCTGGCCTGACAGATGAGCTGGGGTGCTGAAGCCCCCTCCTCCAGCTTTCTCCAGGACAGAGTGCTGGGCAGGGGGCGGCTGAAAGGGAGCCACTAACCTGTCCCGGGCTCTGCAAACAGCGTTTGGAGCGCCCACGTGGAGAGTGAAAGGACAGGCTATGCGGATACGTGTTCCCTGCAGGACGCTGCCTGCCGTTCTCAGTTCTTGCACACGCGTCGCGTGCGAGGAACTTCCTGGCGCCTGCAGGGAAGGCGTTTGTGGAAATCTGTGTGAACCGCACACGAACTCTGCTAGCCCTGCGCCCATTGTTCCCGCTGAGATGGAGGAAAACCTGCAAAGTGTCCACCTCACTTCCGGTTTCAAAGACGTGGAGCGATCTGAAGTCCTGCGGTATTTCTTGAGCGTGTTCTGAGGAAGTCACAAGGACTGGAAGGAGCCGAGGAAGGTATGGGTTGTTTTCAATTTGAATCTTTTTGTTTACCTTTCAGATGGTTTCCACATCTGCACCATACAGTTTGATTGACATAAAGATTCTTCTGGTGATGCAAACCAGACTGCGTGACACAGCCCAAGAAAGTATGCATGAGCAGTTGCTTTGCTGATTTATTTCCTCATTTGTTTGCGTGTTATTTATGTTAATTAAAAGGCGGAGACTGAGACAGAGATCTTCCATCCGCTGGTTCACTCCTCAAATGTCAGCAAAGGCCAGGGGGCTGGGCCAGGCTGAAGCCAAGAGGCAGAAGCCAGGAACTCACTCTGGGGTCTCCCAGTGGGTGGCAGGGTCCCAGCTACTGGGGCCTTCGCTCCTCCCTCCCAGGGTGCACATTAGCAGAGTCAGAAGCAGAACTGGAACCTAGGCGTATGCTGCTATGGGATGTGGGCACCCCAAACCACACTGTAACCAAGGCACACTCACCCCACTGCTTTGTAAGTAATCATGGCTGATAAGATAAATACGTCTGAAGATACTCTCAGCCAAATTTAAGAGAAAAGGAATGCTTAGCCCCTTTCTATATAAAAGAAAATAAAAGGAATTCTGACTGGCAAAGCATCAAGGTTGAAAGTTGGGAAGGGCCAAGGGCTAAGAAGGTTGCATGAATGGCATGCAACTCCCCGCCCCCCACCATCAATGGCCAGGCAGACAGTCACAGTGTAGCTCCTTTGAACCTGGCCACCCTCAGAGTGACAGGCCAAGGAAATAAGCCCTGTCCGCCCACCTTGAGAAAACAAGCGTGCCATTTCACTCATACTGGGCATACATGTACTGAGTGCTTGATAGGACAAACACCCTCTCCTCTCATGGACCTTGCATTCTTATTGGGGAGCACAGACATAGACAAGGAGTTAATAAACAAACCAGGAGCTCCAGATAGAGGTGCTACAAAGTGGGTTAAACAGAGTGATGGGGAAGCTACTTGAAGTGAGCTCCTCGGGCATTTCTCAAGAGAAGATATGTGAGTGACTAAGAGGCGTGTGAAACACGCTCCACATCACTGACTAAAAAATCAAACCCCAGTGAGATACTACCTCACTCCACTTAGAATGGTTATTATCCAGAGACAAAATATAACAAATGCTGGCTCTATGGTGTAGAGAAAGGAGACCACTTGCACACTGCTGGTGGGAACTTTAATAGAGTCATCATGGCAAACACAGTGGAGATTCCTCAAAAACCCAGAAATAGAACTGCATTTGATCCAGCAATCTTCTGGGTGTCTATCCAAAGGGAATGAAATCCATCTGTCTAAGAGACATCCATACTCCCATGTTCACTGCAGCACAACTCGTAATAGCCAGGAAATGGAAACAACAGATGGGTGGATAAAAAACACAGTACATATATACACAATGAAATATTACTCAGCCCTAAAAAAAAAAATGGAATCCTGTCATTTATAGCAGCAAGGATGGGCCTAGAGGATTTTACATTAACTGAAATAAGCCAGGCACAGTGAGAGACAGAACACCACGTGATCTCACTTGTATGTAAGAGCTAAAACATTGGATCACATGTAAGTAGAGAGTGGAATAGTGGTTACCAAAGAGGAGTGGGGGTACAGGTTGGTAGCTCAGATAGGAGGCATAAACTCTACTCCTCTATAGCACAGTAGGGTGACTATAGTCAATCACTGATTGTCTATTTCAAAATAGAAGTAATTTTGAATGTTCTCAGCACAAAGAAATAAGTGTTTTAGATGATGGATATTCTATTCAATGATATGAACATTATATAATGTATGCATGTATAGAAATAGCATATTACATCCCATAAACATACACAACTATTATGTATCAATTAAAAATAACTATTTTAACATGACCTTGTCAGAGAAGGCTTCTCCAAGAAGGGAACAGCGGAGCCAAACCCAGAGTGAGCCAAGGGCGTCATCACCTATTCATCCACTTTTCAAAATTCTACTTAGCACTCAAGCTTTAACCCAAGCACTGCTTCCTTGGGCAGTCCTCGCTTACAACGCGAAGTTCCTCCTCTTCCTTGTGTCCCTGTAGTCCTCCAACTATAGATTTTATTACCTTAGAATGATTTCTTTGTGTCTTTGCCTCTGCCCCTGAGAATGAACATCTCATCTCCTTCACCTCCCACCAGTACAGCACAGTACCTTGCACACCACGGGGAGTCAGAATAAAATGCAGTAGTAGAATTACTGCATGAATCTATCTGCAATTTGCCGGGGAGGGGTCACAGGTAGTTAAATACATTATAAGATCATTTTCTATCTTTCCGATTGTTTCTTATTTGTACTCCCCAAGTGACAGTCCCAAGGCTAGCTCAAGATGTTGTCAAACATGTACATGAAGTCCCATGTTTAAAATAAGGACTACCTTTTGGCTCATAGAGGTTGCATTCCTTGTTTATACCTTAGGTCCCAGAATATCTCATGGAATCAGCACCGCCTTGACTTCCCTTCTCTGAGAGATTCCAATCTCTGAGCTGAGCCATAAACTGTGTCTCAATTTACTAAGAGCTCTGCTTGGGACTCCGGGTGGGGTGGGGGGTGGCAAGCCACACAATGTGCAGGGTGCAGAAACAAGTAGGGGCTCAAACTCTTTAAGTCAGCTGGGCCCAAAAAAGTTGCAGATCGGCCTAGGTAACCCTTCCCAGAGTTTGGTTGCAGGACCAGGCCTCCAGGAAAAGCACTCTGCAGAGTCCTGTGTCCTGAGCGCTCAGGAGCTCCCAGGAATCCAGAGAAACACTCACAAAGCTGCGCGAGGGATGGCCTTTCAACAACAGGATTGCAGCAGAAAAGATCCCCATTCAAGAGAATCTCACAGTGGCCAACGTTGTGGCATAAAGGGTAAAGCTGCTGCCAGCGTCCCTGGTATCCCAAATGGGTGCCGGTTTCTCTCCTGGCTGTTCTACTTCTGATCCCGCTCCCTGCTAATGATCTGGGAAAAAGCAGCAGAAGATGGCTCAAGTGTTTAGGCCCCTGCTACACTTGTGGGAGACCTGCAAGAAGCTCTTGGCTTTCACTTGGCCCAGCCCTAGCCTTTGTAGCCATCTGAGGAGTGAACCAACAGATGAAAGATCGATCTCTGTCTCTCTCTCCCTCTCTCCCTCTCTCCCTCTCTCCCTCTCTCCCTCTCTCCCTCTCTCCCTCTCTCTTTCTTTCTCCCCCTCTCTCTCTGTAACTATTCCAGGCAAATAAACCTTTTTAAAAGAGAGAAAGGGAGAGAGAGAGAGAAATCTCACAACCAAAAGTTTCAGAACACACAAGGAGGGATGGGCATTTTAGCACAGCAGTTGGGACACCACTGGGGACACCTCATCCCATGGCAGTGCCAGTTCTAATTCTGGCTGCTCTGCTTCCCATCCAGGTCCTACTGATGCATCTTGGGAGGCAGCATATGATGGCTCAAGTGCTTGGACCCTTGCCATCCACATAAGAGATCTGGAGGGAGCCCCTGGCTCCTGGCTTTGGCCTGGTCCAACTCTGGCTGTTGTGGGCATTCGGGGAGTGAAACAATGGATGGAAAATCTCTCTCTATCTCTCTCTCTTTCAGCCTTTCAATTCAATGAAAAGAAATAAGCATCTTAAAAATATTAATCTTCATATTTAAAACATGTACACAAGGAAGTATTTATCATGAATAAGTCATCAGACACAGCAAACTCCATGAACTTGAAATAGATTAATATTCTTAAATAAATTGTAAAATAAATATTTTTAAATTATTTTAAAAATAAAGAATAGAATATATACGGAAATAACAAGATACTTTAAAGGAAATATATCTAGCTTTTGGAAAGATAAAACTTTTACAAAGAAGGTACATAGTCAATAAATTTAAAACTCATGGGCCGGCGCCGTGGCTCAACAGGCTAATCCTCTGCCTTGTGGCGCCGGCACACCGGGTTCCAGTCCCAGTCGGGGCGCCGGATTCTGTCCCGGTTGCCCCTCTTCCAGGCCAGCTCTCTGCTATGGCCCGGGAGTGCAGTGGAGGATGGCCCAAGTGCTTGGGCCCTGCACCTGCTTGGGAGACCAGGAAAAGCACCTGGCTCCTGCCTTCGGATCAGCACGATGCGCCGGCTGCAGTGCGCCGGCCACGGCGGCCATTGGAGGGTGAACCAACGGCAAAGGAACACCTTTCTCTCTGTCTCTCTCTCTCATGTCCACTCTGCCTGTCAAAAAATAAATAAATAAAATAAAATTCATGATTGGTTTGAGTACCACACTTGACAAAGGTGAAGAAGGAATTAGTGAACTAGAATATGAATCTGAGGAAGTCACCTTGAGTCTTGAGTCACAGAGGACATTGAGACAATAACAAAAAAACAGCATTGAGTGACATCAGACATTGTACAGAGCTCCTGCGCACTCCTGGGCAGATACTGCTTTTGAGTCATACCAATTCAATTCAACTGTCTTCACTCACAGATTGCTGCTTTATTTGGGATGACAATATACCCATTAGAAAGATGATCTCCCAGCTCCCCAAAGTAAAGGAGTCACCAAATGCACAGGTCTGTCCAGTGAAATCGAAACAGAAATGTCCAAGTGAAGTTCCTGCAGATTACTCTTTAAAAGCTTGCCATGGAGCAGGCATCAGCCCTGGCAGTTAAGACACCCGCCTTCCACATCAGAGTACCTGGGTTCAAATCCTGACTTCAGCTACTGATTCTGGCTTCCTGTCAATCAGACCCTGGGAGACAGAAGTGAGGACTCAAGTAACTGGGTTTCTGTCACTCTCATGGGAGAGGTGGGTTGGATTCTCAGCTCCCAGCTGTGGCTCTAGCCCAACCGTGATGATGCAGGCATTTACAGAAAGAACCAACAAATGGAAGTATGTTGTCTCTCTCTGCCTCTCTCTCTCAAATAAATTAATTAGAACAAAAGCTTGTCCTCTCCCCCCTCCCCAACCACCACCAAAATCCTTTCTATAGGGAACACAGGCACATCACTAAATGTGAGGCAGTCGTGTAGCATTCCACCCCATATGGACACCGGTTCGTGTTCCGGCTGCTCCACTTCCGATGCAGCTCCCAGCTAATGGCCTGAGAAAGAAGTTCCTGGCTCCTGGCTCAGGTCGGCCCAGCTCCAGCCGTTGCAGCCGTTTGGGGAGTGAACCAACAGGTGGAAGGCCTTTCTGTCTTTCCTTCCCTCTGACTGCAACTCTACCTCTCAAATAAATAAAATCTTGCAAATAAATAAATAAATAAATAAAAAGTAACTCCAGAGAAAAGACAGATCCAGGGCGAATTTTCCAAAAGAAAGAGGCCCAGAGAGAAGGGAACAATAACTTCAAAGTGTTGAAGGTCAAATCATTGTTGGCCTGCATTCTACACATAGCTAAATTACAGACCAAGAATGAGAGGAAAAGAGACTTCTTCAGGAAAAGTAGAATTTATCAGTCACAGACCTTCACCGAAATAACTGCTACTGGGCATATATCCAGAAGAAGGCAACACCAGGAGAAAGACGCTAAAAGCCCGAGTGCGTAAGGACATTGCTGAACACCTGTGTACATCTAAACAATCACCAACTCTAAAAATACGTCAAACCCATGCAGCATTTAGTAAGAGCTTGTGATTAAAGAGGCTGCGGGGTAGGAGGCACTGCAGCTGCCTTCTCCTACCATTTTTCTAGCAAACACCAGGCTGTGTTAGTCCGCACACACACCTCCTCTAGACAGTGGACTGCAAAGTGAATTTCCTACCATGGGACAAAGCTTAGAGGCTTTCTCTACATTTTCTGACCTACCTAAGAAACTTTGGCAACCGATATGATTCTAGTTTATAGACTTAAGGAAGAAATACATTTCAACTGTTTTACATAGAATACCAAGTACTTAGGTTAAATGCCTGAAAAAAACAAAACCTGTGCCGTACGTGACCACCAAAAACCACTACCCCTCTGGGTGTGATTAATCCCACTATCTATTCTCCCATTCTGTCAGTCCTCCCTCTGCACAACACACATACACTTGCCCACTTCAATGAGAAGGACGTCAAATGAAAGGGCCCGCCCACTGTGACTGTTCTCTGTGTGGTAAGGAGCTTCACTATGACCAAGAGTTTCCATGGCAACATGTACTGGGGATTTGAGGCGGTCTGTAATAATCCAATAATCTATGTGGTAAAATTTGCTGGATGGTCTTGTTTTGTGCTGAGTTATGCTTTACAGGATTTTCTAAAATAAACAAAAGAAATCGCTCATCCAAAGTCATATAATTTGCAACATCCCTCCTTGATTTTTGAAAGATTTGATTTCTCTTTTTCTCCCTCCCCTCTCTTTCTTTTTAATCACCGTATCTTAAAGCAGGGAATCACTGTCTTGTTCTCCTTATACTTCATTTCCTTTGGTCTGATCATTTCCAAATAAAGTTACAGAAAATTACTAGGACGTTCCTATGGGTTTTCATGACACTGATCAAATGCCTCTTGACCTAAAATCCAGGCCAACACTACCCACTTGGAGGCAGAACTCACTCAGGGTCCTCTGGAGCTCCATTGCCCCCATCCCCAGATTAGAGACCTTGAATCCTTTGATTCATTAGAGACTTCCCATCCTTTGAAATGTGCTGGGGGTTGACAACGTATTCTCAGGAGGACAAATCTTGCCTTTGCTGTGTTACTCACAAACACAACACAGAAACAAGACCTAAACCCCAATGTGCTAGCTGTGCCCGTGCGGTCACATTCCGTTCCCAGGCCTGGCTGATGAGGTGGTCGGGAAGCATTCTGGCCGGGAGAGATCACATTGCTAAATGGGGATGTGAAAAGGAATGTGGTTTCCTGAAAGTTTCCAGCAAGTACATGGGAATGGAGCTCTTGAAAGGAGCTGGAGCTGGAAGCACTTCCCTTCAGAGAAACACTTCCAATCTCCCACAGAGCCAAGTGTAATAACAGTCCTGACATTATTATTACAAAGGGGAAAAAATCATTCATGCAGACTGGCTGCTGTAATTTGGGTCTTTATAAGCCACACCCACTTTGCAACCTTAAAGCCATGTGGTTTCACATGGAGCCCACACAAAAGAGGGGGATGTCAGTCAAAATCAGATAGCAGTTAACTGTCCAGCCCCTTTGAGGTGTCAGGGACAGCTGTTTTTTAAGCGCTTTGAGACACTTTTTAAAAGTTGGCCTCTTTTCCCCCCTACATGCAATCTATATCCTCAGAGTTTTTACAGAATTTTCCCCTTTTTGACCACAAGATAGAGTTCCAGACATGGGCAAAGAACTCATGTAATAAGAGCTCATGGTGCGGGGGAACTTAATACAATAATCGTGTGTTCAGGAAAATTTTCTGCAATTGCAGCTCATTTTTTTTCCTTTAGTGAATCTGCTTTATTTAGAATGAACCAACGGCTCCAGAAGTCACTGTGGCCTCCCGCCACGCCCATGTGTCATCCGTTACATTTGGACTGACTTCACCAGGGGTCACAGACATTAGGAGACTTAGCATTACATATTGACCTTTTGGCTCCTGGGCAGTGACAGGAAGATTTTTTTTAATTGTGGCAAAGCCTATATAACATAAAATTTACTACTTTAGCAACTTCGGTGTACAGTTCCACAGCATTGAGACCATTCCCATTGCTGTGCAGCTATCAACACCATTCATCTCAGAATCTTTCATCTTCCCAAACTGAAACTCTGTACCCATTGAAAGTCACTCTCCATTTGTTCTAGCCCCAGCCCCTGGCAACCATCATTCTGTTTTCTGCCTCTGTGAATCTGTGTGCTCCAGATAGTAGCACTTTATACAAATGGAATCATGCAGTGTTTGCATTTGCTTGTCTGACTTATTTCACTTAGTGTAATATCTATCTCCAAGGTTCATCCTTGCTATAGCATGTATCAGAATCTCACTCTTTTTTAAGGAGGAGTAATATTCTATTATATGTATGTTTATGCACACACACATATCATATTTGTTTATCCATTCATCCATCAACAGACATTTGGGTCGGTTCCTTCTGCCTTTTGGTTCTTGTGAATAATGCTGCTATAAACATCAGTGTGCAAATACCTGAATCTCTGCTTTCAATAATTTTCGGGGGTATAAATGCAGAACTTGGATTATCAGATCATATGGTAATTCTATGCTTTATTTTTGAAGAGTCATCATGATTCTCACAAAATATATACACTAGGGTTCCAAATTCTCACCAACACTTGTTGTCTTCTGTTCTTTAGCTTGTTTTGTTTTATAACAGTCATCCTACTAGATATGAAGTAATATCTCTTAGCTATTTTGATTTGCATTTCCCTAACAATAAGTGATGTCAAACATCCATTCATGTGCATATTGGTCATTTGTATGCTTTCTTTGGAGAAATGTCTACTGAAGTCCTCTACCCATTATTAATTGCATTTTTTGTTGTTGAATTGTAGGAGTTCTTTACACAGATTTGGATATCACTCCCTTATTAGATACACAATTTGTAAATGTTTTCCCCATTCTGTGGATTTCCTTTTTACTTTTTTGACAATGTCCTTTACTGAGCAAGAATTTTTTTTATTTCAATAAAATTCAATTTATCTGTTTCTAATTTTGTTGGCTGTTCTTGTGGTATTTCTCTGGATATGAACTTTAAAAAAAAGTGTGTTGGGGCCAGTGCCGTGACGCACTAGACTAATCCTCCACCTGCGGCGCCGGCATCCCATATGGGCACTGGTTCTAGTCTCGGTTGCTCCTCTTCCAGTCCAGCTCTCTGCTGTGGCCTGGGAAAGCAGTGGAGGATGGCCCAGGTGCTTGGGCCTCTGCACCTGCATGCGAGACCAGGAGGAAGCACCTGGCTCCTGGCTTCTGATTGGTGCAGCTCCAGCCATTGAGGTCACATGGGGAGTGAACCAACGGAAGGAAGACCTTTCTCTCTGTCTCTCTCTCACACTGCCTGTAACTCTGCCAGTCAAATAAATAAATAAAATCTTTTTTAAAAGTGTGTTTTTCAATTTTTCTCACTCAACAATCAACACAACTCAGAATACTTTGGTAACCCCAGATGTGTGGGGATATTGGCCCCAACATGAAGCAAGAAAGTAGTTATGCAGTGGACATTAGTTGGGCATCCCCTCATTTAATTTGGTTCTGATATTATATCCCACAGGTTGAAGACTTAGTCCCATAAGACTGATTCAACCTTCAAACACCAATTGCAAGTCTGGGTTCTTGAACTTCAGCTATAAATCAGGGTTCCCATGATGTTCTGCTCAGGGTCGAATCACTTGCTAGGACAGCTCACAGAACCCAGGGAAACATTTACGTTTATAGGTTTATTATAAAGGATATTACAAAGGAGATCAATGAATACCCAGATGGAAGAGACACACAGTATCAGGCTTGGGGAAAAAGACACAAAGCTCCATGCCTTTTCTGGGAGATCACTCTCTGGGGACCTTCCACATGTTCATCTATCTGGAAGCTCTCTGGACACATTCTCTTGGGTTTTTATGGAAGCTTAATTCCACAGGCATGATTAATTAAAGCACTGGTCATTGGTGATCAACCGAACTCTCAGTCCCTCTCTCTCCCCAGAAGTTGGGAGGAGGGATGAAAGTTGCAACCTTCGAATCACGCCTTGGATTTTCCTATGATCAGCCCCCAGCCTGAAGCTATCAAGGAGGCCCCAGTCCTAGCTAACTTATTAGCTTACCTAAAGATTCTTATTCTGAAGGGCCTAAGAACTTTAGGAATCACACATCTTCAGGAAACAAGGAGGAAGAGAAAACATATTTTAAAATGTCAGAGTGTCCTACCCAAGAAATTGTTGCCAAATCCAACATGTTTGTTCCATTTTAGTTAATTTCTGCGTATGGTATAAGGTTAAGGTACAATTTAATTATTTTGAATATGGATATCCATTTTCCCACCACCTTTTGTTGAAAATACTGTCATTTCCCTGACTGAATCATCTTGATACTTATGTCAAAAATCATTTGACCATTTATGTGTGGGATTTTATTCTATTGGTATATATGCCCATTTTTGTGCCTGTACCATACTGGGTTACTATAGTTTTGTAGTAAATTTTGAAATTAAGACACAAGGAACCTTCAACATTGACCTTTTTCAATATCATGTTGGCTATTCAAGAGGCATTGAGCTTACATATGAATTTTAGAATGATTTTTTCTACTTCTGCAAAAATGCCATTGAACTTTTGACAGGGATAACACTGAAACTAAAGATATTTGTAGGAGAATTAACATTTTAATTTATAACAATAAATTAATTAAAAACATTAAATCTTCTAAGCCATGATCATGAAATGTCTTCATTTATTTCTGATTGCCCTCACCTGTGTTTTCTGTTTTTCAGTGTACAAGTCATGTGCTTCCTTGATTGAGTTTATTTCTAAGTATTTTATTGTTTTTGATGTTATTAAAAGTGGAGTTATTTTCTTAATTTTCTCTTTGTGTTGTTGGATTCTGATTCTTTTGTGTGCATTGGGGATGCTTTTTAAAACTATGATGAAGTCAAGTGTTACCAGGAAACACCTCTAGTGAGAAACACATATAAAACATTGTTATACTCACTTTCTTTGCAGATATCTATATACTGGTTCCCTCAGAGCCTTGATCAAAGACCTATTGGAGGCCAAAGAAAAAATTTTAAAACAACGAAATATGTATCCTGCATAAGAAGCTGACTTCTAGAAGAAACTGTGCTGAGAGAGAGAAATTTGGTCTCTGAGAGAAAATCTCAGGACAAATTAGGATTTATTCATTTACCAGTCAGTCTGTGGGACTCTAGGGACTCTCTAGAGCCTAGGAAAACAACAGTAAACAAAGCAAAAAGCCCCTAGCATCAGTGAGTTTACCGTCTAAGTGGGAAGAATCAGAAAACAAAATAACATATTGAGCAGTGGTACATGCTAGGGCAGCACAAAACGTGAAGGGAAACTGGGTAGAGAGTAGTTTCAACTTTTTGATTGAGTCTCAGGGAAGGCTCAATGAGAGAGCGAGACTGGGGCACAGGCTTGAAGGAAGTCGTGTGGTTCAGGGTAGAGAGCCAGGGAGGGACAGGCCCAGGACAGGGATGAGCAAGAAGTGGCAGAAGGCCAAGGGGCAGATTGAGCTCAGGGAGAGTGAGCTGGGAGTGCTGGGAGGGTACAGGGGAGCTTGGCAGCCATCTGTATGACTGAGGAGAATGAAGAAGACGTGATAGGGAATATGCTGGAGTCCCATGTTCACATTGAAAAGCCATGGTTCCTCAGTCAAGTCTCATGTCTGTCTGTTTCCTCACGTATTCAATACACCTCAGAAAATATCTCATAGAACTCTGCAGAAGGCCAAGTTTTGCAACCCTAAGAGAGTACATGTATGTACATAAGGTACAAGTTCTACAGAAACAGAAGCAAACCTGTATCTCTTCTTCTCTAGGTTAAACTGTGCCAAATGAGATTTGCTGGCAGGGTTAACCAAGCATTATTGATGTGAGGAACAGGACACCCACTAAACATGCTATATAAATGCTCAGTTTAACATTAAATCACACTCCGTTCTAAGATGTACTAGAAAGCTACATGAATGAAGAGAAAGTGGTATTGGTGGGGCATAAGCACAAACAGAGCTCAATGGAACAGAATACAGAGTCCAAAAATAGTTCCACATAAGTATGACCAAATGGTTTTTGCTAAGGTGCAAAAGCAATTCAGTATAGATAAGGTGGGAGGCATCCTAATTAATAATGTGGAAGCAATTAGATGTCCATATAAACCCAAACTGAACCTCAATTTAAACTTCATAGTATATATAAAAGTTGCCTCAAAGTGGATCATAAATCCATGCAAAACATAAAACTATGAAAATTCTAGTAAAAAGGCATAAAAACTCTTTATGACTAAATAAAGCAAAAACACTCTTAAATATGACATCATGAGCATGATCTATAAAAGAAAAAAGATAAATTGCACTTCATTAAAACTAAAAATCTGTGCTCAGGGCCCAATATTGTGGTGTAGCTGCTATGCTGGCATCTCATATGGACACTGGTTCAAGATCAAGCTGCTCCACTTCCCATACAGTTCCCTGCTATTGCTTCTGTGAAATCAGCAGAAAATGGCCTAAGTCCTTGGGCCCCTGAACCCACGTGGGAGACCTGGAAGAAGTTTCTGGCTCCTGGCTTCAGCCTGGCCCAGCACCAGTCATTGCAGCCATTTAGGAATGAACCAGCAAGCAATTGGAATCTCTCCCCCCCGCCATTTCTCCTCCTCTCTCTGGAACTTGGCCTTTCAAATAAATAAAAAATAAGTCTTGAAAAAAAATTTGTGCTCAGCAAAAGATATTATTAAGAGAGTAAATAAAGGCCGGCGTCATGGCTCACTTGGCTAATCCTCCACCTGCGGTGCCAGCACCCCGGGTTCTAGTCCTGCTTGGGACATCAGATTCTAGTCCCAGTTGCTCCTCTTCCAGTCCAGCTCTCTGCTGTAGCCTGGGAGGGCAGCAGAGGATAGCCCAAGTGCTTGGGTCCCTGCACCCACATGGGAGACCGGGAGGAAGTATCTGGCTCCTGGCTTCGGATCGGCGCAGCACTGGCAGTGGCGGTCATTTGGGGGATGAAACAACAGAAGGAAGACCTTTCTCTCTCTCTGTCTCTCTCTCACTGTCTATAACTCTAACTGTCAAATAAAAATTTAAAAAAAAAAGAGAGTAAATAGAAAAGCTACAGACCAGGAAAAATATTTGTCAATCATATATACAGCCAAGTACTTGTATCCAGAACATAAAAAAATTTTTCATGGCATAACATAATGAGACAAACAATGTAATTTTGAGAAAATGTACAAAAGACTTTAGACATTGCTCTAAAGTAGATAGGTGAATGTCAAATAAACATGCATAAAAGATCATTAGGGAGATGTAAATTAAAACCACTATAACACTATGCAATTTTTTGTTTTTTGGACAGGCAGAGTGGACAGTGAGAAAGAGAGAGAGAAAGGTCTTCCTTTTCCATTGGTTCACCCCCGCAATGGCTACCGTGGCCGGCGCACCGCGCAGATCCAAAGCCAGGAGCCAGGTGCTTCTCCTGGTCTCCCATGCGGGTGTAGGGCCCAAGGACTTGGGCCATCCTCCACTGCACTTCCGGGCCACAGCAGAGAGCTGGACTGGAAAAGGAGCAACTGGGACAGAATCTGGCGCCCCAAACGGGACTAGAACCCGGTGTGCCGGTGCTGCAGGCGAAGGACTAGCCTATTGAGCCGCGGCACCAGCCAACACTATGCAATTTTAAAAGGACTACAATGAAAAATACAAACAGGAGTCAGCATTGTGGCACATTTGGTTAAGCTGACACCTGTGATGCTGGCATTGAATATGAATATTGGTTGAAGTCCTCGCTGCTCCACTTCTGATCTAGCTCACTGCTAATTCACCTGGGAAAGCAATGGAGGATGACCTAAATGCTTTGACCTCTGCCATCCACATGGGAGACCTGGATTGGAGTTCCAGACTCCATGCTTCAGCCTGGCCCAGCCCCTGCTGTTGTAGCCATCTAGGGAGTGAATCAGTGGATGGAAGATTCTTATTCTCTCTCTCTCTCTCTCTCTCTCTCTCTCTCTCTCTCCCCAACTCTGCCTTATAAATAAATTAATTTTAAAAATGCAAACAAGGGGCTGGCACTGTGGCCATAGCAGGTAAAGCCACCACCTGTAGTGTTTGCATCCCATATGGGCACTGTTTCTAGTTCCGGCTGCTCCTCTTCCAATCCAGCTCTCTGCTATGGCCTGGGAAAGCAATAGAAGATGGCCCAAGTCCTTTTTTGCACCTGTGTGGAAGACCCAGAAGAAGCTCCTGACTCCTGGCTTCAGATCTGCTCAGCTCCAGCCATTGCACCCATTTGGGGAGTGAACCAGCGGATCTCTCTCTCTCTCTCTCTCTCTTTCTCTCTCTGCCTCTGCCTTGCCTCTTTGTTGCTCTGCCTTTCAAATAAAAAAGAATCTTTTTTAAAAATGCAAACAAAATCAAATATTGGATTGAGATCTGGAGAAATTGGATCACTCTGGAATACAAAAATGATAAAGCCACTCTGAAAAACAGCTTGGCAGTTTGCCTACAAATTTAAACTCTCTCCTAGGTGTTTACTGTAGAGCAAGGGTCAGCAAGCTTGTCTTAAAGGGTCAAATAGTAAATATTCTAGACTTGTCTTTGCTGCAACAATTCAACTCCCCTGAATGCAGCCGTAGCAAAGCACTTAAACAAACAGGCATGGCTGGATTCCAATAAAACTTTCTTTAAAAACAAGTATCACCTGTTTTTGTTTGACTTTGTTTTGCTTTTTGTGCTCTGAGCAAACTGATAATGGTTTTAATGTTTTTAAATGGTTACAAAAGTACCTGCATAGTAGCCTTGATTTTACCTCTTGGCCTACAAAGTCTACAATATTTATTATCTGGCCCCTAAAGAAAAGAATGGTTCTCCAGCCTTGCTTTAGAGAAATGAAGACTTAATGTTTATTCAAAATTCTATACATGCATGTTTATAGCAGTTCTATTCATAACCACCCAAAATAGGAAACGAACCAAATATCGTTTAACAGATCAATAAATACACTGTGTCACGTCTCTGCAAAGGAATACTATACAGCGACAAAAAAGAGCCACTGTGGATATATCCCACCACTTGGTGAATCCCAGAGGATTATGCTGAGACAAGAAGTCAGCCTCCAAATGCTGCACAGTAGGATGGGCCAGGGAAGGACCACTCTGAGCACTGAGTGCTGGAGCTTCCCAGATCTTGAATGTGGTATGGATCCACACATGTCTTAAAGTGCACATGTTCACTTAAATTTAAAACACTAGCTGTGGGGTGAGTATTTAGGCCAGCAGTTAAGATGCCACCTAAGGCTCTTATGCCCCTCATCAGAATGTCTGGATTCAATTCCTAGCTCAGGCTCTACACTCCAGCTTCCAACCAATGCAGACTCTGGGAGGCAGCAGGTGATAGCTCAGATGGTTGCATTCCTGACACCCACGTGGGAGACCTGAAATGAGTTCCCAGTCCATGGCTTCAGCTGCCAGCTAGCCCAAACCACTGGGGACCTTGGGGTATGAACCAGCAGACAGTAATGATTTCTCTCTCTCACTCACTCTCACTCTTGCTCTTGCTGTCTCGCTCCCCCACTGCCATTAGATGTACTTACAGTACTGTCAGTGTGTACTTCTTCACTTATATACACTTGAATGTCTGCTTTTGCTCAAAGCTACAAAACGCTGCTGGGGATTAGACAGATAGAAAGATTACAAACTTTGGGAAGCTTCTACAAAGACATGAACTGTGATTTCAAAGGCCTTGGGTGAGCTCACAGAGGAGGAAGACGTGAGGAATAGAAGGTTCTGACACCAACCTCATGATAAGGTTGTCATGCATGGCAGTGATAACACCAACAGTAGCTTGTGCTACCAAGGACCAACAACTCAGACAGGGGCTATCTGTTCTGTTTTTTCATGAATTCTGGAGGAAAGAACTTTTAAGTGTTAGGCAATCACCAACCAACACATACCCAAGGCACAACCAACAGCAGGCATTGTACTTTAGGAATGTGGAGGAAGCCCAAAGACAACCTGCCCTTCAGATTTGCAGTCGCATGGAAGGTGAAGTGAGCATGTGCAAGGAGAAGGTGCCACAAAGAACAGGACAGGGCAACACTCTGACACAGCCTGACGAGGACCAGTGGCTCACACAGCCATGCTCAGCCTAACAAGGTAAAACAGAACACTGTCTGGAAAAGCAGAGTCTTGCAAAGGTTTTTGAAAATGAACAAGGACTGCAGAGGCTGACAGAGAACAGGACTGCGAAGGCACAGAGGTAAGGAGCGAGCAGGCCATGGATGGAGAGAACAATAGCCCTGAGAGGCTGCAGCAAACAGCATGGTGAGCAGTGGTCCCAGGTCCCCTTGGCGCTGATGGGGGCTGCTCCACTCTGAATTTGCAGCCCCAAGGTGACTGGACAGAGCCTGTCATCTGCTTATTTTGTATGTAACAATTCCAGGTCTTTGGCATTGCATCATGGCCTCCCCTTCAGTCAAGGGGTCTGAGTCTCTCAACAGGCTCGAGTCTGGGAGTTGATTGAAGGATCATGACTCTGTTCTTCCGATTCAAGTTAGACTTTTGTTCACCTGACCTAAAACACTTCTGCTCATACAGATCAAGTAAGAATCCAGTGGCCTTCCTGCCTGTCTCATTTTCAGGCTCACCATGGCCAACTGCTTGTGCCGTGGGCTTACACGAGTCAAACTCTT
This sequence comes from Lepus europaeus, assembly GCF_033115175.1. Classification (NCBI taxonomy): domain Eukaryota; kingdom Metazoa; phylum Chordata; class Mammalia; order Lagomorpha; family Leporidae; genus Lepus; species Lepus europaeus. The sequence goes on from NC_084830.1 coordinate 96,516,834, forward strand.
CCAGTTGTTGCTTTGGCCCTGCTCCATTGCTCATTGGTTGCAGCACTCATGCCCACCTTGCCTTGGGCATTTGAGTGGTGTCACTTGGCCCCAGCACTTGACCTTCAACTGCCCCACCCCTCCGCCATTGCATTTAGGTTTCCTAATTCAGTGACTGCAGTTCCAGATGTAGGGTCTGGCTTGCAGAGAGGAGTGATCACAGAGCTCTTCCAGGAGGCCGGGACTCCCTCACAAATTTATTTCTCACGGGTCATGTGGTGAAAGGTATGACTTCTGGACCTTCCCAGTGTGGGTATGTGGGTCTCAAATGACAAATCCACTCCAGCATTCCAATCTCCCTAAGCCTTTAAATCCCTTCCCCTACATTAAACCATGACAGGTCCAGCATATCCAACTCACTCACTATGGCTCACCTTTGGTCTACATGTCAGCCAACCCAACAAACTATTAGAGTCCTTCCTAACTCCCCAAGCATCTGCAAAACTGAATGCAGAATCTCTGCCTAGTGGGCCCAGATCAATAAATTTGGCCTGATCTGACTTTGTGTTCCATCCACCATCATCCCACACCCTTAATATCCACCTGAGCCTTCATTCTGCCCATCTTAGGAGAAAAAGTCCACAAGGTTGTGTGACCACAACCTGATCCTATTTCTTAAATGTGGTAGATAACACTAAGGGAAGGGAGGATAGACAAGGCATAGTACAACCAGCCAGATATACTCACCTGGATCACCAGCTGTGTGCCATGCATGGCATTGTAGACATAGTCCCATGAGGTAGGAGTACCTTACTTCACAGAACACGGGAGGACATTTCGATCAGAAAGGAGCTTGCTCAGTGACAGATAAGATGACAATCCAGGTCTGTCTGGCTCCAAAACATTTTTAACCACACGTTAGGTCAAACCCTGGAGCCTCTTGATGCCAATTGCTCAATAATACCTCTTGGGTTTCTTTGTTTCTGAGACATTTTGCTTGTTGGCACAATCTCCTTTGTGACTCCAAGTCTAGAATGAAATGCAAGTAAGATGACAAGGAAATACCCTCCGATTTTTATTTTAGAGCTCAGGAGATAATTCACTTTTCATGGTTAAGGCAACCAAAATCGATAGTATTAAGTCAAATCATGTTTCTTTCAAATTACTGATGCACAAAAAGTGTATGTGAATTTTTAGGGAAGCCAACCTGCCTTGAACAGGGAAGCAGGCTCTGCGAGTCCTGCTCAAACACTGCTTTGGACATTTTGAGATGCCATACTCTGCAAGACCAGTTTAGCTACTACACAGGACAACTTCCCAGAAAAAAAGATGTGTTCAGTTTGAAAAACTCAAAAAAGCTCCCAGTCAGAGACAGGATGACCGGTAAGTTTTAAAGCAACCAGGAATTTGGGGTGGCAGTTTGGTGTAGTAGGCTAAGCCTCTGCCTGCAGTGCCAGCATCCCACATGGGTGCTGGTTTGAGTCCCAGCTGCTCCACTTCCAATGCAGCTCTCTTCTTATGGCCTTGGAAAGCAGTAGAAGATGGCCCAAGTGCTTGGGTCCCTGTACCCATGTGGGAGGCCCAGAAGAAGCTGCAGATTCCTGGCTTCAGATCAGAGGCCCAGCTCCAGCTGTTGTAGCCATTCGGGGAGTGGACCAACAAATAGAAGACTACTCTCTCTCTCTTCCTCTCTGTCTGTAACTCTGCTGCTCAAAATAAATAAATACAATCTTTAAAAAAAACAACAACCAGGAATTAAGGTTCTGTAGAAGACACTGATTTATGACCTGTGGATTTATTATAGTCACAATGGCTTTTTAATTCAAGTCGCCCATTCAAAGCCGTTGTTATACAACTGTTTGTTGGACCAAACTGAGAATTCAGTGTGACAAACCCTAAGTGGACACAGTAGGTCTTTGCCATGTGTTACATTCCCCTACCTTTGCAGCGTGTGATACACAGTGCGATCAGCATAAATTTGCAAAGTGTACCAATATGAGTATCCTCACATCTGTGAGAATTTTCTCAGCACCCAAGATATGAGATAAGGTCAGGAATATGTATGATTTGACTCAGAGCCCCCAAAGTGTACATTAATCATTTTATCAACATTGAGTAAGGAAAATTCTTTGTAAACAAAAAAGACATAGAATAAGTGGCTTATGTTAAAGCTAATTATTTATACACTGTGAAATATCTGAACTCCGTCTCCTGAGAATAAACCATCTCGATAGAATTCTTCAGCCTACTGGAGAGAAACTCAACAATAATAAACACAAAATGTCTGTTCTTTTTGCACATTGAAGAAAAAAGTAAGAACCCCCACTCGGAGTGCTCCATCAGCAGCCCTGTGCGCGAAGGGTAAACAAACAAAAGCTTCAGGAAGCTCAGGATGGAGGGGGACACTTGCATTCCACAGATGGGGGCTGCCCATCCGTCCTTCCCTGTGGGCCCAGGGCAGTGTGGGGCTTAAAGGTCAAGGGCCAGCCAAGGTCCCAGTCCATTTTTGACCCCGAGTCTTGAAGTCTGAGGCAGGCCAGGTCAGGAAAGGTCCAGAAAGCTTCACTCCCTGAAATAGGGTGAGCATGGCTGGGCAGATGAGGAAGGGGTTGCAAAGCTTTACAGAGAGACGCTTCCACATCCTGGAGACAAGCTAAGGCCAGCTTTGCCTTCAGCTCCGGCACTAACACCCCAGGTTGCTGCCTGTCTGCTGGGTTCCTCCAGTTTCCCTAGGTTGGACTTCTTGCCAAGAAGGGAGACCTACACAGTTCTATTGAAAACTAATGCAGAATTTCCAAAATGCTGCTGAGAAGAGCAATACAGCACCTTAAAATAGTCAATCATGTACAGCAAGGGCCCCAGGGGACAGAGCTGGGTTTCTGGGAGGTCAGCTGTCCCATTTGCTGTCCACCCAGGTCACTTGCTACGGCCTGGGTGGACTTGCACTCCCTCTCAGCTGCATCTGCAGGGGGAGCCTCCATCCTCCCCTCCGGAAACGCTCCCTGGGGCTGGGCAGGCCCGTGTCTTCCATGGGAATCCCAGAGGCCAGTCACATCTTTGGTAGTTACAGGGAGGTCAGCAATACAGATACAGGGGAACGTCAACAATTTCACAGAAACATGGAATCAAAAGGGAAGTTTATTTTGGTGCAAGAATTTTTGAATTTGGGTGCAAAAATGTTTGAAATCTATGCATAATCTTTTCATAATAAATGCTTCCCATGAGCTTTCTGAAGACTCCTTATACATATGATTTCAAAAAATTATGTGCCAAGATAAACTCATCTTTTAAATCCATTTTTCCATGAGCTTTTTGAAGTATACTTATAGATAAGAGTATAATGAAGACAGCAAATGGAAGAAGGAAGAGGAGGAGGCCCTGGGGTATTATGTAAGCAAAGTAACTCAGGGCTAAGAGAGAAACAACCAAAGTGTAAGTTTTGAAATGAAACCCATTAAATGCACCCCTGAAGAAGGGCTTGGGGTGGTAGAGTGGGAGGACCAAGAATACTTTTCCTGAGGAAAGTATTTGGGAGACACACAGAGAAATTAATCCTGAGCATTAGGTTAATCGTGCAGCCTGGAGTGGGGAGTAGGGGTAGGAGGAGGATCAAGACTCACCTCATCAATATCTGCTTCCCTCAGAACGCCCATGTCTATGGAGGAAGCAGGGTCTAAGGTGAAACCGGATGCTTGCCTGGAGAGATTCTAAACCTGCAAGTATTTTTTTTTTTTTTTACTTGAAAAGCAGACAGGGTTCCCACCACTGGTTCACTCCTCAAATGCCTACTGTGACCTGGGTTGGTGCTAGTCCAAAGCCGGGAGCAAGAAAAACTCAATGCATGTGGGTAGCAAGGATCCAACTACTGGAGCCACCACCTGGCACTTTCCAGGGTACATAACAGCAGGAAGCTGGAATCAGGAGTGGAGACAGGACCAGAACGCTGGTACTCCCATGTGGGATGCTTGTATCTTAACTAGCATCTTCACTGCTAGGCCAAATGTGTGCCCAAGTGAGCATTTTTTTCGATGTGCATTATACTGAAGGGTTGTGTCCATGTGAATGGAAAACTAAACATTTTTCTTACTAATTGTTCTTAACCAAAATACATGAAAGGATCCCTTTGTGGGAGTCCTTTTGCCCCATCAAAGTGCTCTACCACATTTAAGAACCAACTCAGGGGTAGTTAGGCATTTTGCTCAGCAGCTCAGATGCCAACACCAAGAGTGCCTGGATCCAAGTCCATGCTCCTCTTCCAATCTAGCTTCCTACTAATGTGCATCCTCAGAGGAGGCAAATAAGGACTCAAGCACTTGGGTCCCTGACACCCATGTTGGAGACCCAGATAGAGCTCCTGGCTCCTGGCTCCTGGCTTCAGCCTGGACTACCCCTCAGCTGTTGTGGGCATTTGAAGAATGAACCAGTAGATGGAAGATCTCTCTCTCTCTGTCTCTCTGTCTCTCTGTCTCTCTCTCTCTGCCTTTCAAATAATTAAAAATGAATACATAAAAACTTTTTTAAAACACCAGATCAGACAGAATAATGTCATGGACTCTTAAAATATTCCTCTTGCTGATATTGGACAAGGATTTAATTTATTCAGAGCCAACTGTAAGGCACGTGGTACTGACTCCAGTGGGACCTGCAGAGCCCACCCTGCAAGTCTCACAGAGGCGTTGCCCCTATTCTAAGGTGAGCACAGTACCTCTGCAGGGCAGGCAAACCTGGATAACGTCCCAGGTCCAATTGCCAGGCAGCAGTGCCTCTGCCCCCAGGGACTGAGCCAGGATTCCACCCCACCATTGTCAAGGGTCCCTGCCCACACCCAGACCACTCCCCTAGGAGGCTGGAAGCCCTTGCCCCACCCAACCACTGAGCCAATTCTTTTGAAATAGTGTTCTTCCCAGAGACGTCCCAGCGTTTTTACCTCTGAGGTTTGTGTATCAGAAGGGAGGTGGGGGGAGGGGGTCCCTGACTGACAATTCAGGGCTTTTGCTCACAAGCGTGCACAAGCCCACAGTTTGTCAGAGGAGGCCTCCGTCTCCCCTATGGGCCTCTCTGTCCCGCCACCACTCCCAGCCTGTCCATTCCAAGGCCATTCTGCCCTGGACTGAATGCCTCCACTGCAGACTATCATTAATTCTCCTGTGCAAATCTCTGAAAACCCACCCAGTGGGGGAGGCAGGACAGAGGGCAGCGGCCCATTAGTAATGGTCAGCCTGGAAGGCTGAGCAGCCAGCCTCAGCTAATTAGGTGGGCTTGGGTAATTAAATTCACAGGCTTTGATCTGACTCTCAAATATTTCCAAATGTTCTGTATCTCCCGGCTTTAGACATCATAACACTCCACTATGAGGAGACGCCTCCCTGGGTGAACTTGCTCTCCCCACCGGAGGCTCATTGCAGATAAGCCAGCATCCTGGGCAGGTGGGGGCAGCAGCAGCACAACCTGCTCATCTAGGCAAGCCCCAGGGCTTCACAGGATTTCACAGTTAACTGGGCTCTCAGGCCAGATGGAGCAGGTTTCCCTGCTCCATGTGCCGAGTCACCGCCCCTCACGGCACTGCGGTGCCTCCTGGCGCCCAGGCAGGATACTTGCCAAGCCCCAGCCCACCCCTGAACTGAATCATCAGCCCCCAAAAGGAAGTTCCCTCTGATGGTGCCCGTCCTTAGGAAAGACAGGACCTTGCCAGGAGAGCCCAGCAGGGTGGGTTTTGCCGGGTGGTGCAGCCTAAGAGCTTTGAAGTTGTATTAACATGAGTAATAAACAGGGGTGCCCAGAAAATACAGGAAGTGGCTGACCAACTTGCTTGCCAGCCATTCTCCCTGTCAAAAATCAGCTGGACCATCACAAGAGGGCACTTACAGGGAAGCTCATTTGTGACAGCATTTGGGACGCAGCCACAAGACACAAACCACCACACTTCCCCCCAAGAGAAAGCTCACCCCCAGCCTAGGGAGACTCAGCAGCTCTGTCCCACGGGAAGTCCTGTTCCCAAGGCCCTCCCCCACCCCAGGAAAGCGGCTGCTCTGTGACATGTCAAAGGGCACAAGGCACACCAACCATGTGGGATCTCTCTTCCCCAGGAGGAAAAAGCATCCAGTCTCGTTGCTGCTCTAAGCAGCTGTTTCATTATTAGCTTCTGAGTACAGTGTTTTATACAATACCCCCAGAACAGCAATGAGTTTAGAAAGAGCTGGGCCCCTCAGTTTTGCTGTGGCACCAGCAGCAGAATTAGCATCCACACCACCACCACCACCACCACCCAACGTACCATCTCCAGGAAACAGCTCAGATGAGCTGATCGGCGTAACCTCCCATCAACTCCTGGAGACTGGGCCTCCAACACAAGAACTGGAACCACTACGTGCTCTTTCTCCCTTACTCAGAATTAAAATAACCACTCGGTGGGGGTGGGGACTGTACATGGGTGAACCGTTCAAATGAAATAAGGGTCCACTCACTGCCAACTCGGCTTCCCTCTGCACACTTCCAAAGCGACCTCTCTTATCCCACCTGTGTGTGAAGCCCTTGCGACCATCCAATAAGCACACTCTTTTAACACGAAACAATGGAAAGTGAGAAGGCTGTTTCATTATTTTTCCGTCTCTGGCTCAGGCATGAAAAGGCTATTTTGAGCCGACTCTTACAGGAAGTACCAAAAACCTCAGGAGAGATTTCCAGTGCATTTTAGCTGGCTGTTTGAGACATTTCCGACAGGTTTCTGCTGAAGACCCAAACATGTGGGTGCTTATCTGAACTGAACCCAAATCTTTGGAATTTTACACCTCACTCCTGAAAACCTCACAGCGTGCTCTGACTTGCAGCTCCCGAGGCACTGTCTCCTGGGACTAAGCGTCACCTTTATATACACCTGTTCCGCCCAGGGTGGTTGCACAGCCCATGGCAGCCACGCGGGGCTTCCTCAGGCTTCGTCTGGAATTCTCTGATTCATTCTAGATGGTCTGTGCAACCACCAGGCTTTCAAAGCAAGCCCACTGGAGTGTTTCACAGTTGGATGATCATAGCAGGGCTTTATAATAAATCCACTGGAAGCAGCTCCGAACAGGTATCAGCTAGAAGGACAATTAGAGTGCACGTTCTGCCAGGAAACTCTGCCAGGTTTTACCTGTTAAAGCAATTGGGAAAGAGACCTGTACTTGCTGAAAAAATGTACTTGTACATGCATGCATCATGTGGGAGGGTGAGCAGGTGTTTGCAAGCCACAGAGCCACAGTTAGATTCTTAACAATGCCTTCTCCAATTTACAAAGAATGCGTGGTGCTCAGGCTCTCTTACCAGAGCGGGCAATGTCGGATGAAGCCCAGGAGCCTGACGGAGTGATGAGCATTTCAGAGTGGAAGAAAGTGTTCTCCAGTGAGCATGAATTTCCATAGCCCAGAGGTTTGGGGTTGTCTTTTTTTTTTTAAACCAACTAACTTCGGATTCTTCTTCCTGAGTCTGCTGCCAAACAGTGGGAAGGAAGCCAGCCCTGGTAACCAAGGCCCAGAGGTGACCATCAGTCATTTGTACACCTTCAGTCCTGGGGTTTGCCCAGAAGCACCAGTGTCCCCCTCTGTGCTTGTGTGACGGGACCCCACTGAGGGAACAAAGAGACAATAAAGTAATTCATTGAGTAACCCTGCTGAGAAATGAATCCTGTTTCAAGCCAAATCTAATTGCACAGAGACACTTAAATTAGTGCCTAGGTGATAATAGATAAGGAATGCTTTCATGATGCCTAATGCCTGCCTAGCGAGGCTCTTGTCAAGAGCGGGCAGAGCACCCTGCTAATGCACATGCTAATGGGGATTGCATCAGTGTATTCTACAGACTAATTTACCATTAGAAGGAAATACACAGAAGACATGTTTTCATGACAAAGAGAAAATAATTTGAGGTTTCTGTAGAATTCTTCTGGCTGTTCCCTTCTCCTGTACAGTGTGTTCAAGATACGTGGCTCCCCCATCTTCTCTGCTGAGTCTGAATAGCTGCTCCCTTGGAGAAATCTGAGCCACCAGATCCTCAGCATCCGGCACAAGCAAAAGCCCAGGTGAATCCTGCACTTGCACTGTCCCAGTTCTTTGGCGAACAAAGCCACTGCCTTCAGGAAGTGGCGCCTGTCTATTCTTGGTCTGTGGTCTGCGGTCCAGCCCATTGTGGTCAGGGTCGTGGTTTCCTACTGCTGTTTATTCCCGTGAAGGTACCATCTTGAGGGTGCCAACTTGTTACCAGCCCCACTCCCTCCCCTGACAGAGTTTTGTATTGCACCTGCCTAACTCTTAGACCACTCCCACACCTGCATCTGGCTAGCACAGGCTGTCAGCAGCCCAAGGTCTCCTTCTGTTTGTACCCATAAAACAAAGGAAATAGTGAAAGATACTGGAACTGAATCAGCTGCACAAGTGTCACTTTTAACCTGATCAGTGGTGCCCAGAGTTACGGGAGCAAGTCGCAAGATGGGAGACCAAGCCCACAGGGGCCCCGTGCATGGATGGCTTGGTGCCAAGTCTATGGTGCCTAGCACAGGTGAGGGGCCCAGTGGATTGCCAGGAATTGACAATAGCCAAATTTCCTGGGGACTTCGACCAACTCCATTTTCGAATACTGGTCAAGCCGTGAAGCTGAGGCTCTTCTCCACCTTTATGACCCTTTTTAATCAGTGTGATTTTAGTGGAAATGGCATTTGTATTTGAAGGAGTCCTGGGAAAGGCTCTTGGGGTGAGACATCAGAACCTGGATGGAGACACCCAGGCTTACCTGCACAGAGTCACCTTCTTTCCTGTAGCTTCAGATGCAAATACATCTACTTGTAAAAGCTTAATCAGGGTATTGAAGGGGTGGCAGCCTTGTAAAGGGTGCAAGGGGTGGGGGTGCACTGAGATGCGAAGTGTCAGCTCCATCCTGTGTGTGCACCTGAACAGAACTCCATTTGGAAAAACAATGCCCACTACCCAGTGGTCGCTCCCTGGTATGAGCAGGTGCCAGGCGGGACACAAAGAATGCCAGCTGTGTTAATAACCTTATCCTCCATAGTTCCCCATTACTGCCAATGTGCCAGAAACCCCTTCCCATGTGAGCCCAAGCGTTCAGCGTCACTCAAAACCACCACAACTGCTGGCTTGCATTCATGTAAGCACCATAAGCTAACCCTTGCCCCAGCAGAAAATGCTTCTCAAGTGTGCTTCGCGACTCATCCAAAACTGGGGCTTTCACAAGGGCCTCCTTGGGTTTTCCATCGTTTTGTTTCCAGAACAACAACGTAAGCCCTAGGCCTTTCAGGGTTGTGTGGCTGGTGGGTCTCTTGCAAATGGCCTTGTTATTTCAGTTGCTTTTGGGTAGGTTTGAGGTTTCCCATCTTTGGGGTGAGTGGATCCACCCACTGCAGGAGCAGCTACTTACAGCTCTGCCTGCCAACCAGTGCTTCTGAGCACAAGGCCCTACCCAGCCCGCCTGGCATTTCCTGCAGACCTTAGTGTGCCCTGAGTGGTTATCGGGCATCTCTCCCTCCAACTTCACAGTACTGACGTGGCAGATGACATCACTGCCTTACAGAGGAAGAAATAGAGATAGAACGTGGTGGGGTCACATGTTTGAAAAGCAAAACTAAAAGGTAGGTCTAAGGCAGGTGCTTGGCCTAGTGACGAAGATACCTGGGTTGGAGTCCTGATCCGCTCCCCATTCTAGCTTCCTGCTAGAGGGCATTGTGGGAGGGAGGCAGCAGGTGGTCACCAAAACAGCTGGGTCTCCACCCACCTGTGTTGGAGATCTACAATGAGTTCCTGGCTCCGGGCTTTAGCCAGGCTCAGCCACTGCTATCACAGGGATTTGGGGGAGTGAACTGGTGGATGGGAGTTTTTTTTTTTTGTCTCTGTGTCTCTGTCATTGTCTCTCTCCAAGACAGACAGATAGATAGATAGACAGATCTATCTCTCAAATAATTTTAAAAATAGAGAGAAGTTTATTTTGTTTCAAAATTTTTAAAAATATATGCATTTTCCATGAACTTTTTGAATATCCCATAATAGCAAGGAAGCAGTAAATCCGATACCTCACTCAGGTCACCCAAGCAGCCCACTGACAAGCCCTGGGAGAAGCATGCACACAAAATATCAACAGCTCCTTCTCTTGTGAATTGTACCATGAAGAACATAGCAATCACACAAATGCAAATAACGTATGAAATAATCAAAGCCATTTCCCTCCTCCTATAAATCTAAATCTTTGCCTAGAACAGGTTACATTTTTCATGAGGAGCTGAAGAAATATCCAAGAACTAAAAATTTTTCTTCATTAATTGGTTCTGCTCCAAAACCTAACATCACTAACACACACCAATCTAATCTTTGGAAAATAGACTTCAAAGTGACTTTTCTCTCTCTTGTTAAGATCTTATTTATTTATTTGAGAGGCAGAGCTACAGACAGAGAAAAAGGTCTTCCATCTGCTGGTTCACTCCCCAAATGGCCACAACAGTGGGAACTGGGCTGATCTGAAGCCAGAAGTCAGGAGTGTCTTCTGGGTCTTTTGGGTGCAGGGGCCCCAACACTTGAGCCATTCTCCACCGCTGTCCCTGGCCATAGCAGAGAGGCTGGATCAGAAGAGGAGCAGCCAGGACTTGAACTGGTGCCTGTATGGGATGCTGGCCCTGCAGGTGGAGGCTTATCCTACTACTCCATAGTGCCGGCCCCATGACTTCAATTTTTCTAAGACAATATACATTTCCTTAAGTTAAAAAAAAGCATTTGCCCATAGTTTATAAAATAAAATGGCAATGAATGCTTTCCATGTCGAATTCCATGAGAATTTGTTTTTTACAGAACATTCAGCATTAGACAGATGTTTTCCCTCCTAAGAAACCAGGATCCTACAAAGAGACATTGATAGTAAAACAGAAAACTACATGGAAGAGAAGAACCTGACCTGATTTACTCTTCTATGGTGATTTTTTTAAAAAATAATTTCTTTAGTAATATTATTTATTTGAAAGGTAGAAAGAAAGAGAGACAGAGATCTCCCATCTGTTGGTTCACTGTCCAAATGCATGCAACTGCCAAGACAAGGCCAGGCCAAAGCCAGGAGCCAGGAACTTAATCTGGGTCTCCCACATGAGTGGCAGAAATCCAAGTACTTGAGCCATCACTTTTTTGCCTTCCAGGGTCTGTCCTAGCAGGAAGCCGGAATGAAGAGTGGAGCCGTGAATCAAACTCTGATATGGGACGTGAGTGCCCCAATCGGCAGCTTCATTGCTACACCAATTGTCTGCCCCACGGTAATTCTTTTAAGTTTGTTTAAAAGCCAGATTGACATAAAGAGAGAGAGAGAAATTTTGCTGATTTACTCCTCCAATACCCGCAGTAGCCAATGCTGGGCCAAGCCAAAGCCAGGAGCCTGGAACTCCATGTGGGTCTCCCCCATGGTTGGCAGAGACTCAACTACCTAAGCCATCATCTGCGGCTTCCCAGCCTATGCATTAGCAGGAAACTGGATCAGAAGCAGAATCAACGTTCAATTCCAGGCACTCTGACATGGGACACGGGAACCTAAGCAGCAAATTAACCCGTGCCTACAATAAGGCCCTTTGGGAGTAGCAGATAAGACACAGCTTGGGAATCCTGCATCTCATATCTGGAGCGCCTGGGTTCAAGTTCTGGCTCCATTTCCTATTGCAGCTTCCTGCTATTACACGCCCTGTGGAGGCAGCATGTGATGACTCAAGTAGTTGAGTCCCTGACACCCACATAAGGAGCCCGAATTCAGATCCTGGCTACCAACTTTGCCTTGGCCAAGCCCTGGGTGTTGTAAGCGTTTAGGCACTTGGAGAGTGAAATCAGCCCCTGCCCCTTTCAAATAAATTAAAATTGAACAAATAAATATTTTAAGTAAAAATGATTTCTAGGGAAGGGTATTGATGCTACTGAGAAGACAGAAATATTTCATTCATCCGTAGCACAGTTACTATACTATACTACTAACATCAGCTACAATTATTTTTAGTGTGTATTTTGTATGCCAGGTGACAGGTAGATTGGGTCTTTCCCATAATTTCTGCTCTTCCAGGCAGAAATTGTTATATGCACTTCAGAGAGTGTAGAACTGCCCACCCTAGTCGGGGGATGAGTGCTGCCTTCCCTCAACACACACCCTGCGGCTTGTCTCCTTCCCTGCCCAGGGCCAGTGAATCCGGATGAAATGCCTCTTCGTGGGAAACAGCACAGCTCTGTGCCCAGCGCTGCAGTCAAGTGCTTGCAGCAGCAGTGTGCTCAGAACCAGAGCCTGAGGGCTGTGGATGTCCCGCTTCCTGGGTCCCTGCCTATTTTGAAATCTTCTCCTCCAGCCGTGCCAGGATAGCCTGCTAATCAGCTCATTGCCTTCTTAGAGTTAAGTTGGTGACCACCCATGATGCTTGTGCTCAAGAATCCCAACACATTCATTTTCCCATTCTGTCTTCCAAGCAGCCAGATGAGGTAGGTATCTTCACTATGGCCGTCTTAGTGCCAGTGTTGAAACCTGGCCAGTCTGACTCCAAACTCGGTTCAGAGAGATTTAAACATTTGCCAGGCACCTGCAGGTGCAGTGGTTTGTCTGGCTTCACTGCCTCAAGCTGCCTTTCTTTGTGTTCAGTGCACAACACAGAGGGAGGTAGGGGGACCCGGAGGAGAAGACCCGAGAGATTCCTGCAATCCATAGAATAACACGTCAGAGTCCTGGGATCTTCCAGCTGCTCCATATCCCAACTTTGTTTCTGGACAGCAAGCCTTCCCTCCCCGGGTGTGAGCCCTGACCTCTTCCCTCTGTCTTGATCCCAGCACACCAGAGCTCAGATGAGGCCCTGCAGACTGGAATATTACCCAAGCCCGACTTCCAGGAGGCAGGTCCCCAGGCCCCAGCAGGGAGGGGAGGCCTCACCCCTCCTGCACCTGCAGCCAGGCGGGAGAAGTTCTCCTTCTTTAAATCCCCCGTTGTTTCCATAAATGGCAGACCTCTCAGCCTCGCAGGCTCTGCATAAAGGTACAAGTGTTTCTCCTCCACAAACAGCGCACTGTGCCTCCCTCCTATCGAGGCGAGGGTCACCAAGTGCCCGTGGAAAACAGCCTTGCCATTGAGAACCCCTTGCTTGGCTTACTTCCCCCTGTGGGCCTGAGTCTTCATCCCTTATCCACTGAAAGCTCCAGTGAAGGTGCTGTATTGAGAAGGACGTCAGCCTGCCCTGCGTGCACAGCACAAGGAAGGCCAGGAGGGAGATTAGCTTCACTGCCCCGGGATGTCTGAGGACCCTGGGGAATGGGGTGGACCCCTGTTGTGCAGAGTAGCCCCAGGCAGCTGCTCTACATGGCCACTTTAACACTGTCAATGGCTCACTTCTTTCAGTGAAAATCAAAGAAGGGTCGCACTGATCTTTTTTTTTTTTTTTTTTTCTTCCTTCCCTAGTTCTGAAATGGTTCATTTTGCTTCGCTGTTGGTTACCCACTGCCAGGGAGGAGTTGCTGGTGGAGGCAAATGATATTTAACACAAGAGTGGGAGGAGGTGGAAGAGGGAACCTGGGGAGAAGCTCTCACTTTTGGTTTCAGATTCCAGGGGCTCTACAGAGACTGAAAATGAGGTTATCAGGTGTGCATTTGATTTGGAGACTAAACCCAGACAGTTGAGCAATTGCCTGAGAGATTGCCTTCAGGTGCTGCTATCTTTTGTGCTCTTGAAAGCACAGCCTTTCAGATGAGTCTTATTCACTAAAAGAAGACTAATTTTTAAGCCCCGAGGCAAAATATGTCATTCCACGTTATTTCCTTACAGGTTTCTTTTTTCTATGTTGTATATGCTTTGTGTCATACCTTGTATGCAATGAAACTTGCTAAATGTTAAAATAATTAGACTCTACATAGCAAACACAATTTGTGTACACAAAGTGCAATTTTTCATTCTTTTGTATTTTTGTCACATAAGAGAAAACTCAGGTCATTTGTGTTAGGAATTTCTCTCAGCTGAAACTTTGAAGCGTACATTAAAGTGAAAATAACAAGAACCCTTGTGTCTTCACTGGGCTTCGACATGGACCCAATGAGATTTTAGTCCCCTACTGAAGTGCCAGGTTGAAGGCGTCCCTTAGTTCTGAGGAGCAGGTGAAAATACCTTCTCAGATAACCCTGAGAAGTCACTGCTGGGGCAGGACACCTACCCCTTGCCACAAGGAGTTTCCAGAAAAATGGTGCCCCAAGTACTTCTGGCCTAGTAAGCACAAGACACTTGCCCGCTAAGTGGCCCTAAGGTCACACAGTCACCAGTAGAAACTTTGGGGAAAGTGAGTTTTACAGGAACGATGAGGGGAAGAACACCTCCTCCAAGAAGCCTCTCCTGCAGTGAAGGTTGGGAAATCTGCAGGATAGGACAGAAGCAGGGTTCTAATGCTTCTCACAACACTAAAAAGACTCAAATTCCATCAGCCTGCTTAATTCCTTCCATTTCAAATTGATATTTAGACAATTTTCATAACAATGCAACTGCCCAAAGACTGGGAGACTCATGAGAGGGGCGTGCCTTGGCAGTCTTTTGGGAGAGGCAAGCATGTTTGGGGGTGGGTATGAAACTCCAGCATGAAGGGATCAAACCCATGCTTGCTTGTCTCTCCTTTCTCTGCCAGCACTGAGGCTCCCAGCTGAAAACAGGGACCTTTGAGGAATGCTGTGCAACTTTTTTTTTCTACTCACTTCTTTTTTTTATTTATTTATTTATTTATTTTTTTGACAGACAGAGTGGACAGTGAGAGAGAGAGATAGAAAGGTCTTCCTTTTCCGTTGGTTCACCCTCCAACTGCTGTTGCGGCTGGAGCACCACGCTGATCCGAAGCCAGGAGCCAGGGGCTTATCCTGGTCCCCCATGCGGGTGCAGGGCCCAAGCACTTGGGCCATCCTCCACTGCACTCCCAGGCCACAGCAGAGAGCTGGCCTGGAAGAGGGGCAACCGGGACAGAATCCAGCGCCCCGACCGGGACTAGAACCCGGTGTGCCAGCGCCGCAGCCGGAGGATTAGCCTGTTGAGCGGTTATACTGGCCTCTACCCACTTCTAAAATCTACACTGCAGAGTTGGGTGGAATAGCAGATTGTGTACAATCAACATGCTGGCCTCTACCCACTTCTAAAATCTACACTGCAGAGTTGGGTGGAATAGCAGATTGTGTACAATCAACATGTGAAGTAAGCAGGATGTCATTTCTAAACACCCAGAGACTGAAATAGAGAGAACCCTGATGAGTATCTGTTGAGAAAAGACGAAAAAGGGGAGGGGAGGGAATGGAAAGGAATGGGTGGGGAGGGGAGGGAAGGGAAGGAAAAGAGGGAGAGTATAAAACGGGGGAAGGTACTCAATTCGAGAAAACATGGATCTCACATGTCATTGCCAAAACCTGTTTACAGGGGGAAAAATGATGAACCCATCCGTTGGCTTCCTAATTTAAAAAAAAAAAAAAAAAAAAAAAAAGCACTGCTTTTGTTCCTCCAGGGACAGACAGCCCAGGCGACAGTTCGCACTTGGCGTTCCCGCGTCCCCAGTGTGAGTGCGCCCCGCCCTCGTTCAGGACGCAGATGAAATCCATCTTCCGTCTTCCCTGGGAGTGGGAGGGAGGACGCGGGGGTGGGGGGAGAGCCGAGTTGAAACACTAAGAAAATGAAAACAGATGCGTGGCGAGGAGGCCAGGCTGGTGGGAACGGCGAGCCCGGAAGGCGCTCGCAGCGCGGGCAGCCTCTGCACCTCGGCTGCTCGGGGACCCCCGCCTACCCCGCCCCCAGGCCTCCCAGGAGGGGGCGGCCTGGGCCCGCAGCGCCGGGCGGGCACAGCGCCTCTCCGGTGGAGGCCTGGCTTGGAAGTCGCAGCCCTGCGAGGTGTCTGTCGGCAGTTCACCAGGAAGAGCCTGGGAGCAAGGGAGCACCCGAGGAAGCAGACAGGAGGGCAGGCAAGGGGAAAGCTGTGTTTGTTTGCGGGCGCACAGAGCAGCTGCCAAGAGCAGCGGCTCCCAGCCCAGCCCAGGGTGCAGGCGGCGTGAGCGGACCGGCGGCGGGGAGCCGGCTTGGACGGAAGGCTGCTGTGTGCACAGGAGTTGGGCCTCCCGGACACTGGACGCCATTGTGGATGCGGCCGGAGGGCACAGGGCAAGGCCGGCCATCCATCAGCAGGTCGCCGGCCGCCGAGCCGCTAGTGGGCCGGCCCCGGCGCCACCGCACCCCGCCGCAGGTCAGGAGCAGGGGCCGCAGGTTGACGTCAGCTCCCCCGCCCAGCCTGCTGCTGCTGCCCCTGAGCTGGGGGAGAGGAAAAGCTGGAGTGGGGAGGAGGTTGGGGCTGCACTGAAGGCCAAGGCTGGCTGTCCAGGGTCCCTCTCGACCTGGTTCTCCTGGCCAGTGGCCGTGGAGGGAGCCGGCCTCTCTGGCATAAAATTCCTTCCTGAGCTTCGAGGCTGTTGCCTGCCTACTTCGGCATAGGCTTTTTATAGCACTCTTCACACAACTGCCTCTGGACCTACGTCTGCAGACGGGCCCAGCGGTTCCCGGTGGCCCAGGAGGAATTTGGCAGGGAGGCCACTGGTCGTGTTCCTGGAACTGTGTGGGCTGGGCCGGATGCACCACACTAGAGAACCCAGACAAGGACCCAGGCGGAGTCTGGAGGAGCACCCTCCTAAGGGAGCAGAGGCTCACATGGCCTCACTGGTGCCTCACCCTGCACATCCGGGCAGTTTTACACCTCTCAGGCTGGCTCACTCAGATTCATAGCAACGGAAAGAAAACCTCCATAGTGTCTCCAATAAGCATCCCCTACAAGTCCCAGTGTGCCACTTAAAATGAACTGAATGAATTGCAGGACCTCATGGCAGGACACAGGAGTCAGAAGCAGAGGGCAGGCCAGGTTATGCAACGGGCTCCTCTTGGGAGCTGAGTGGACTACAGAAGAGGGAAAGGCCTGGGGACTGCAGTGAGGGCCAGGATCCTGGCCAAGATAGCAAAGACACTGGAGGACTCGTCCCAGGCCCTGGCTGCTCTCTGATTCAGGAGAAGGAAGCACCTGGGCCACTGGGCCAACACAGGCACACCAAGGCCTGCTAGCCTGACAGTTGAGACCCAGAGATCTGCAAGCATAGAGCAGAATAGTGGGTTGTTTTTTTTTTAAAGATTTATTTATTTATTTATTTGAAAGGCAGACCTACAGAGAGGAAGAATTGGGGGGGAGGGTGCCTTCCAACCACTGGTTCACTCCCCAGATGGCCACATCTGAAGCCAGGAGCTTCTTCTAGGTCTCCTTTGGAGGTGCAGGGGCCCAAGGACTTGGGCCATCTTCCACTGTTTTCCCAGGCCATAGCAGAGAGCTGGATTGGAAGTGGAGCAGCCAGGATTCAAACCGGCGTCCATATGGAATGCCAGCACTGCAGGCTGCAGCTTCACCCGCACGCCACAGCGCCGGCCTCGTGGGTTGTTCTGGTTTTTAATCTGTGTGTTGGGATTTTACCAATTCTTATAACTTCTTGTGAACGCTTGCTACTCTTTGAGGCCTCAGTCTTAAATGTAGCCTGTAGGCCTACAACAGATCTGGCATTTCTCTTGCACTGGCCACCTGAACTGAGATGAGCTTTCACACACATTTTATAACCACTGCCTCCTCTCTTCAAGATCAAGTCCTCCCCAGCCCACCTGCTCTGTTGTCCAGGCAGAGGCATGTGTGCACTGAGTCAATGAGCTTTATTAAAAACAAGTAAATAAATGACCTTGAGCACACAAGTGCATTCATTCAGTGTGTAGATATATTAACTCAAGGGGTAAAAATTTCATTTTCTTTCCATCTATAGCAGAATTTCTGGCATCCTGGAGAAATAGAAAGAATGAGCTCTTGTGGGACTAGGTTTATATGGAAAACCTACTTAGCAAATCTGTTTTGCTGAGGGAAACTAAGTGGATGCAGCCAATTTCCTTCAAACTGTTCAACATACTCAAAGGTCCTATCTCTGTTAGCCAGTGATCTGGGCAAGTCTTCGTTTTTGAGCACAGGGGCGTGTCTAAGCTACAGGGATTTCAAAATAGCCCATCTGACTTTTCTGTGCTTTGATTTGAGGCCCTAGTCATGTAATATGTAATAAGAAGAAGGAACTCCAGGTAAGGAAGCATTGATGAGTATTTCGTTTGAACCTCTAAATGTAAAAATGCACTAAGTGCTGTCAAATTATATTTGCTCTTCTCAGCTGTAATTCCAGTGCACAACGAAAGTGGGAAGGCAAGCAAGTAAAAATGACTTATCTCTACACTCCTATTCCTCTCCCAAACACAGCTCAACCTTGTTTGATTCTACCAAGATTTGTCCAGGTCTGAGTGCTGGTTGGAGTCCTGGCATCTGATCCAGCTCCCTACTAATGTGCCTGGGAAGGCTGTGAAAGATGGCTAGAGGACTTGAGCCTCTGCTTGGCTTCAGCCTGGCCCAGCCCTAGCTGTTGCAACCATTTGGGGAGTGAATCAGTGAATGGAAGACTGACTCTCTCTCTCTCTCTCTCTCCTTGTAAATGTGCCTTTCAAGTAAAAATTTTATTTTTTTAATTTGACATGTAGAGTTATAGACAGTGAGACAGAGAGATAGAGAGAAAGGTCTTCCTACTGTTGGTTCACTCCCCAATTGGCCACAACGGCCAGAGCTGCGCTGATCTGAAGCCAGGAGCCAGGTGCTTCTTCCTGGTCTCCCATGTGGGTGCAGGGACCCAAGCACTTGAGCCATCCTCCACTGTCCTCCCGGGCCACAGCAGAGAGTTGGACTGGAAGAGGAGCAACCGGGACTAGAACCCAGCACCCATATGGGATGCTGGCACTGCAGCCAGAGGATTAACCAAGTGAGCCATGGCGCCGGCCCCTCAAATAAAAATTTTAAATCTTATAAAAAGAAAAAAAAGCTGTACAGATCTGGCCAGAGGGGATGAAATCAGACCACAACAGTAATATTGCAGCAACAATTACTGTAGTCATCGACAGTGATCATTTCCAGACTCTCAGCCCTCCCAATCAGTACTGCCGCCCCACTTAACAGGTGAGGAGACAGAAGGCATGGAAATAAAATACTTTGCCCAGAGTCTCAAGCTAATGAATAATTAATACAGTCTTAAAGATGGGCTGTCTTAATCACCTTGAGCTTCTGACAAATTAGACTGGATGGCTTAAACAACCAACATTGACTTTCCACAGTTCTGGAGTTTAGAAAGATCAAGATGCCAACAGATTAAGCATGAGTCCAGGGCTCTCTGGTTTGCAGGTGGTCTTCCACTTGTTGTATTCTCATGTGGTGGGAAGAAGGGAAAGGTCTCAGGCTCTTTCCTTCCTCTGTCTTCTTGGGAGGACACTAATCCCAACATGAGGGCTCTGCCTTCAGGACCGCACTAAATTTTATTACCTCTGAGAATCCTACCTCCAGATATTGTGCCTTAGGGCTTCATGTGATTTTGAGGGGACACAGTTCACCCCATGGCACTCACTTCCAGATGAGGATTGTATTCCTGTGCATATCCGTGGTTTTGCTGTGAACTGTAGGCCTTGACTAACCTGGATAAGAACATGGAAATGCGATCTCAGGAGAACTGACACAAGGCCTAGAGTTCCTTCATGCACAAAGAAGAGCATCTGACGGCCTCATGGGCAAATCACAGATAGATGCAGACACTGGATAGACAATTGGAACCTTCTAAGAGCATATCAAACACACCTAAAATCTATTTGCTTGAAACCTGGGCAGAAAGGAAGAATGAGAAGAACTAACTTACCAGGCAGTTACTAAGCTGACCCTAGGCTTGCGCCTCATTAATTGGCCTCGCGAAAACATTAGCCCTCTGAGCACTAAGGGCCAACATTGGAAAGCACAGTCCTGGATCCAGGTTGTGGCCCCTCCATTGTAGCTTTGGGCAGGTTGCTGTCAGGTCTTTCATCTATGATTTCTTTGTCCATAGGAGAGAAGTATGTAAAAGCACTTACTCTGCAGGCTTTAATGAAACAGTGTGTGTAACTGTGCACTGTGGAGTGCCAAGCATTCAGTAAATATCAGCTTTGCTCGCAGCTGTTTCAAAAACAAAAACCTGAAAATGATTTAGCCGAAAGGAAATAAGATAAGAATCCAGCCCCCAGAAGTGCTTGCTATTTTATTTGAGGAGGAGCTAGATTTCGGACTATTTTCGGTTAGTTCTTTGGTACTAACCAGCTTACACAGAAAATTCAGCCATCACCGGAAACCTGGTTTGAATGAAGGAATTCACACTCTAAAAATAAAAAGAGTGTCTGCCAATGCTGATCTGAAGAGGTATTGTATTATTTCACTTGGGTCTTTTCCTCCAACACAAGTTCAAATGAAAATAATCCTACGTGGCTGGAAGCTCCCGTTGCCTGGTGCCGACCGGACTTCGCAAGGCCTGCAGTTCTGGCGCTCTGTGTTGGGAGATGGAAGTGTTTGCCCCAGGACCTACCTGTGCCTCCTCTGACTGTGTGGTAGTGGCTAGGGACCAGCACAGGTGAAGGTGGGGAGGAGCCGAGAGGACAAAGCTGAATCAGTCCTGCAGCTAAGTTGGGATTTTCTTCTGTTTAACGAAGGTAAATGCACAGTTACACAGGGCTTTGCCGCTGTGCTTGGGCCTCCACTCCAAATGGCATGTGCAAGTGTTCTCTCTGCCCAGAGAAGGACCCCTCCGTCAAGCACTGACAGCCCCGAGACAGAGGAGTCCTCTGCACCTGCACACAGCAGCCCTACATGGGACCAAACCAACCAAGCAGAGCTCCAGCACCCCTGTCCATCATAGTCCCTCAAGGATCTGAACAATTGTGATACAGGCAAAATCCACTGGGAAGTGAGCTACCTGCTCCTGGCAGAAATCTGACTATGGAGGCTTCTGATAGACTTGGGAAAGGGAAAGGAGAATGGGGAAAACTCAAACCCATCCAGAGTGATAATCCTCACTGATTTAATTGGCTCAGAAAGTATTTTCTCATCTCCTTTAGCATACACAGACCCATGCCTAATCTCTATGTGATCTGTATTTGTAATAAAAGACCCAGAAATAAATGTCTATTTGAGGAAGAGCTTTTTCAAATGATTCTGCTCATTCTGGTGAGAGTTTCTCGGTGGGACATTGGAGGAAGATGGAGTGAGCAAGCACACAGACCTACACCTGGCTCTGAGCCAAAACACCCCACAGTCACTGCCATGTGTGTATAATCTATTAGCCTGAGAATTCCTTGAGGACATTGGCCATGACGTCCATTTCCTTTGCTCCCCACCCCCATAACCGCCACCACCTCGTACAGTAATCTTTATGAGACTAATGGTCAGTAAACAGTATCAGTTGTCCAAAGTTCAGACCAACATGTTTAAAAGCCAGGTCTACTCGCAAAAACCAGAGCCACGTACAATGCATCTTCAAAAGTTCATGGAAAATACATATTGTGAAAAAAACAATGCATGGATTCAATATTGGATAAAAATAAATTTACTTTTATCTTTTAATTTCATTTTACAAGAACTTTTTAAATATATTTGTATGTATTTGAATGGCAGAGTGACCAAGAGAGTGAAATACAGGAAGAGAGAGAGATCTTCAATATATTAGTTCATACCCCAAATGGCCACAAGAGTCAGATCTGGGCCAGGCTGAAAATAAGAGCCAAGAATTTTATCCAGGTCTCTCACAGGTGATAGAGACCTAAGTACTTGGGTTATCATCTGCTTCTTCCCGGGTATGTTGGTCAGGAACTGGATCAGAAGCAGAGATGGGACTCAAACTGGTGTACCGATGTGGGAGATGTTGTCTCAGGAGGTGGCTTAACGTGCTGCGGCACAATGCTGGCCCCCCAGAAACGTTTTGAATCAATTTCTTACATTATTGTAATACATGTGATCATATATACCACATTTATCTGGCCAAGTCTCTCCTGCTAGATGCATATGCTCTCACAGATTTTTATTGTGTGGATGGCTCACTCCACCTTCACAAATGTTGCAGATACAGAGATCGGCAGCACTGGCGCACTGGGGTGGGCCTATTACTCCATCACTCCAGCATCTCCCCTTTAACAAGCTTCTGGAGACTTTCCAACAACAACTGAGCGAAACTGGACGATGACTAAATGTCCTTCCACCCATGGGAAGCCAGAAGGATCTATTGCTTTATTCCTACTACTCACTGTGTATCAGCTCAGCTGCTCTAGTTGATAATTATAGTGTGAGGAGAAACTATGTGAAGAAAAGCATTAAATCTGTGTATGTACATGTGTACATGCATATACACACATATAACGTACTTAAAATACAACAGCCAACATCAGCTGACATTTGTGTGAAAAAATTAGAAGCATATGAAGACAGATATCATCTTTAGAGGAAAAATACATTGCATGGTTCACTGTTCTCATTTTAAGCTAAAATATTATTTCTGGGAGCAGGTTTTTGTTCTAGTAAAGATGCTGCTTGGGATACCTGTATTCCACACCAAAGTGCTTAGGTTTGAGTTCAAGCTCCACTGCCAATTCCAGCTTCCTCCTGGCACACACCCTGGGAAGCAATAGGTTATGTCTCAAACAGTTGGTTCCCTGAACCCAGGTGGGAAATCTAGATTGAGTCCTCAACTCCTGGCCACTTGTGGGCATTTAGGGAGTGAAGCAGCAAATGGGAATTTCTTTCTTTCTTTCTCTCTTTCTTTCTTTCTCTCTGTCTCTCTCTCTCTCTCATTTACTCTCTCTCCCCCACACACACCCCTCTCAAATAATCAATAAAACAATTTTAAATGTATTAATTCTATGTTTTAGGATTTCCCTCCATGTTCTTTTTTCACAGCTTCATCATATTTTCCAGCATCCTTTGTGGTATCATGTGACTACGTCTGGCCAATGACATGTGAGTTTTGTGAGAAACAAAATTTCTGGCTCTGGCTCTCAAACCTTCCTATGTAATTCACCAAGTTCTCTCTCAGTGCTTAGAAGCTAGGGGAGGGTGCCAAGGCCCTAGACCACTTGTTCTCAACGGGCTGATGTTGTTCCCCGCAGACATTTGGGAATATCTGGACACATTTTGGTGACCACAATTGGGCAAGATGGTACTGATACCTTGTGAGCAGAAGCCAACGATGCTGCTAAACATCTTGTACTGCAGAACAAAGTGCCACAGCAATGACTTATCTGGCCTAAGATATCAATAGCACCAAGACCGAGAAGCCCTGCTGTAGACCATGGCTGACCTAATTTTTAAAAAGCCTGGATCCCTGAATGACAGCATGGAACAGGCACTTCTCATCTCCATCACACTCCTTATATATCATCTCCAGATCTATATAGAATGGTTAGAAATAAGCCGTGGTGTCAGTGCTGGGGTTCTAGAATTGTGCATGAAGGCAGTTGGCCTATATTGATGAGTAAATGTAGTCGCTAGAGAAGGCACACAATATGGAGGAAGACTTAGAGATGTTTCCAGACAAGAGATTAGAGGAAGATATGAATTTTATTTTGTTGGGCCTGCATTTTTTGTTTCTGTTTTGTTTGTTTGGAGACTGTATTGGCCAAGTGACAGAAGCCCTGGTACTGTTCCCAAGGCAGGCATCTTGCAGCCATGTTCTGAGGGAGACTCTCATGGGATACAAACAGGCAGACCACTAAGGAAGACTCAGGCTACTCAGGGAGTCTGGGAAAATGCATAGGGAACACTGAGCTGTTCCTTTACAGGGCACAACACCTCACCTTTCCCCTTAATCATACAACCAGTGACTGAGACTCAGATGGGTTCCAGTGATATGGCTTGGTCCAGACACGACAGCAAGAGGAGAGGAGGATGTGTTTCCCTGGAGTGCATCTCTGTTGCCTGGTTCTAGAGCCATCATAGTTTCAATTTGCCAGTGGTTCAGACCAGATCTTGTTAGTGATTTCCTCCCTCTTGTGCCACCTACATTCTCCCACATTTGCATATGCCTAGAATATTTGGCAGCAAATCAAGGATTTAGGTAAAATACATCAACAAAAAAGAGGAGGACAGCAGCTGCTGGATGGATGCTTGACCAAGAAGCCAGTCAGAGTACCACAAGCCAAGAGCCAAGCACAAGAGTCAGGCCAAATCATGGAGGTTATAAAAGCAATCTAAGAACTGTACTGTGGATTGTGGACTCAGATATGCTAACCCAGAGCTCACTCTCTCTTTAAAATATTTATTTGCTTATTTGAAAGGCTGAGTTACAGAGAGAGAGAGAGAGATACAGAGAGACAGAGACAGACACACACACACACACACAGAGCTCTTTCATCTGCTGGTTCACTCCACCATATGGCTGCAATGGCTGGGGCTGGACTGCTCCAAAGACTGGAGTCAGGAGTTTCTTCCACATCCCCCATGTAGGTGCAAGGGCCCAAGCACCTGGGCCATCCTCACTGCTTCTCCAAGTGCATTAGCAGGTAGCTGGATTGGAATCAGAGCAGGCAGGACTCAAACTGGCACCCATGTGGAATGCTGGCACTGCAGGCAGTGGCTTTACCACTACACCACAGTGCCAGCCCTACTAACCCAGTTCTCAAACTGATGACTCGAATGGTTGAACCTCTTCTAATGCTTACAGGGCAAGAGAGATAAATGCTGTTTTATTCCATCCAAAATTATCTCAATAGTACCATCTCAAATTTTATTGAGTTTTATTATTTTTTTTGTATACAGAAGATCAGTTTAGTATATATTAGGTAAAGATTTCAACATTTTGCCCATATAGCAACATAAAGTGAAAAAACTACCATTGGATTACTAATTATAGCATTAAATAGCAATGTACAGCACATTAAAGACAGAGATCCTACATAATTTTTTTTTCAAATCAATTAATTATCTATGCCATTTCCATTTTAACACCAGGTTGTTTTTTTTTTTCATTTCCAATTCTCTTTATATACAGAAGATCACTTCAGTATATAATTAGTAAAGACCTCATCAGTTTGTGCCCACACAGAAACGCAAAGTATAAAAATACTGTTTCAGTACTAGTTATAGCATCACTTCACTTTAGACGACACATTAGGGACAGATCCCACATGGGGTGTAAGTACACAGTGACTCCTGTTGCTGATTTAACAATTTGACACTCCTGTTCATGGCGTCAGTAATCTCCCTAGGCTCTAGTCATGAGTTGCCAGGGCAAGAGTTTTATTTTAATTGGCTTATAGATAAGATTGTCCATAAATTTAAGCTGCTAAAATTAATCAAAGATCAATTTTAATTCATGTGACCTGAATCTCTGTATCATATGTTTTAAACTTGTTGGTAGAAAGAAACTAAAAAATTTTATATGTTTGTGCTTAAGTTTACTGGTTAAACAAACTACACCATGTTAGATATTTAAGAGGTATTTCCAAATACATGATTCTTAAAATTTATAGAAGGCATTGGACCTTCTGGTAAATGTTTTCTTAAGTTGTTATCTAATGGTTGAAACTGTTTGCTAAGTATTCATGTGATATTGCTATTGTCAGCAAGCGATCTAGGACTTGCTCCCTCATTTCTCTATTCTAAGCCCAACTTGTTCTTTCATTTCTCTATTCTCTTCAAGGTAGGAAACTAATTCTATTATGAAGGAATCTGTAGGATGCACAATTTAATCTTTAGACCTTATGAAAGAGATGGCTAACATTTTTCTGTAATAGCATAGCCAAAATAAGAGCTTAAATTATAATTTCATAGCTAGATTTACTTCACCATCAGCGAAGTAAACAGTAAGTAGAAAAAACCTCCCTTTCAGACCAAAGGGAAAGAAAGTTTTTAAGTGAGAATATAATTTTCCTCATGGGCATTGTCTACCTTAGAAAAACTACTACAGAACATGCCTGTGACTATAGACTTGTACTTCAGGCCACCGAAGATTAGAGATGGGACACGGGCACTCCCTTGACTTGCATCCTCTGGTCTGCTTGAACACAAACCAGGAGGAAAAGAAAGCTAGGCATCAGAAGCAATGGGTGGCAGGCCTATTAATGGCTGATCTGTACAGTGATCTGCCCTCAAGGAGACCCAACAGGCCAGTCCACTGCAGTGGCTTTCAATGTGGTAAGCCTGGGCTTCAGCAGAAGTCAGCTTGTGAAGAGCCCTGGCAGCTCTGCCAAGAGTTGGATCACTGGAAATGGACCTGCCCTGGAATCGAAGGATGCCCAGGTCAGAGCCACAGATCTTATTGGCTCCAAGCTGAAAAGCCCTTCACTCAGCCCAACTTCCAAAGTGACCACTGCAGTTGAGGGGACAGCCAAGTAGGGTCAGCAACATTGCAGGCAGAACTGTAAATTTCTTGTTAGAGATGCCCCCTGCCTTTACCTGGCCAGCTCTCCTCCCAGGCCAGCCAAGTAATGAAAGTCAACAGAGTACCTTCCCCTAGGAGGTTCACACCTCCCTTAGGATATACCCCATGCAAAGAGATAGATAGGTCTGGGCCTCTTAACTTACAAGGCCTAAAGCCCAACAGATTATTATCAAGCCCCTTCTATCAGGTTCTATTTGCCTCTCAATCAGAAAACTTAATTGTAGCTTAGACAGCACCTTTCTTAGCTCCTCTAATAATGACTCTGTCCTTTGTTCTAGACCCTGTCTAGTGCACTTGGGCCTCATTCCTTCGTAATCATAACCTCTACTCTACCACCAATGGCTCTACTCCCAACCTGTGTGTACTGATGGTCCTCTTCCCCACTTAATGCTGTATAATTGTTCAAAATTTCTCTACAGACAAACCCCTCTACCTACAAAAGATGAGTGACTTTTCTCCCAGTCTTGGCTGGAATCAGCTTTCCGGTATGTTGGGTGTTCCCCAATAAACCCTTTCCCTTAAAAAAAAAATAAAAAAAAAAAATAAAAGAGGGAGATGCCTTTCTCTGAAGGGAGGAGAGAACTTGCACTTTGACTATGACCTTGTCTAAATATGATCAGAGTTGGCGAACTCAGAAGGCTTCCATAGCCTTGGCAACTCAGAACGGGAGCCTAGGGTGGTTACTGGCGCCATAAACTAGAGTGTCAATTTGTTGGGTCAACAACAGGAGTCACTGTGCACTTGCTCCTCATGTGGGATCTCTGTCCTTAATGTGCTATCCATTGTGATTTAATGCTATAACTAGTACTCGAACAGTATGTTTCACTTTGTGTTTCTGTGTGGGTGCAAACTGTTGAAATCTTTACTTAATATATACTAAATTGATCTTCTGTATATAAAGAGAATTGAAAATGAATCTTGATGTGAATGGAAGGGGAGAGGAAGCGGGAAAGGGGAGGGTTGCAGGTGGGAGGGAAGTTATGGGGAGGGGGAAGCCATTGTAATCCATAAGCTGTACTTTGGAAATTTATATTCTTTAAATAACAGTTTTAAAAAAAATAGTACCATCTCCATACACTGAGGGCTAAAAAAAAAGACACACGTGTGAGCACACACCCTCTGGGATCTTCAGTGAGTCTCCAGTCCTCTCATTACTTCGAATCTCCCCAGCAATTCCCCCTGGGTCCACGCTGCCCACCTTACCTGCTTGCTGCCTACATGTGGCCAAGTGCGCACAGCCCAGTGCAATCCCTTACATCCAACTCCACGTGTCTGCCACTCTGGCCTCATCCTCAGGTTGATGTGATCTGCACAAGGCCTCCAGTTGCTTCCCTCTGTTTTTGCCTTCCCAAAGGCCTTTTCCAGCTTAGCAGAACTAGAGTCCACTGGCCTTACGGAGACACTCGGAGATGCAGAGGCTGCTGTAGAACGGGGCGACATGACAGTGAACAGAGGCTACAGATACAAAGCAGCCAGTGTTGTCAAGGAGCTGCGCAGCGGTCATCAGAGCGGTCACGTGCTGATGGGAATGGCAGCATGCACTGTGCGAGCTCCCCTTGCACTCTCACTTGGGGGGCACATGGGACAACTCTCCACACTGCCTGTGCGGGCTCACCAGGGCACTGCAGGAGAGGAGAGCTCAACCCAGCCAAGAGTAAATGCATGTGTGTCAGTGTACAAGGGGGAAGGGATGCTCCGGGCAGAGGGAGCAGCATGTGCCCTGGTGCAGAGCCTGGCATTCACAACTCGTGGTTCAAAGCTTCTAACTTAACAGAAGCTGTTTTTCCTTTAAGCTAAGTTATCTGATTCCTTGACCATCTTTAGAACAAGTACCTCCAAGTCTGTTTTATCTTTTATCTTTTATCTTAGTAAAAATCAATTGAATTTATCTACCCATTATAGGGATATTTATTCATTATATATAATATTATATTATTCTATAATATACATTAAATAATGCACAGAGCAAAATACATTTTAAAGGATAAGCTAGAAGGGGCACATGAATAGATATTTACTGTTTTCTGTCCACATCTCAGTCCATCTCTTTCTCACCAGACAGGAAGTTTTCTACATCAGAGTAAGGATGAGAATGATGTTGTTTGTTGCTATTTCCCAGGACTTAGTGTATATTACATAAATATGCTTGAAACTTAGCATGTCTCCAACAAATATTGAGTGAATGAGTGAATCCAATTTATGAACAAATGGTTACAATAAATATCAGAAAATCCAAAAGCAGTTAGAGAACTTCAATTTTTTTTCTCACAAAACAAAACTCCAGTGCAGGTGTTCAGCACAGCAACTGAGATGCCCGTTGGGACACCCACCTGACCTGTGAGTCCCAGTTCCACCTTTGATTCCAGCTAATGCTTACTCAAGGAAACAGTGATGGTTAGCAGTGGTTGGGTCCCTGCTATCACATGGCAGACTTGGATTGAGTTCTCATTGCCCAGCTCAGCCCTGGTACCATCATGGCCATTGCTAGCATCTGGAGAGTGAACCAACAAGGAGATTCTCTCTCTCTCTCTCTCTCTCTCTCTCTCTCTCTCTCTCCCTCTCTCTCAAATAAAATAAACACATAAAAATTTAAAATCAAATCTCCAATGGCCAATGGCAGTAAAACCTGAGGGTCATTCAAATATGTTACAATTTGCTTTATTGAGAAAAATGAATGACCTTGCAGGTTATCCATACCATCATGGGAAGCAGCACAATGTGAGAAAACAGAGTACCTGATTCCTTTAGTATCTGGCACAAAAAGAAGAAATCAGATTGATCTCCATATGTTTATTTATTGGCCTTTACTAAAATATAATATACTACACCAGAAAACAGAAGTAGCACTGAGGGACTGACAGTTGCTTTGCTTCTTGTGTCTTGGGTTGGACTGGCAGTGCACCTACCTCCCCTCTTGGACAGGCAGCTTTTCGGTAGAGCCCTCTGGGTCAACTCCCACTGAGCGTACCCCTCCACCCAGAGGAAGTCAGGAGCCCGATGCCAGAGGGAGGGTGTGTCCCAGAGAGGAATCAAAACTCAGAGAGCGCACCAAAGATTCCGTTTTGCTTGTTCTCTCTAACTCATCATTCCAGGGAGTCCTCAGTTTTCTGGCTGGAAGTGGATTTCTTGGAGTGAGGGCAATGATGCATCAAAATGAAAAGGAAAACTATTTCTCTCAAACACTGGTAAATTCTGAGGTGTCTCTGCTCTCTCTGAATTTCGTTAGTCCACAGATACCACCGTGTTGATTTATCATCTTGGCAGTATTTGAGTTTTGAAGGGAGGGTATGCTCCCCAAATAGGGTGCTTTCCACAAATGCATATGCACCTGGATCTGATAAAGGAGTCCATCCACGAATTCCAATGACCTCAAACAAGAAAGATGGCCCTACACAGAGCATCTGGGACCTGGATATTCTCTAGCATCAAGAATTCCCTATTCTGGGGCTGGCACTGCGGCGCAGTGGGTTAACGCCCTGGCCTGAAGCACTAGCATCCCATATGGGATGTTCAAGTCCTGGTTGCTCCACTTCTGATCCAGCTCTCTGCTGTGGCCTGGGAAGGCAGTCGAAGATGGCCCAAGTCCTTGGGCCCCTGCACCCATGTGGGAGACCTGGAGGAAGCTCCTGGCTCCTGGTTTCGGATCGGCACAGTTCCGGCCATTGTGGCCAATTGAGGAGTGAACCATCGGATGGAAGACCTCTCTCTCTCTCTCTCTCTCTCTCTCTCTCTCTCTCTCTCTCTCTCTCTTTCTGCCACTCCTCTCTGTGTAACTCTGACTTGCAAATAAATGAATAAATCTTTACAAAAAAAAGAATTCCCTATTCTAGCATGGGCCATTAGCCTAATGGGTAAGACACCAGCTAAGATGCCCACATCCCAAACTGGGGTACCTGGTTCGATTCCCACCTCTGGCTCCTGATTCCACCTTCTTGCCAGTGCAAATCCTGAATGGCGGTGGTGATGATGCAGATGGCTGGTTTCCTTTCACCCACATGGGAGACCTGAATTGAGTTCCCAGCTCCTATCTCCAGCCCTTGCTGTTGAGGGCATTTAGGGAATGAAGCAACAGATGAGAACTGTCTCATCTCTGCCTGCCTGTCTCTGTCTCTCAAATAAATAAATAAATATTTAGAAATAATTGCCACTTCTTGGAACAGCATGAGGTGGTTGGAGACCTCTCAGGAGAGAGCCAGTGGCTTTCTTCTTATTTTATGCTGTGAAGGACGCTTTCATATACTAAGAGACATGCTTTTTTGATCCTTGAGTTTGCCAAACAAAGCCACCCACATGAGCACCCCTAAACTGCATCTGATTGCCAGTGTGACAAAAGACCTCACTTACTGCATTAGAGTTCTCAGGGTGACCTGCAACAACTCATAGAGAGTGACAGCATCGAAAGCTTTGGCAAATGTTACGGTAAAATTAAACCCTATGAACTAATTATCCACCTCACATAAAGGGCAGGGCCTCGTGGGAAATGCATGATCCACAGCGTGCAGTGAATTGCATTCAATAAACAGGTTGCACAATCGCGAGGAAGCCAAGGGGCAGGTGCCGCATGTGGGAATGCTGCCCGGTGGGGCCGTTGCTCTGCGAGGTGAGCTGAGCAGGGCCGGCCTGTCAGGGCTCCCAGGGATGGGCCCATGAGGAAGTGGCCAGGTGACAAAGCTGCACAGCAGGTTTGAGCTCCCAGCAGGTTCCCAGCCATGGAACACCCTGGGAAATTTTCTCACGCTCTTGATAGGATGGGAACCTCGCATTGCCCTCGTTGCTAAATCCACTGTGTGAAAGGACATTTATTGGGTTCTGTCCTGCTCAACTGGAATGGGAACAGAACTCCATATTGAACACTGCACTAAAAATTGGAAAATACGGACGTAGAAGCCTGACAAAGACATGGACACTCAAACCATTTTGTTTTCTTTAGGACATTTTGGTTTTTATTGAAAAGTAGGGGCAAACCCTCATAACAGCTTTTAAAGTAATCTAATCAGTGGGCGCCAGGTTCTAGTCCCAGTTGCTCCTCTTCCAGTCCAGCTCTCTGCTGTGGTCAGGGAGGGCAGTGGAGGATGGCCCAAGTGCTTGGGCTCCTGAACCCGCATGGGAGACCAGGAGAAGCACCTGGCTCCTGGCTTCAGATTGGCACAGAGCTGGCTGTAGCGGCAATTTGGGGAGTGAACCAACAGTAGGAAGACCTTTCTCTCTGTCTCTCTCTCTCTCACTGTCTATAACTCTACCTGTCAAATTAAAAAAAAGTAATCCAGTAAGTTATACAAAAAAAAAAATGAATCTCAACCAAACACTGTGGCCCTATAGACATGGATGCCACAAGGATTTTCCTTTCTTCTTCCAATTTATATGGCTGTACAATATATTACACAAACACACACACACATGCATATGTACATGTGTGTGTATATATCATACATATATTAAATAAGTACATCACTGTTTTACATAAGTCACATACTTATATAATACACACTTTATTAAATATCTATTATATATTTGAATAGATTATATAAATATACTTTAGAACAAAGAGGAAGACATTGAGGTTGCTTGAACTTTACTTTTAAAAGAGCTTCTCAGGGCCAGTGACCTGTTAGTGGAAGGAACAGGGATACTGGGACCTAACATGTGTATTTCCCATGTCCCTTTGGCAGTTTATACTAAGCACTCACATATCCCCAAAGTTCCTCAGTCTTCTTTATCAGCTGACTGATTAAAAAGTGAAGTTATCACACGTTGCATTTCATTGTGCTTCAAATATTTCCTGAGCACCTGCTGTGTTGCTAGGGCTGTGCAGGTCCTGGGGTCCTGGTGAGCCAGAACCTCTCTACCTCATAGATCCCTATGTGGGACACAGGTATCAGAAGCCTCTGGAAGGAAAAAGCTGACTGACCCAAGTCCACACGCCATTCCCTACCCTGAATTTTATCCCAGCTCCCCAGAATATGTGCATGAAAGCAAGCCTACATGCTTTATAAACATCCATATTGTTGAATGATTAGAATTGGATGGGACTCTGGAATAGTTATCTTTAGACCTAGGTTGAGCTAAGAAGAGATACAAGATTCTGTGGCCACCTTTAGACGTAGATTCTACTGGAACTGGCCAAACAGTGCGTTTTCTTTTTAGACTATAAGTAACATGGATTCAGAATGAGAGAAACAGAAAGACATGTGATCTTTCTCACTGAACTCATAAGCAAAATCAATTTCAAACAAAAGCAGGCAGAGTATTGAAGGCCACTATTGTTTCCACTAACAAACAATGAAAATATTAATATTCATATTAAAGCTATTGCAGGGGCAGGCATTTAGCCCACTGGTTAAGACCCACATTCCTTACCGAGTGCCTGGGTTTGACGCTCAGCTCCAGTTCCTGACTCCAGCTTCCCACTAATGCAGACCCTGCGAGGTAAGTAATTGGATTGCCGCCCCTCACAGTGGAGTCCTGGATTGAGTTTCCAGCTCCTGGCCTTGGCCTGGTCCAGCCCCAGCCATGCTGGCATTTGGGGAGTGAACCAGCAGATGGAAGGTCACTCTCCGCCCTCCTCTCTAATAACTAAGTAAACATTTTTTATGAATATAGTGGATTTTAAGCCACATTTTAATATCCTAAGCCTTCTACAGGAGAGCAAAATAAGTTAATTTTTAAAAAATTGTTGTACTCTTGTTTATGTCAATTTTTGTATAATAGCAATCATATCAAATCTTAAATCAAGTATTCTAGAATTTATCTTTTTTCTTTTTTTTAAAGATTTATTTATTTATTTGCAAGTCAGAGTTACACAGAGAAGAGGGGCAGAGAGAGAGAGAGAGGTCATCCATCCAATGGTTCACTCCCCAATTGGCCACAACAGCCGGAGCTACGCCGATCCGAAGCCAGGAGCCAGGAGCTTCTTCCGGATCTCCCACATGGGTCCAGGGGCCCAAGGACTTGGGCCATCTTCTACTGCCTTCCCAGGCCACAGCAGAGAGCCAGATTGGAAGTGGAGCAGCCAGGACTCGAATCGGTACTCATATGGGATGCTGGTGCTTCAGGCCAGGGTGTTAACCCACTGCGCCACAGCGCCAGGCCCCTATCTTTTTTCAAATAACTGCAATCTGTTTTTCCATGTCATTAAAAAGCATTAAAAAGCAAACAGTTCAAATTTAAATTAAAATTTAATTTTAATTTGTATATTTCGATCATCATTGGTTTCATGATATGTGCTAACAGCAATTTTAAGAACTGACTTTTTTAAGATTTATTTTATTTATTTGACAGAGTTACAGAAAGAGGTAGCACAGTGAGAGGGAGAGAGAGGGGGGTCTTCCATTTGCTGGTTCACTCTCCAAATGGCTGCAAAAGCCAGAGTTGAGCCAATCCGAAGCCAAGAGCCAGGAGCTTCTTCCGGTTCTCCCACACAGGTGCAGGGGCCCAAGGACTTGGACCATCTTCTACTGCTTTCCCATGCCATAGCAGAAAGCTGGGTCAGAAGTGGAGCAGCCAGGACTCGAACTGGCACCCATATGGGATGCCGGCACTGCAAGACACAGCTTTAACCCGCTGTACCACAGCGCCGGCCCCAAGAACTGATTTGAAAGCATATGGTTGTCTCTTGAAGCTCATTGCTTGTTTAACAAGAAATCAAATCCCTGATACAAATTGGGTATATTCAGCTTTGAAATGTCCCAAACTTTTTGGTGATTGACTCATTCTAGAAAAATAGAATTAAATGACTATTAGGAATGAGTGTATGACACAATTGCTAGCAGTTTCTACAGTTCTTCTCTGAGTGGGTGTCACTGCCAAAACACCCTGACACTTTGGCTGCACACAGGGACCAATCACTTACAATATGAATCCAAACAGTTGGCTCTGGAGTGGATGTGTCCAGTATGCTTGACATTTTCCCACATAACGTGGGAATCCCATGGGAGCAAGTCCCTAGCCTGAGATCTTTTTTATGAATCATTCTCACATCTCAGCTGGATCACACCCCCAAGATATCTTGCTGTTAGCAAACTGTTACTGCAACAGAGAGAGAAGCCAGGCGTGACCTTCCCTGACCATCTGGGTCCCAGTCAAGCTGAGCAACGCAGGCATGCCCTCTAGCTTGAGCCTCGTTTTAATTCTGGGGCTTCGAAAGAAGCCCAACTTGGCAGGTAGGCGCTTGGGAACTCTGCCAACTTTTGGAAAGAAGCATCTATCACTGGATAATAACACACTCCCCTAACGCAGGTGCTGAGTTATGGGATCCAGAGCAGGGCGTTTGAGATGCACTCAGGGCACCATCTCCTAGGCACACTGGCGCACAGAGGCCTTGGCTATCCCAACCCTTCGCTCTCCAGACGATCGTGTCTGCACAGGCCCCAGTACTACCCTTATTCCCAGAAAGCTCCCAGGGTACTTTCCTGGACTATCAATTTACAGCAAGCTCTGACGGAGGTTTCAGGAAGGAAACCAAGCTGCTCAGTGAACTTCTTCCATCTCAGCCATTCTTTTTCAGGCTTCCAAATATGATAACTAACTTCTGAGTTAAGGTCTCACCAGAATGTTGAGATCAGTGTGCAGGGTGATGATTACTTGTAGTCTATCCATTCTGCTTTATCCTTTGCAGTTAACGTGTTGATTTTCAGAATTAAGATTCAAGAAGAGAAATAGAAATGTCATTTTAGAACAAAAGCCTTGACCTCATCATCCAACCATGTGGGGTCACACCACACAAGTCCCAACACTTGGCACAACCAGTGTGCCTATCCTGTGACCAGTGTTTATGAAGCACAAGGAATGCTCATGAGGTGATTTTCAAAGCCAACTCCGAGCATGATCCCGAATGCCCGCTGCTGTGTGGGTTAATGGATTCCAGTGGGCAAATCTCCAAGAGGCACAGAGGTAACAGCAGTGGTGATAAAATGCACTGTGTCAGGCCAGGACCTGCTTACTTCTGTGACTCTCCCTGTCCATCTAATCCACCTGCAAGGAATTGATTCAGACAAGCAATTGATTAATGGTGGTGACATTTAAAATTTTTTTTTTCTTTTTTTTCTTTTGCAGGATTATCAGTTTAGGAACTATCTTCAAATTTTACTTAAAACAGCCTTCCTGCAAATGCCTCTTCTCCTTAAAAGACAACTCAGAAGAATAAGCTGTCATGGAAGAGATGATAATAAAATGAGAAGGATACTGATCTGAGAGTGAATTGCTGGTCCCTGTTACCTGCCCAGCCTTAGGCACGTGACCCCTTCCCTGGCCTTGGCTTCCTATGCATACACAGAGCGAGGTGTAAGAGGACACAGTGAGACTTCCAGGCACCACCAGTGGTGCTTGTTAAGAGACAAATTCCACAGCACTTTAAGACTTAGTGGGTCTGAATCTTGGGGTGTGATCCTTGGACCTACATTTTTTTAAACAAACTTCCTTGTAGTTTTTATTAGAATTAGTGATCCACAAACTAGAACTGAAGATTCATTTAAGATATTTTCCAATATCATGGAGTTTATCCTTCAGAATAACTACAGGTTTAACCTTTCCCCTGCAGCTCAAGCCTACCACCAGAATGTACAAAGGGAACATAAAATTTTGGCTAACAGGGTACAATTGGCTGAGTGTTTAATTCCACACAAAATCCATGTGTTGAATTCCTTAACAAAACCTCCATGTGAAAATATTATGAGCCAGGGCTTACGGGAAGTGATTAGGTAATGAGGGTGGAGCCCTCATGAATAGGATTGGTGCCCTGAAGAAGGGCACCCCTGGGAGTTCTTCTGCTACATGGGGAGGCAAACAGAATACAGCAGTTTGCAACCCAGAAAAAGGGCTCTCACCAGAAGCTGGTCATGCTGGCTTCCTGAACTCAGACCTCCAGCCTCTTGCCGGAAATAACTTTCTGTTTCAACTGAGATTCCCAAATCCCTCCAGTCCTCTGGATCCCTCCTCCCTGCTGCTTTCCTGGCTATGCAAGTGCCCACCCTCTTTTGAGTCCTAATCCCCTTTAGAGGCATAGTTGTGCCACATGAGTATATTTGAACTCACAAAGTCATGTATTTTTTTTGTGCTATGAACCTCTGCTTCTCTCTCTCTCTTTCTCTCTCTCTCTCTCACGAATAAATTTTTTCCCAGTCTCTGCTTTCAATCATACTCTGTTAAAAAAGCTGGCGAACTCTGGCCCACTTGCCAATCCTGGACAAATGCCTGTATCCATAAGCAAAATTTTATTGGAACCAAGCAATGTCCGTTCATCTGCATATTATTATGGGTCTTCTCTCATTACAACAGCAG
Source organism: Lepus europaeus (assembly GCF_033115175.1). NCBI lineage: Eukaryota > Metazoa > Chordata > Mammalia > Lagomorpha > Leporidae > Lepus > Lepus europaeus. The sequence continues at coordinate 96,553,395 of NC_084830.1, forward strand.
GGCCCATACACATCACAAAACCTAAATTATTTTTTAATTAATTAGTTTATTTGAGAGACAGAAAGACAGAGACATCTGCTGGTCTACTCCCCAAATGGCCACAACAGCCAGATCTGAGCCAGGCTGAAGCCGGGAGCCAGGAACTACTCCCAAGTCCTCTCACAGGAGTAGCAGGGATCCATATCCTTGGGCCATTTTCTGCTGTCTTCCCAGGTTCATTAGTAGGGAGCTAGATCAAAAGTGGGCCAGCTAGGACTGAGACCAGCGTTCCAGCATGGGATCCCAATCTCTTAAGCAGCTGCTTAGCCTGCTGTGCTCAATACTGAGCCCAAAATACATTATTTAATACCTGACCCTTTATTGAAAACATTCGTGGACTCCTGCTCCACTGAGTCCCCCTTTCCCATCTGTTTCCAGAACTTAGGGTAGATTTCCTAGTCTGTTCCTGCTACAAAACTCCACTTAGGCTTCCATCTTAGACTAAGTGTCAATCACTCCCCTCCCCCCTCTACAGTCAGGATGCAGCGGGAGTCTGACTTTGGGTCTGAGGAGGGCAGCACTCCTGTTGCTCTGAGATGACTTGCCCCTGTCTGTTTTCAAGAGCAGCGGGTTGGTGTGATGAGCAAGTTGAAGAAGCAGGCCAAGATTATTTTTATCTAGCATGCTTGACTGTCTACTTCTCAGAATAAAGTTGGCACATCCCGTCCATCTGCTTTCTATGTGCTACTCTTTAGGGGAGGGGAGTCCTTTGGCTGAGTCTGTGGGGGATCCCTTCATTGAGTTTCCTGACCTGAAGTTCCTATTGTCACATGACCTTCTCTTCCCTTCAGCTCCCACCTCCAGGGCTTCCTCTGTCTGGCCTCTCTTTGCTCACTGGACACTCCCCTGTACGCCAGTATCCCTTTGAGAAGCTAAACAGAGGAACAAGGATTATCCCCCCCCCCACACTCTCTTCCTACATCCTCTCACTGCTTCCAAACTCTGCTAGGCCAAGAGGACATCAGCTGAGCTTCTGCTTTCACAGGCAAATATGAAACTGGCAAATGGAATGACAGACTTGGACTTCTTGCCTAAGGCTTGCCTACTTGTCTTGGAGGAAGAAGGGAAGGTGTTATAAGAAAGGGAGAGAGTAGCTTTTTCCACAAGTACTAGCCTTTTCCAATAGCCCCAAGGTTGATGATTTTCTCATCTCTTCCCATCCAATTTCCCATTTCAATCATTCTATGTCAACTGAGAGGAGAATGGTCAGCAGAAGTGGTGGTGAGATAGTGGGTCTGCGCTATTAGTCACCTAGCACAGCATCTCTCCTATTGACATTTGCCCTGCCTAGACTGAGAGCTGATTAATGGGCCTTGCTGCCAGTTCAACAACGTGCTACAATGAGAGAGAAGAGCATCTGATGTACTCCAGCAAGTGTTCAGATAACACAAAGGCATTACAGGTAGAAAGATTTAGATATTAAATCAAGGAGGGTATATCACAAAGGATCTCAAGCCCATCAAAAGTTAAATAACAACAGAGAAGGGTGTCCTTGAGAGAGAAACAGACAGAGACAGAGTCAGAGACAGAGAGAGCACTCCCACATACTAGTTCAATCTCCAAATGTTCACAATTACAGTGGCTAGCTAGGCAAGAGATGGAGCCAAGATCTGGGAGCACAATCCAGTTTTTCTACACAATTGACAAAAACGTGATTACTTGAGCCATCACCTCTGCCTCCAAGGGTCTGCATTGGTACAAATCTGGAGTCAGGAGCCAGAGCAGAGACTTGAACCTAGGTACTCCAATGTGGGAATGGGAATCTTAACTACTAGGCTAAACACTGACTCAGGGCAGAGTTTATTAACAGCAGTGCTATTGGACTGGAGAATTCTTTTGTGAGTGGGTGGGTGAGTGTTGTTCTGTACACTGCAGGATGTTTGGCAGCATCCCTGAACCCTACCCACTAGATGCTAGTGTACCCATCCCCCAAACTGTAACAATCAAAATTGCCTCTAGCTCTTACCAGATGAGCATGGGATAGGAGGTGACAGTATGATTGAGAAGTCTTGAAACCACAGGATTGATCAACCAGCCACCATCTACTGGATTTAGGTTGAGGAGAATCATTGGCTTATTTATTTACATTTTACCTCTCATTTAAAGGATACTTATATATAGTCAAACTCTAATTCTTTTTTTAAGATTTATTTATTTATTTATTCATTTGAAAGGTAGAGTTACAAAGGGAGAAGGAGAGACAGAGATGGATTTTCCATCCACTAGTTTACTCCCCAAATGGCCACAATGTTGAGGACTGGGCCAGGCCAAAGCCAGAAGCCAGAAGCTTTTGCTGGGTCTCTCACATGGGTACAGGGACCCTAGGACTTGGGCCATTCTCCACTGCTTTCCCAGGCACACTAGCAGGGAGCTGGATCTGAAATGGAGCAGCCGGGATTCAAACCGCTGACCATATGGAATGCCGGTGCTGCAGGCAGTGGTTTAACCCATTGCATCACAGCACTTGCCCCAAACTCTAATTCTTTTGCTCTGAGAGCTATCCAGTAATTGTCAGTTAGCATAATGGCTGTATATATAGATAACACAATTTTATCCCACTACTTCTGTATCTATGGATTTATGTATCACTTTTTTGAGCAGAAACTAATATCTATGGTTGGATTTTTTTAAATCAAAACATTATCCATTAGGTCATGGGACAGAAAGCCTATTAAGTGAAGGCTCTGTGTGAGCCAATTTTATATGTACATGTTGCTTCCATACATACTCTCTCCTTAGAGATAATTAAGCCTTGCTGTCTTTTCAGGACAGTGAAACAAAGCCCACAGATATTAGATTAAATAACCCAAAGGCCACACAGCTGTGATTAGAAGTGGAACTCAAATGCGTCTGAGGGGGAACTTCATGGAACCCAAGTCACAGTGTTACCCTCCTCGTGGTCACAGCTCCTGTTCCCAGGGTGGTGCCCACAGCCCTGCAGCACAGCGGGAAGCCCTGCGGCCCCGCTCAATCTCCTCTAGTTCCTAGCACTCATTGCAGGAGATTGTGGAACAACCTCTAGCTTCCAGCCACTATGGAACTTAGGAAGAGCATAGCTGCCTTTATAAACTGAGGAGCTAGGCCAGACGACCTCCCTGGAGCCACTCCACTGTAACATTCTGTATGTGGCTCTGTTCGAGCTGAGAATTTTACATGAATTAACCACTGTTGCTGACCTCTTTGATTTCTTTACTATATTGTCTATTCTCTTCAATCCAGATAGTTCTTACCCAACTATATTCTAATCCAGCCAATCAATTCATGGCTGATTGGCAGTTCCACAGACATAAACATGACCTGCTCATGTCTGCGTTCCCATATCTTGAACAAGCTGTCAGCTACCTCTGCTTAGAACAATGCAATGACTCATGATGAGCAAGCATCGCCCAACACAGAGGTTGTGATCATCTGCAATTTTTAACATGTCTCATTTGTGACTACAAGAATCAAGTGGAAAGACAAGGGAAGAAAGCAATATTTTCAGATTTGCTTCTATTCAATAAACAAAGACTCCTCTAAACAAACTGAAATAGAATTCCAGTGTATTAAACATATTAAAACCAATATTTGTATAGGTTAAGCCTTTTGGATAAGGACCTGGAGTCTCACTTGGCCATCCTTGGCCTTCCATAAAAACTACAGAATTCCTGGAACTTCCATAAACACAATTTTAAAACTGTTATCTGCTAGAGGCAATTCTGGAAAGAATAAGGACCTCAGAAGATCCACCCATTCATAAATGCTGTAAGAACACTGGGAAAAAAATTCATGATCAACTCTTTTCAGAACTCTGGAAGTTAATCAAAGGATTACAGCAATCCAAGAAGTTGCCAAAAAAATGACTAAATCGCAGCAAGAGCAGTGGGTTTTGTGGTGGTTTAATTTGCCCTGTTCCCATCTCCACTGCCGGCATTTCCTAGTGCTGCCATATCAGATTACCACAGATTTTGTGGCTTCACACAGCACCAATTTATTATCTTACATTTCTGTATGTTGGAAGTTCTACATGGGTCTCACTGGTCTAAAATCACAAGAATGCATTCCAGGGACAGAATGAAGAGCCTTACACGCAGGATCTTTACTGAATAACCAATAATAGTTGGTTAACATCGCAGCTTCCAGAGGGTATCAAGTTGCCCTTAAATCGTTAAAGGAAGCTGAGGGATGAGATGTCCACAAACAACTTTGAAAACTTTTAATGTACTACTGGGAACTGAGCAGACCCTGGGCATCCTCAGGAAAAGCTGATAAAGCTCTAATCTCTAAATTCTATGTGACTTAAAGGCCTAGCACAGGTAGCACATGAAGACTACTGCAGAAATATAAACCGCCTAATTGTTGAAAGCCTGCCCCAATGTGCAGAGCTTACTGGTTAACGTAAGGTCACAACAGACTTACTGGTTAAAATCATTTAAGAGGTCGGCGCCCTGGCTTAACAGGCTAATCCTCCACCTGTGGCGCCGGCACTCCGGGTTCTAGTCCCGGTCGGGGTGCCGGATTCTGTCCCAGTTGCCCCTCTTCTAGGCCAGCTCTCTGCTGTGGCCAGGGAGTGCCGTGGAGGATGGCCCAAGTGCTTGGGCCCTGCACCCCATGGGAGACCGGGAGAAGCACCTGGCTCCTGCCATCGGATCGGCGCGGTGCGCCGGCCGCATCGCGCCAACCGCGGCGGCCATTGGAGGGTGAACCAACGGCAAAAAGGAAGACCTTTCTCTCTGTCTCTCTCTCTCTCACTATCCACTCTGCCTGTCAACAAAATAAATAAATAAAATCATTTAAGAAAATCTCTGTCCATTCATTAGCTGTCTACTAAGCTACATGAGTAGACCTAGGTGGCTTACACAATGAAGAATGTAGAATTTGCAGAATCACATCAAGAAAGCCATTAAACAAACAGCAGTGACAACAAGCCCACAGTCAGGAGACAGGGGAAAGGGAATCTGATTTACAGTTTTCAACAAAATAGACAAGACATACAAAGAAATGGGAAGTGTGGAAAGTGAAAAAAGTGAACAGCAGACACTCTCCCTTGACAAAGTCCAAATTTTGTGTTTAAAAGGCTTTAAAACAACCATTACAAGTAGGTTCAAATAACTAAAATGAATTATTTATAAACAATAAAGGGAAGAATGAGAACACTGTCTTACCAAAAAGGAAATATCAATAAGATATAGAAACTACATTTTTTAAAAAGTCAGGAGCCAGCATTGTGGGCACCAATTCAAGTCCCAGCTGCTTGACTTCTGATCCAGCTCCCTACTAATATGCATGGGAAGGCAGTGGAATATAGCCCAAGTGCTTAGGGCCCTGCATGCATATGGGAGAACTAGATAGAGTTCCAGGCTTCTGGCTTTGGCCTGCCCAGCCCCAGCCATTGTGGTCATTTGAGGAGTGTACCAGCACATGGAAGATTTCTCTCGCTCTCTCTCTCCAACTCTGCCCATAAAATAAAATAAAATAAAATAAAATAAAATAAAATAAAATAAAGCATTAAAAGCAGAACAGTCAGTAGTTATGTAAATATTAAAATGAAAAATTGGTTACAGGACCTTAAAAGAACACTTCAGGTGATCAAAGAATCACTGAGACTAAAAATAGATCGACTGAGAGCACTCACAGAGAATAATTGGAAGAAAAAAATCATAATAAATAACAGGGCCTCAGAGAGACCTGAGGGACAACATCAAATACATCAACATATGCACAAGAAAGACCCAGAAAGAGAGGAAATGTTCATAAAAATATTTGAAGAAACAATGCCTGAAAACTTCCCAAATTTAGTGAAAATATGGATTTACATATCCCAGAAGTTCACAGAACTCTAAATAGAATAAATTCAGAGTTCCGGATATAGAAAATCCATTATCAATCTACCAAAGTCAAAGACAGAAGAATCTTGAAAACATTAAGAATAAACACCTCATCGGGGCCAGCATTGTGGTACAGCAGATTAAGCCATTACCTGCAATGTTGGCAGCCCATATCAGGGTATTAACTTGATCCTTGGCTGCTGTGCTTGCAGTCCAGCTCCCTGCTAAGGCACCTGAGAAGGCAGTGGAAGATGGCATGAGTACTTGGGTGTCTGTCACTCAAATCAGAAACCTAGATGGAGCTCCAGGCTCCTGGCTTTTCCCTGGCCCAGCTCTGGCCATTGCAGTCATTTGGGTAGTGAACCAGTGAATGGAAGACCTCCTGCCCTCTCTCTCTGAGTATCTCTCCCTTACTCTGTCACTCTGCCAGTCAAATAAATAAATAAATAAATAAATAAATAAATAAATAAATCTTTTATAAAAAAATCCCATCACGTACCGGGATTGTCAATAGGATAACAGCTGACATCGGAGCACATGCAGGCCAGAGGTTAACAGAAACTGGAGGGGCCAGCATTGGGGCATAACAGGTTATGCTGCCACCTGTGACACCAGCATCCCATATGGGTACTGGTCCCTGTTCTAACTGCTCCACTCTTGATCCAGCTCCCTGCTAATGCACCCACAGAAAGCAGCAGAAGATGGCCCAAGTACTTGGGCCCCTGCACCTACATGGGAGGTACAATATCCAGATGATGACCCTGGATCCTGGGTCCAGCCTGGCCCAGCCCTGGCCATTGTGGCCATTTGGGGAGTTAGCCAGCAGATGTAAGATCTCTGCCTTTGTCTCTGCTTCTTTCTCCGTAACTCTGCATTTTAAATAAATAATTTCTTTTTTAAAAAGGAGAAATTAAGATATTTACAAATAAAAGGCTAGAGAACTTGTCACTAATAGGCCTACCCTATGAGAAATACTAAGAGTAGTCCCTCTGATTGAAGAGGACGTGAGACAGCAATTCAAAGGCGTATGCCGAAAGAATAAGCACTAGAGAAGGCAACTGCATAAACAAACATTATACAGGGCAGGAATGCATGCTGTTGGTAACATTTTTCTTCTCCTATCTGATTTAAAAGAAAATTGAATACAGTAATAATCATAAAACTGTGTTTTAAGTGTATAGCGTATAAGGATATAATTTTAAGATCATGTATTTATTTATACTAAAGGCAGAGCAACAGAGAGAGAGGGAGAAAGACAGAAAGAGAAAGTGAGAGAGAAAGAGAGATCTTCCATCCATTAGTTTACTCCTCAAATGGCTACAAAACCCAGGCTGAGCCAGCCCAAAGCCCGGAGCCAGGAACTGTATCCTGGTCTCCCACATAGGTAACAGAAACTCAAGCACTTGGGCCATCTTTTGCTTCTTTTCCAGGAGCATTAGCAGGAAGCTGGATCAGAAGCAGAGGGGCTGAGACTCCAACCAACACTCCAGTATGGGATGTTGGCATCACAAGTGGTAGTGTAAGCTGCTGTGCTACAATGTCAGCCCCAAATACTGATTTTTATGATAGATAAACAGATCATTGAAGAAACAGAGCTATACTGGAGTAATACTTTTTGTAGTCTGTTGAAATTAACTTGGTATTAATTTCAACTAGCTGGTTTAAGTTATAGTGTTAATTTAACACTTAGAGCCATCACAGAGAAAATAATGCAAAATAGATATGGTAAAAGAAATGATGATGGAATGAAGGTGGAACAACAGGAAATGTGCATTTAGCACAAAAGAAGCACACATGGAAGAATAAAGAACACATAGAAAATAAACAGTAAGGGGCTGGCGCTGTGGCGTAGCAGGTAAAATCATTGCCTGCAGTGCCAGCATCCCATATGGGAACCAGTTTGAGTCCCAGCTGCTCTATTTACGATTCAGCTCTCTGCCATGGCCTGGGAAGGCAGTAGAAGATGGCCCAAGTCTTTGGGCCCCTGCACCCATGTGGGAAACCTGGAAGAAGCTCCAAGCTTCTGGCTTCGGATTGGCCCAGCTCAGGCCACTGCAGCCATCTGGGGAGTGAACCAGTGGATGGAAGACCTCTCTCTCTCTCTCTCTCTCTCTCTCTCTCACTCTCTGCCTCTGCCTTTCAAATAAATAAATAAATAAATATTTTTAAAAAAGAAAATAAACATTAAAATAGCAAGTGTAAATTGTGCATTGCCCTGTATTACTTTAAATGTAAATTGATTAAATACTCCAATCATAATGCAGTGGTAGAATCTATTTTTTAAAAATACAACTGTATTTTTATGAGGAACACACTTTAATTTCAAAGACATCAATAAGTTTAAAGTGATGGAAAAGATATACTACGTAAATAATAGCCAAAGAGAGCTAACGATACTATACTAACACCAAACAAGATAGATAGACTTTAAGACAAAAATATTTACTGGAGTGCTAATAAGGGGGATTTTTATTGTGATGAAATGCCTGATTCATCAGAAGTATATCAAGAAAAATGAAATACTTGACCAACACGATAAGCCAACCAGACCTAACAAACTCCACCCAGCACCAGCAGGACACATGTCTTTCTGAAATCCCCAGGGAACTTGTTTCCAGGTTAGACCACAAGATAGGCCACAAGCACAGCATAAACCTTCAACAGAGTTAAAGCCAGTCAAATCCTATGAAATGGATCATCTCACAAAACAGAATCTAAGTGGAAATCAAAGCAGAAATAAACTTGGGAAATTCAGAATCCTGGGAGATTAAATGTGTAATGCTAAATGTTGACCTTGTGGCCCAACTGACAAGAAGCACTATTTCTAGGTGGGTCCTTGGGGGCATTTCCTGAACAGATGGGCCTTTGAGCGGGTGAGCTGAGTGGAGAGGATCCAGCTCGCCCGTGTAGGGGTGCAGCATTCCAATAGGGAGAGCCCAAAGCACAGAGGCAGAGGGAGGGAGAACCCTGTCTTTGTGCCTGGGACTTCCATCCTCTTCCGGCCTCAGACATCAGAGCTCCTGCTTCCTAGGCCTTGGGATTCGGACTGAATTACACTGCTGACATCCCTGGTTCTCCAGCGTGCAGGTGCCAAGTTCTGGGATTTCTCAGCTTCCATAATTGTGAGCCAATTCCCATAATAAATCTCCTCTTCAACATATATTTATTGTTCTGTTTCTCTGGAGGGTCCTGACTACTATGCTCTATGAAGGTTTTTCTCCTGATCAAATTAAGAGATGGAGACAGATGCAAGGCACTGGAGGAGTCCCAGGCTGTCCTTGCTCCCTGCTGCAGCCCCACCCCAGTCCAACGGTCGGTCTTGCCTTCTTACCCCACTGCCCAAGTCCACCACAGAGCCTGCTTGGGAACCCAGCACTTGTACAGAGACACATGCACCATCCCCCTGGCCTTGCCTGCAGACCCACTTTGAGGCTGGATGAGCTGGGCATGCTGATGGCACCATGCCCACTAGAACCCCCAACCCTTCTCACAATGTGCTTATCTGGACTGCCCCCATGAACCTTGTCTCAAGGGGGCTCTGAGGGTGCCTGCTCCCCTGACCAACCCCTGATGGATCCAATGGATCTTCCATGGGCCACCCTTCCTTGGTTCAGGAAACAGATGCTTTGAGCTCTAAATACCTCCTGGTCTGGTGCCCAGCTGCAGTGAGGAGCAGCCAGATACCCTGCCTGCCTCTCGGCTTGCCACATACTCGGGTGGTGTCCGTGGATAATTCTGCAGCCACAGGACCCAGGGCACAGGCCTTGGGAGCCCCCTCTTCCGGGAGCCTCAGGTGAAGTCCCAGAGCAAGGGACAAAGCGACATCATTTTTTAGATCTGATAGTGTAGGGCTGAGGTTCAAAATTACAGTCAAGCAAGGAGTGACCAAGCAACTCAGAAGACTAGGCTGCTGGAGAAGGTTTCAAATGCAAGCCTGACCTTTTCACTCACAACCCAATCCCTTCAGGCTCCCCTGAAACTGTTCTCCAGGGCCTGCTCTCCAAAGCCGGCCTCCACCTCCCTGCCAGGTTGCACTGGAGCTCTGTGCCAAGTTGTCCCTCCACCTCCACCTGTCCTAACCTTGCTCTCCGCCATGAATGCTCCCACCCTCCATGGCCATCTCCTTCAGAATCCTCAGAGAAGGTGTGAGCACAAGCCCTTGGGGCCATGCCCAGGGAGTGGTGTGTTGAGGGGTAGAGCCTGAGGTCTGAGAGAGTGTGTCTTTCCTAAAGTGTGGAAGGGCAGAGGGGCTGACAGAGAAGATGGTCATCAGTTAGAAGTTCCTGTCAGTAAATCTGTAACACAGTATCCAAGTTAATATAGGTCAATGTGGACAATGCAGGAATTTAATTCATTCATCTACGCTCTCTCTTCCCTTAAGATTTATGCAGGTATGTATGCATTTGAAAGGCAGAGTGATGGAGAGAGGGGAGAGACAGAGAGATCTTCCATCTACTGGTTCACTCCCTAAATGGCCACAAAGGCCAGGATGAGGGCCAGGATGAAGCCAAGAGCCACAATTCCATCCCAATTGCCCATGTGACTAGCAGTGCACCAAGCTCTCAGCCCATCCTCCACAGCTTTCCCAGGTGCCCCAGCAGGGAGCTGCATCAGTAGTGGAGCAGCTGGGAGCCACTGTCGACCTTGGCTGCACCACCATGCCAGCCCCTGCCCAAGCTCACTTGAGTACCTACTGCTTGATGTCAGGCCTTGGGAACAGAGCAAACCCCTTGTCATGGCAATAGAAGGAGGAGTTTGAGAAGTAGTGTTTAGTCCCCAGTGCTCTAGGTGCTACCACCTGCAAACAGAAACTGGGGCAGGCAGGGCAGTTAATGTCCCCAGAGTTCCTGTCCGCTTGGGTGGACAGCCCCGTGACCTTCTTCAGGTCTTGGTTAAGATAAAGTTGTACTCCATTGAGGTCCAGGGAAGGGTGTCCTCACAAGACAAGGAGCGGACTCACGGATACACACAGGCAAGAGACTGTTAACTCACAGGACAAAAATGTGACAAGGTAAGGGGGATGGACATGAGGCTACCTGCATGCCGTGACATGGTCTTATAAGAAACACACAGAGGAGGCCTCGTGACCAGGAAAGCTGAGGCTGGAATGCTGGACGCCATGGGGAAGTGCAAGAAAGGAACAGAGTCTTGCCTGGAGTCCCCAGGGCAGGCGTGGGCCTGTGGATTACAGACTTCCAGCCTCCAAATGGGTGAAAAAATGAATTTTCCTTGTGCTAAGCCGCCCAGTTGCCGCAGGAAGCTAACGCAGAGTCTTAGGCCTCCTCATCCCCCAGGGCCCTTTCTTCTGCTCCACCTGTGCTGGTGTCAGTCCGGAGAGGCAACACGAGATGGCCCTCTTCTGTTCTCACCACTGCTAGCAAGCAGGCCATTTGCAGGAGCAGCCGTTTTGTGCCAGAGTGGTGGCTGGGCCTCAGGGTCTCCAGAGCCGCCCCCCACAGGATGCTCACAGCCGGCCGGGCCTGCTAGTGGATGCTTTGCTCACTTTCCTAACCCGGTGCTCAGAGTGGAGCGCTGTTCCTGGGCCTGGCTCTCCGCTGGGGACGGTGCAGTGCTGGGAGGCTGGGTCACAGCAGGAGTCACAGCTGATGGCAGCAGAGCTGAGTCTGACCTCGGAGGCCTGGCTGTGAGCCCTGCTTCCCTCATCCGACCGCACGGCCTCTTGGGGAGAGAGCTTCCTCTGAGTCTTATCTGCTGTTGAAATACTTTGGGGAATAACCCATTTTAGGTCTCGTCCAATGAAAATAAAGCCCCGAGTGCTTACTGAACACTGCAGACATACTTTCCCATCCTGATCAGCTCGGAGATAAAACGCACCAGCCAATTTGCCTTAGAAACACCACACTGCATCCAACAAACCCAAGGCTGAGCCAACAGAAGGTTTAGCCAAACTAGATAAACATGAAAATTCCCCCTTTTCAATCGAGATGATTTCCCCTGCAATTTTTCATGGTCAACTGCGGGTCTTGACGTGCGATCGATCACTCCCTCCGTCGCCTCCCTGTGGCGCCAGGAGGAAAACTGGGCAGAGGTGATGGCAAATGGGCTCGGCCCACCAGAGGGAAATGCAGGCTCCAGGCATGTGTCTGCACGCTGGCGAGGACCGACCTTAGCTGAAGTGAAAAATCTAATCTTGGGAATTCCCTCTTGCTAAAATGTTGCAACTTCAAGTGCCACATCAGTATTGTGGAAGGTCTGAATCAAACTATCAAAAATGAAAAATGATCCAGCCTTTTAAACTCATTTTTTTACCACAGCATTTTTCAAATGTGCTTAGACATAGGCATTGTGTTACACTGGGTTAAACCGCTCCCTGGGACACCCACATCCTGTATCAGAGGGTTCGGGATCGAGTCCCACCTCTGCCTTGGCTTTCCATCCAGCTTCTTGCTGGGAACAGGAGTAATGGCCCAATTACTTGGGTTCCTGACATCCATGTAAGAGATCCGGTTGGAGTTCTCACTCCTGGTTTTTGGCCTGAAAGATCTTCTCTCTGTCACTCTGCCTTGGAAACAAATAAATAATGAACCTTTAAAATAAGTAGTAAAAATTTGCTTAAATACGTTTTGGGCTGAGTTAGGTTTTTTGGAAATTATTTATTGCTTAGTAAAAAACATTCAAGAGCTTTGGGAAGATCCTTCAGTCAAAGAGGTCATGCTTTGGAGGGGACAATGGGCTCCAGTCTCTCTGATTTCTGGGATGGTGAGCTCTTATACACACACACATACACACACACATAAATGCCCTCCCACAGTAATGTACCAACACCCACTACCCTCACAAGGCTATAAGGCCATGCCAACTGGGCTTGCCCAATCTTGGACTGTGAACCTCCAAAACTGTGCCTTAAGTGCACATCTTCTCTTTATATATTAGTTGCCGCAGGTATTTCATTATAGTAACACAAATCTATTCACACATGTGTGGTCATTCAGTGCTTGTCTTTCTGTGCCTGCATCATTTCACTTAGAAGAAAGATCTCCAAGTCCACCCATGTTGTCACAGACAGCAGTGGTCCCTTTTCTATGAAGGTTGAAGAGAGTCCCATTGTGTATATACATTTTTAAACCATTCTCATTTCTATGAAAACTTAGGTATCTTGGCTATTGTGAATGAGTTGAAATAAACATGGAAGAACTCATATCTCTTTGACACACTAATTTCAATTCTGCCAAGAGTTCTTAAACCTCTCTTTGCTCCTATCCCAGCCCTGCCAAGTAGGTAGGAGAGGAGAGATGGAATGAATGTGATTCCTGAAATCAGAGAGATCATCTGGTTTGTCCAAGTTTTTCAGGTGCGGATAAAATACAGACTGAGAGTTTACCTCTTTCTGATGGTCACTGACAGAATGGCTGCATTAGTTTCCTCTTGCTGCTGTAACCAATTACTACAAACCTAGTGACTGCTTTGGGGCTTGGAAGTCACAATAGCTCTTCCTGGGCCAAAACCCAGCTGGTGGCAGGACTGTGTTTCTTTTCTTTTCTTTTTTAAGATTTATTTTATCTATTTGAAACACAGAGTTACAGAAAGAGGCAGAGACAGAGAGAGAGAGGTCTTCCATGCACTGGTTCACTCCCAGATGGCCACAATGGCCAGAGCTGTGCCAATCTGAAGCCAGGAGCCAGAAGCCTCTTCCGGGTCTCCCACAATGTTGCAGGGGCCCAAGGTTTTGAGCCATCTTCCACTGCTTTCCCAGGCCATAGCAGAGGGCTGGATCGGAAGAGGCGCAGCCAGGACTAGAACTGGTGCCCATATGGGATGCCAGCGCTTCAGGCCAGAGCTTTAACCTGCTGCACCACAGCACCGGCCCCAGGACTGTGTTTCTACTGGAGGCTCTCAAGGAGGGTCATCTGCCATTGCCTTTTTCAGTTCCTAAAGGCTGGCTGCACTCCTTGGCTTGTGGCCATTCTTCCAATCCAGCAGCATCATACCTTCAAGTCTTGTTCTGACTCCAACATCTTCTTCTACCTCCCTCATCCACCTTCCAGGAACCACATGGCTAACCTTGTTATATAACAATGACCTTATATAGTATCAGTCGGCTGCAACCTTCATTTGCCTCTGCCATGTCACATAACGCAGACTCAGTTTCTGCAGATGAAGACCACAATTTTAAAGAATTTGCTTCAGGCTGGCGCTGTGGCATAGCGGATAAAGCCGCCTTCTGTAGTGCTGGCATCCCACATGGTCACCAGTTCGAGTCCTGGCTACTCCACTTCTGATCGAGCTCTGCTAATGCACCTTGAAAAGCAGTGGAGGATGGCCCAAGTCTTTGGATCCGTGCACCTGTGTGGGAGATCTGCAAGAAGCTCCTGCTGGCTTCAGAACAGCCCAGCTCTGGCCATTGTGGCCATCTGGGGAGTGACCTAGTGGATGGAAAACATCTCTGTGTGTGTGTTTCTAACTCTAACTTTCAAATAAATAAATAAATCTTTAAAATAAAGAATTCACTTCAAGGGCAGGCATTTGGCACAGTGGTTGAGACACCACTTGGGACATTCATATCCCATATCAGAATGCCTGGATTTGAGTCACGACTCTGCTTCTGATGCAATTTCCTACTAACACAAGCCCTGTGAGGAAGTAGATTAAGGCTCAAATGCTTGAATCCATGTCACCCACGTGGGAGACCTGTATGGAGTTCCAGGCTTCTGGCCTTGGTCTGGCCCAGCTCCAGCTATTGCAGGCATTTGGGGAGTAAGCCAGTGAATGGTAGATTTCTCTCTGTCTGTCTTTCCCTGCCTTCCAAGAAAATAAATAAGAAAATTAATCAAAATTGAAATAAATTTGTTTAAAAAAATCAACTTCAATAAACAGGAAATTGACCTAAATGAAGAAAAATGAAAGGATTTGTTAAACATCTTGATAAATGTAAATAAATTGGCTTTAGTAAAAACATAAGAAAAATGGCACAGTAAAATGCAGTGTTGGGATTAAAATACTAATGGATGATGTGGAATAGGGCAGGAGATTATCAGAAATAAATTCCAATGTTGTTGTGCAGGTTGGGAAAAGAGTAGAGTTCTGGTAAATGGTCCCTGCTTATCCATCATTTTACTTTTCACAGTCAACTGTAGTCCATAAATGGTGAATGGAAGTTTCCAGAAATAAGCAGATGGTAAGTTTTACGTTAAATGCTTTTCTGAGTAGTGTGATGAAATCAGGCTATCCTGTTCCATCCTGCCATCCTGCCTGGAATGTGAATCATGTCTCTGTCCAGCGGATCCATCCTGTATACACTACCCCTGTGCTAGTCACTTACTTATCAGATCTACTGTT
The DNA here is from genome assembly GCF_033115175.1 of Lepus europaeus. NCBI lineage: Eukaryota > Metazoa > Chordata > Mammalia > Lagomorpha > Leporidae > Lepus > Lepus europaeus. The sequence continues at coordinate 96,568,538 of NC_084830.1, forward strand.
GTGACATCAGAGTGCTTGTGTTTAAGCAACCCTTCTTTTATGTAAGAATAGCCCCACCATGCAAACATAGTGTTGCACAAGAGGCAGCAGGGCATAACACAGATGGACTCTGGTGTGGCTATGCTATAGGGCACAGAGGAAAAAAATCATATTGTACACAGTGTTCAATCTATCCATGGTTTCAGGCATCCACTGAGGGTCTTGGGACAAATCCCCTGTGGACTGAGGGGGACTATTATATTAATTAATTCTAAACTTTCTTAACTGAAATGTATATCTTACTCTTATAACCTTAAAAAATAGAAAAAATTCTATGACATTCCCAGGAGGCAAGGGAAAAATATAAAGGAAATAATTTATCCGTTAGAAAAAACAAAAGGGGGGATGAGAGGAGGGGAAGAGAGAATAAAGCATTCTTTATTGACCATAAAAGCTAATACATACCAAACAAGAAGAAATGAGGGTAAGAGCGGCCATTTGACCTAGCATTTGAGACATGCACATCCCACGCCAAAGTACCTGGCTTTGATCCCCAACTCTGGCTCTGATTCTAGATTCCTGCTGGTGCAGACCCTGGGTGGTGATGGCTCAAGTAATTAGATTCCTGCCACCCACGTGAAGACCTGGATCGAGTTCTTGGCTCTGGCTTTGACCCAATTTGTAAGCATTTGGGAAGTGAATTAGCTGACGGGAATATGTTCTCTCTTTGTCCCTACCTCTCTTTCTCTTTAATGGTCTCTCTCTAAAGGAAAAAAAAAAAAAAAAAGCAGAGACCCAGGGAAGCAATAGACTTTAAAATGAATTTGTATCCTGAAAAGGTGGATGGAGACAACACAAGATTTGAATTTTATATCAGCATGAACACAAACATTTAGTCTAAAATATGTCCAAATTTACTGTAAGGATGCCCCAAGTAACATTTTGGAACATACCTATACTAAAAATAATCGTTTTTCTTTATCTTTAATATTTTAAAAGGCTCATTTTATTTATTTGAAAGAGTGATGCAAAGGGAGGGAGAGATAGAGAGGAAGATCTTCCATCTGCTGGTTTACTCCCCAAATAGCCACAATGGGAAGCCAGGAGCCTAAAACTCCACCTGGATGCCCATGGGGGTGGCAGGAACTCAAATATTTGGGTCATCTTCCACTGGTTTCCCAGGTGCATTGTCAGGGAGCTAGAACAGAAGTGAAGGAGCTGGAACTCAAATGGATGATCCAATAGGGGATCTCGGCACTGCAAACAGCAGCTTAACCCTCTGCACCACAATGCTGCCCTGGTTTGTTCTTTATCTTAAGCTCCAATTTCACCCATGCCATTTATCTGTATTTGCTAAACTCTGGCAGCTCTATTCCTGGATGGAACGCCAATCACAGGATTCCAAGAATTAGCTCTCTAAGACAATGGCATGTTTTGCATCAGGGTGGAAAATAATAGAAATAAGTCCATTATCCTACATCATCTGTTTTCTCCAGAGAGATTGCAGTTGACTCTGGAGGATACTATCATGCCTGATGGCCTTCTGTGAGTGGTGACCCCAGCTGCAGGGCCCACCTGCACCTGCTGACCATGCAGCTCTGGACTCAACAGCCTGCCCTGAGGCTGTAGCTTTGCAAAAACAGAAGTGTCCAGGAAAGCTTGGAGTTTCTTGCTGGAGTCACCCCATGGGGCACCTCAACTGTTGAATTCATCAGATTTTAGACTAGAGGAGTCTCTAGGGAGTTTTCTTAATTCCCATCTGCTGCTTCTAGCAATGGGGAAGCTGCCCCTGGTCCACAGCAGGCCTGGAGCCCTCTGCACCGCACACAAAGGCCCATCCTGGCAGATGTCTGTTTTCTTAAACCTCTCATTCTCCCCTAGACACATTCTTTTTTTTTTTTTTTTTTTTTTTTTTTGCCAGGCAGAGTTAAACAGTGAGAGAGAGAGAGACAGAGAGAGAGAGTTATAGACAGTGAGAGGGAGACAGAGAGAAAGGTCTTCCTTCCGTTGGTTCACTCCTCTAATGACTGCCGGCACTGCGCCGATCCGAAGCCAGGAGCCGGGAGTTTCCTCCTGGTCTCCCATGCGGGTGCAGGGCCCAAGCACTTGGACTACCCCTCCACTGCCCTCCCAGGTCACAGCAGAGAGCTGGACTGGAAGAGAAGCAACCGGGACTAGTACCCGGTGTCCCAACCAGCACTAGAACCCGGGGTGCCGGCGCCACAGGCAGAAGATTAGCCTAGTGAGCCATGGCGCTGGCCTCCTAGACACATTCTTACAGAGAACCCCAGGAACTGGAGAAGAGGATGCTTCTGTGAAATAATAAAGTCCGGGAGGCAAAAGAAGTTTGCACCTTCCGCAGGCTAGGGAGCTCTTCTCATAACTTCATCCCTGCCCTGTGTGTGACCTGCATCCCGAGGGCAGATGTGTCTGCTCAGTAAATCTTCTCACTCTTCAGTCCAGCTTGATGCCAGAGCCGCCTCCTCCTCTGACTTTCCCTGGGGCTGAGCTTGTGCTAAGGGGGCTATTGCAAAAGTGTCAGCTGCCCAGACCTCTCTAGGTTGAGGACAGCAACAGCGCTGTCTCCCATTCTGTCCGTTCATGACAGCTCCTGTGGCCAAGAAAGTGGCTGTGGGAGGGGACATCCTTCATCATCCCCAGTCTGGAAGATTCCCTGCTGTTGTCAGCCCTGTGGGTGCACGCTGGAGATGAGTGGATGGAGGTGTAGGGAAGCTCTTGTGAAGTTCACTGCTCTGTCACAAAGGCTCATGCCTTCACAAAGGCCCAGAGAGTCTGGATATGTAAATAAAAATGGGACACACTGTGTGCCCTTCCCTCCACTGCTGGCCCCCTGGGCTGCTGACCTCTCCACTCCCCTTAGTCTCACCTGTGTCCCCCTCCCTCTAATTTTCATGATTTCTCCACCTGCATGTGCTTTTATTACAGCACCCAACATACTCTGCCACTCATCCTCTTCCCAGTTGGACTGTAAGCTCCTGAGGACGGAGGCCCTGAATTGACATCACAGTGTCCTGAGATCTAGCAGAGAGGACCCAGAACATCCCCCACCAAGAATGAATCAAAGGCAAGCAGCATGTTTGAGGAGGATGTGGGTGCATGGGTGCACGCTGGAGATGAGTGGATGGAGGTGTAGGGAAGCTCTTGTGAAGTTCACTGCTCTGTCACAAAGGCTCATGCCTTCACAAAGGCACAGTAGCTGGGTGGCAAAGTTCCATCACACTTGCTTCCCAATATTCCCATGAACCTTCCGGACTAACAGAAACAAAACCCAACCTTAGATGGAAATATCTGTGCGTGCTATGTGGACCATGAAGCCAAGACACTGATTCATCTGACCTTTGGCCTCTGTCACTCTCTTGCCATGGACATTTCAAGAAGAGCCATAGGATGCCGAGCTTCCCTCTCATCCCAACACACATCGTTAAGGGCCACCCAACGCCTCATCCACACACCAGTGGCCCCTGCCTTGGTCAGCCCTGGCCAGAACGACTCAGCATGGACATGCCAATCCTGCCAAGAAAGCCCAGCCACAGGCCAGATCAGTGAGTTACGGTGCCTTGGTCCTCCATTGAGGGATGTGGATGCTTGAAGGCAGCCAGCCAAAGTGAGCCCCCAGCCATGGGATCGTCTGCCTGTCCCCTGCTTGTTCCTTTACAAAATCAAAAGGCCAGCTCTTGCTTTCCTCTCTCAGAAACAGTCTAACAATGTGATGTCATGCTTCACTGGCAGTGTTTCCCATGGTAACAGCTCCCCCCCCACCCTGACATGAACCATGCACAGGACCCCTGTACTTCAACTGGAACAGAGCTAAAGGTGCATACAACAAAACAGAAAAACCTGCAAGTAGATTTTTGCACCAAGATAAACCTATCTTTTAATTCCCTCTTTCCACAAACTTTCTGACGTAACCTCTTATGCCAGGCATATATTCTATGTTTTCTCATTTAATCTCCTGAAAATCCTATAGATTAGGTATGATTGCCCCACCAACCCCATCCGAAGATGGAAGAGCTATTGCATCTAGAAAAAAGGGACTTGCCCAAGGTCACCGGGTGGTCCCAGATGACCCTGGAGTGTGTCACAAAGCAACCTGCAGCTTCTCTAAGACCACGTCAGCCACAGACAGAGATGCTGCCGCTCACCATGGTCCTCAGCCAGGAGCACAGTCCTGCCTCCCCCCTACTCCTTCCTGGCCATGGGCGTCTAATTTAATTTCACTCTGGAGCATCAATAAACGTATTATTTTAAAGGAAAACGAAAACACTGCAGAAGAACATTTGAGTATAATTTCAAGAGCAAAAGAACACAAATATCCCTTTACAAAGAAGTCCCATAATGAATAAGCTCTCCGTGTGGGGTGGCGAGAAGCAGGAAAAATAAAGTTGGATTTCCTTGGGATCAATTCAACTCTTTAATTCGGACTCTCAGTTACTAAGAAAACACTCTCCAATGCAGTCTCACCCCCACGCGATTGTATCAGACAGGAACTATGGAGGCCTTTACCAAAATCCATGCATTGCTCTTTTTTTTTTTTTTTTTTTTTTTGAAGGAGTCAGCTTTGCCATTGTTCTTTCAAGTTTTTAGGAAAGGAAGAAAGTACTCAGAATTCTCCAGACTTCTCCAGCATTCACAATTTGGTGAGGGATGTTTGTGGTCTTCTTGCCTTCTGTAAAGAACTTCAACCGAATCCCCTAGAAAAGACACATTTGTAAAAGAAAGGGAGAGTAGAGAAAACTGCAGAGGCAAATGTGGCAATTGCCAGGGGCTTGGAGACCAGGTGATGGGAGAGATTGGTGTGTGATACCTCTCCTCACCTACCATGGAGGTCACAGCCAACGCTCCTGTAACAAAAGACAGGTTACCAAAGAGCAAACTGGAATACATTTATTTCAGCTACAGTTTAAGGGACACAGAGAAGTTCAGAAATGAAGGCGCAGAGACCCAGGGGGGAACGCTGGTTTTTGTGGTTGTGGTAGGTAAAGAATGGACACCAGAGCAGAGATGTGATTGGACAGAAGGGCATGATGGACCAATCAGCCTGAGAGGGAGCTCAGCCCAGCCAGCCTGTCTGTTCCAATTCTCCTGGGACTATCTGGGTAGCCCCCCTCTTCCCAGGGGTGGAGCAGGACCCCTCGGGGATGACATGTCTCTAGAGGGTAAGGAGAAGCAACATGGTGGCCTTTTTAGGGTTTAGGGTCCACACTGCAGGGACATGGACCTTAGGTTCAATGACCTGCCTTGAAGAGAGGGATGCTGGTGTCTGGAGCTCACTCCAGGGAGAAGGAGGATCCAGATGTAGGAGGGCAAGAGGTCAGAGAAGCCTTGCCTCTGAGTCCTCCCGTTCCCTTCATTCCAAGTTCTCCATGCGTCAGGGCGCCACTTTCGGGTGCTATATTCTGAGCCCTGATGGTGACTATAGTTAGCATCCAAGTCATGTATTCTTGAAAACTGCTAAGAAAGTAGATTTTGGGGACCGATGTTCTGGCGTAGCAGTGAAAGCTGCTGCCTGCGACACTGGTTCATGTCTCAGCTGCTCTTCCAATCCAGCTCCCTGCTAAAGGCCTGGGAGAAGTAGTGGAAGATGGCCCAAGTGGTCGGGGCCCTGCCTCCCACCCAAGAGACCTTGAGGAAACTCCCAGCTCTTGGCTTTGGCCATTTGAGGAGAGGGCCAGCATATGGAAGATCCTGCTCCACGTGTCTCTCCCTCTCTCTAGAGAACTCAGATGTTCAAACAAATAAATACATAAATCTTTAAAAAGAAGATTTGTGGATGTTCCAACACACACAAAAACAGTACCTGAGATAATGCATGTTAATTTTCTCAATTTAGCTATTCCAAACATAGATATATTTCAAAAGAGCATGCTAGATAGTGTACTTGTATCAGTTTAAAAACAATTTTTAAATGAAGAATCTAAATGGAAATTAATGTTAAGAAAAACATATTGATTAATAGGAAAAATAGCAAATGTTCAATGCTGTTGACTTCCTTCAATATTTGATGTCTTGGTGCTTCCCTCCTCTGGCCACTGCTCAGCCCACCTCCCACAGCCCTGTGTAGGCTCCTGTCCCTCTGGGCTCTTTCCTCCCTGGGCTGCTTTCCTTCTAACCCTTGTCCTGGAAGGTCCAATTGAACATCACGTTTATCAACTGACCTCCAGAAAAGCCTTAGTGACCATGCAGCTTATGTAGTTGTGGGCATGCACTTGCTGGGCTATGACTTCTGGAGCAGACAGCATTTCTCAGACACTTTGTTTGCAGTGGCTGGCACCTAACAGGGAGTCACTCCATGAGGCCACTCCAAAGGGTGACTACATGACCATAACTGAAAACCTACTCAGGCCACTTCCTGAGAGCCCACTTTGGATTTAGCACAAAAGGAAGTGTTATTTGTGCCTCCACAGGTTTTCTTCAGAGGTCATGAAAAGACTCATAGCCACTGGGTAAATATGGTATTACAGTCAGCCCCCCAAATCTGTGGGCTCTGCAAACTCAGATTTAATCAACCACAGACAGAATATTCTGGAAAAGAAATCACCTTTATGCTAAACACACAGAGACCTTTTCCCTTGCTATTATTCTCTAAAAAATACAGTAAAGCAGCTATTTACATAGCATTTGCATTGTATTAGGTATTGTGAGTAATCTAGAGAGAATTTCATGTATTATATGCAAATGTCAAGCCCTTTTATAGAAGGAATTTGAGCACCCTCAGACTGGGGTATCCAGGTGGAGTCTTCAAGCCAGTGCTCTGTGAGTACTGGGGAATGACTGTACTCCGAGAGGGCCAGACTCATTCAGTGACTAACCAACACAATAGGAGACATAAAGTAACGTTTCTATAGTGAAGTCATTAAAAGACGGAACACAGGGCCGGTGTTTGGTGTAGCACTTAGATGTCATCATCTCATATCGGAGCGCCTGGGTTTTGAGTCCTGACTCCACTTCTGCTCTGACTTCCTGCTAATGCACACCCTGAAGAGCAGCAGCTCAAGTACTTGGGCTCCTGACACCCATGTGGGAGACCTGGAAGTAGTTCCTGGCTTCTGCTTTTTTGTCTGGCCCAGCACCAGCTGTTGTGGACATTTGGGAAATAAACCAGCAAGTGGGATCTCTCTCTATGTAACTCTCCCTTTCAAACAAATAAAGTAAAGGGGTTCTTTAAACAGATGGCACAAAGCCCTCTGAGACACTCTTGCCCTTGTCTTTGGCCACCCTGGCTCAGGTTGCAGATAGAGGAAGCTGGGAGACTGAATGAAGACAGTTTGTGCCATTTGAAATCATGCAAATTAGTGTATTGAGAAGAGCACCGACTCTGCAGACAGGCGAAGGCAGCTCTGCCACACATACACGTGTGTCCTAGGGCAAAGTAAGCCTGAGTACATTGAGTATGTATGGCAAGGCCCATCCTACAGTCTAGCCTACAGCTGAGCACCAGGCCGTGGGAGCTGATAGAGACCCTGCTATAATTCAGGTGTGGTTTTCTCCCCAAGGTTAGTGTGCTGAAGGCCTGGTCCCCAGAGTGGCAATGTCAACGGGGGAGCCTAGTAGGAGGTCATTAGGTCACTGGGGTACCACCTTGGGAAGATACTAAGATGGTTCTCATGGGACCTCAGTTAACTGTCACAGAAGAGTTTTGATAAAAGAGGAAGACTGATGATAGGCCTCACAGTTGAAACACCCACATCCCTCACTAGAGTACTGGGGCTCAGCCCCCAGATCTGACTCCTGAGTGCAGCTTCCTGCCAATCTGGCCCCTGGGAGGCAGTGGTGATGTTTCAATGTCTTGGGTCTCTGCCAGCCATGTAGGAGATCAGGATTGAATTCCCAGCTTGAGGCTTCAGTCATCTTGGCCACTGTTGGCATTTGTGTAGTGAATCAGCAGATGGGAGCTCCATTTACCTATTTATCACACACACAGATATACAATACACACACACACATATGTATTTCTATATTTCATTCTCTGCCTCTCAAATAAATATTTTTTTTAAAAAAGAAAACTGGCTCATCCCACTTGCTTCTTATCCTGTCACATTGTCTCTCCCTTTCACATACATGATGCAATCAGGCATGTGATACAGCAAGGGTCGCTCACCAGAGCCAAGCAGATGTCAGCACCATGCCCTTGAACCTAGAAAACTCTAGCCAAATAATCCTCTTCTTTATAGATTACCCAGCCTCCAGTACTTTGTGACAACAGCAGAAACTGGACTGATAGAGAAACTATCCTCATTATCACCATTTGGAACACTGACTCTTCCTGACACAAGGGTTTCCAGGGAACCAAAATCATAGCAAAACTGAAAAGGAAAGAAAATGGAGAATGGTAGAGACAGTGAAAATAGACAAAGCATTCTCTTTGGTCTCATTCACACCCAAATATTCACCTTTCCTGCATATTTCAAAGATGTCAGAGGTCAAAGTCAATGTTAGCGCCTTCAGGTGCAGTGAGGAGTTTGGATCCAGACTGGGCCCCTCAGCCCCTCTGCCTTGTGTACGATGAGCCCCTGCTAAGGGGAGCCCACAGGGACCAAGGGACTTCAGGGAAGCTGGGTGTGCCCAAGAGTGTGGGGAAGGGCAGGCGGGCGGGCGAGAATGCCATTTCACTGTTGCGCGGTGTTTTATTTTGCCTTGTTTATTTAAATGTGATTTTAAATTCTTAAAAAGACTATTTGAGAGGTAGAGTTACAGACAGAGAGAGCGAGAGACAGAGAGAACGGTCTTTCATCTGCTGGTTCACTCGCCAAATGGCCCCAACAGCTGGAACTGGACTGATCCAAAGATGGAAGGCAGGAGATTCTTCCAGGTCTCCTATGTGTGTACAGGGGCCCCAGCACTTGGGCCATCTTCTGCTGCATCTTCCAGGCCATAGCAGAGAGCTGGATCCGAAGAGAAGCAGCCAGGACACGAACTGGCACCCATATGGGATGCTGGCACCGCAGGTGGCATTAGTAGGCTACACCACAGCACCAGCCCCTAATTTGAAATTTTAGCCGCCACACAGTTAACTGTATATATTTATGGGGTGCGGGGGGACATTGCATAATTGGCATAGGGATCACCTCAAACGTTAATCCATCTTGGTGCAGAAACAGTCACAACCCTCCCAATTAGCTGCCTTGAAACATGCGATTCATCACTGCCAGCCACCGTAACCTGTGCTATGGAACATTAGAAGCTGTTTCTCCTGCCCAACTGCAGCCCTGGACTCATTAACGATTCTCTCTCCATCCCTCCCTTCCCCAAGCCTTCCCTCTCGTGACCACTGCTCTGCTCTCCACTTCTACACGATGGACTTTTAAATGCCATCTGGACCCAGTTTTGAGGCCTGGGCTAAAGGCTAGCTTCAGTTCCCCCTATGGAGGTCCCAGTTGAGTCCACTCAGCCCAACTACCTCCTTTTTCCTCTCTTTCACACTCTGGGCCACCATTCACCTGCCCTGATCACCCATGGCCCAGGTCCTAGCCACAGCCCCTGGGCCCCAAACCCATCAATCCTGACCCTGTTTGTGCTGCCTTGCTATTCCTTCTCAAGGAAGCCTCAATAAAGGCACTTGGCCACAGTTCCCACTTCTCCCTCAGCCCTGCCATGTCAAAGATCTGGAGTTATAACACGGCATAAAACTCTTTCTGCTGAGGCCGGCATTGTGGCATGGCGGGTAAAGCTACCACCTGCAGCACTGACAAGACATATGGACCCCAGTTTGAGTCCCGGCTGCTCCACTTCCAATCTAATCCCCTGCTAATGAGCCTGGGAAAGCAGCAGAGGATGGTCCAAGACCTTGGGCTCCTGCACCCACGTGGGAGACCTGGATGAAGCTCCTGGCTCCTGGCTCCTGGCTTCAAAACAGCCGATCTCTAGCAGTTGAAGCCATTTGGGGAGTAAATCAGGGGATAGAAGCCTTCTCTCTCTCTCTCTCTCTCTCTCTCTCTCTCTCTCTCTGCCTCTCCATAACTCTACCTTTCAAATAAATACATAAATCTTAAAAAAATACCCTCTTTCTGCTGTCTCTCTCCTCTCTAGACCTCACCCAAGGTAACGTACCTAAATCTGGCACAACTCCCAGATCAGAGTGCCCTAGGATTTTTGCTGGCATCAGCATCGTGCCCCCTCCTGGCTCCCACACCCTCTGCCACCAGGCCAGGACCACCCCATCTCTGCCGCACAGGCATCAGCCACACTCTCACCTTCTAGGTAAAGAAACAATATCATTGCCTCTGCTGCCTACATCTTGAGTTCTATCACTTTTCAGGTGGCAAAGATCTTCCACTCCCTAGAGGCAGGGACACTGGATTCAGTCAGAAATGAGCCTGCACCCGAGGCCTCCACTGAGGACAGGTCACCTCAATGCTATGGGGGTCCGTTTCCTTATTTCTAAAACACTCACAATAATGCCTGCACCCAGGGCTGTGATGGGGTGGAGAGAGAGAAGGCTATACCAGCCCATTCGCAATGCACACTCGGACAAGCCAGGGTGGTGCTTTCCCTGAGGTCCCGGGACTTGCACTCTCCGCATGGTCCATCATATCATCCTGGAGGGTGAGAGCACCTGGCTCGGGCACCTGGACGAGGCACTGCAGGAGCCTGCCCTGTCAGCGAGCCACAAGTCATCCCCAGCAACTTCAGGGCGGCTTCCTGGTCAAGCAGCTGCCAGCAATTTCCTCCTCTAAACCTAGAGCCGACTTGGCCCTCATCTTGTCCCTTTCCCAGAAACCATCCTCCGTGTCTCTCTTGCTACACGTGCGCCTCTCGTGTAAAAACACTTACTTGGCACATTTTCCCCCAAAACATCTAGCTGCCTCAACTCAAGAATTTCTACAATTCCATCTGGTTATGAAATCCCTTAAGGAAAAATCGTGATGGAAAGCTTTATGGCAGGCAAGTTGCATGGTGGAAGAACCTTGTGGCTTATAGTTTCTTGTCGGGTTTGCTTCTGAAAAGCGAAATGTATACTGAGAAATTCAGATGTCCTGAGATGTGGTTTGTCTTTGCAAAAATCACAGCATTGTGCAAAGGGGGCTGGCATTGAGCTGATTGTGAGACTGTGTCTTTGATGATGTCATTTCCCAGGGGGAGAAGCTTGGCCCCCACATCTGCTCCCCGGGGGAACCCAGGCTTCGGCTGAAATATCAATCCTCCCGCTTCAGGCAGCAAACCTGAAAGCGAACAAAAACATTCTTCCGCAGAGCAGCTTGCTCCAGAGCTGAAGAGAACTTACGGAAATTCTATCTCTACTCTTCACTAGGACTTGAGAGCATCGCAAGTGACAGGTCAGCAAATACAGTAATACTGGATCTGGATGTGGTGAGAAAGTGACTCCTCTCTTTAACCCACCTTTGTTAGTGTGAAAGGGGACCACCATGTTAAACGCCAACCTCTCTGTAAAGGGAACCGTTCTCCTGGAAGGTTCCGAGACGTGGATAGCCACAGGGCACCCCAGTGAGCCTACGATGTGAGATGGCGCCCACCTGCAGCCCACCCCGAGGCTCATGCTCCTGACCCCTCTCCAGGAGCCTCTGCAGAACTCTTGACTACTGGCCTCCACCATGCCCAAGCTCCTGTCCTCTGCACTGCATCTCCCTGGTGAACTTTCTCCCCAGGAGCTCTGGGCAGAGCTAAGCAGTCTCACTGGTCCCTGACATCTTCTCAGCCACAGTGCTGTGACCTGGACAGGGCCAGACTTTGCCTGGAATTCCCATTCACGCCTTTAGGTAAAGATGCTGTCAGGCCACTCTGCTCCCTTCATGACCTGGCTCAGGGACCTAGCCCTGGACTATGGACCCTGGTCCTCGGGGAGCACAATAAGTATCCATACCCACTGGGTATGGATGTAGACCAGGGACTTTGTGATGTCATGTGTACCCTTGCCTCAAAACTGAACTGTGCATTGAGACTATACTCTCCAGGCCAGTGTCACGGGACACTGGATTAAGCCACCGCCTTACAATGCCAGCATCCTATGTGAGCACCAGTTCAAGTTCTGGGTTGATCCAGCTCTCTGCTGATGCAGCTAGGATAGCAGCAGCAGATGACCCCGGTGCTTGGGCCTCGATGGAGTTCCTGACTCCTGGCTTCTGCCTGGCCCAGCCTGAGCATTTGCTGCCATTTGGGAAGTGAACCAGCAGGTGGAAAATCTCTCTCTCTCTCTCTCTCACTCATATTTCTATATTTCAGAAAGGCTTTTACTCTTATGTGATCATGCATTTTCCTACTGCCAGATGATATTAGAAAAATAGATTATAAAATCTCTTAAAGAAACTTTATTCTGATTGTCTTAGGGATAAATAAGAGTTTACATATATTTTTGATAATATTCTAACTATATGGTTGGTATGTCCTTTGTATAGTATGTCAGGATTAATTGCATATTTTATCTGAAGATATTTTCTCTCTAGGGAGTATCTTCATCCATTTTAACAAATTAGACCTAATAACTATTCTTCTTTGAAAATGGTGTTAATTGTTTTTATAGATATTATGTGGGTGCTTTTTTGGACTGACTTCATTTTCTTGTTTTGTAAGCCACAGCAACAACCAAACCTCTTGTCAGTTGTACTGCTTTTTCCATGAACTCTCATCAGACATTTTCACTTCTGAAAATTCTCAGTGGGGGGCCAGCGCTCTGGGCCAGTAGGTTAATCCTCCACCTACGGGTGCCATCATCCCATGTGGGCGCCAGTTCTAGTCCCGGCTGCTCCTCCTCTGATCCAGCTCTCTACTGTGGCCTGGGAAAGCAGTGGAGGATGACCCAAGTCCTTGAGCCCCTGCACCCCTGTGGGAGACTGGGAAGAAGCTCCTGGCTCCTGGCTTTGGATCAGCGCAGCTCCGGCTGTTGCGGCCATTTGGGGAGTGAACCAACGGACGGAAGATCGTTCTCTCTGTCTCTCCCTCTCACTGTCTGTAACTCTACCTCTCAAATAAATAAATAAAATCTTTTTTAAAAAAGAAAATTCTCAAATTCTTAGCAAATATTAAATGCAGCCATTGCAAGTCTTTCGTCCTCTCCTTCCCTAAAAAGCATCAGGCTCAGATGGCATTGCCTACACCACGCTAATGGGCCCAGTCAGAATTCCCAGAGCTCAGTCAAGTGGATGAGGTCTTGAGGAAGCCATGCAGAAACGTTCACGAATCCACTGGCCCAAAATCTAGAAGAATCCACTCCACAGGACTGAACAAACTGACAGGGACCATGGTTTTCTATGGGATGTTGTTGATGCTTTCATGCTCTATTTTCTTTTCTTTTCTTTTTTTTTTTTATTATTTTTGACAGGCAGAGTGGACAGTGAGAGAGAGAGATAGAGAGAAAGGTCTTCCTTTTTGCCGTTGGTTCACCCTCCAATGGCCGCCGTGGTTGGCGCGATGCGGCCGGCGCACCGCGTCGATCCGATGGCAGGAGCCAGGTGCTTCTCCCGGTCTCCCATGGGGTGCAGGGCCCAAGCACTTGGGCCATCCTCCACGGCACTCCCTGGCCACAGCAGAGAGCTGGCCTGGAAGAGGGGCAACCGGGACAGAATCCAGCACCCCGACCGGGACTAGAACCTGGTGTGCCGGTGCCACTAGGCGGAGGATTAGCCTATTGAGCCGCGGCGCCGGCCTTCATGCTCTATTTTCTAGCTACACAGGGTGAGTTCTTTTGCTTTTCCTTCAGCTGTCTATAACTCACAACAGTCTTTTTTTAAGATAATTTATTTAGAAAGTCAGAGTTAGAGAGAGAGAATCTTTCTCCCACAGGTTCACTTCCCAGATGGCCACAAAGGCCAGTTCTGGGCCAAGCCGAAGCCAGGAGCCAGGGGCTTCTTCCAGGTCTTCTTTCAGGTCTCCCATTTGGGTAACAGGGACCCAGGTATTGTCATCATCTTCTGTTGCTTTCCCTGGGCTATTAGCATGAAGCTGCATTGGAAATGGAGCAGCCAGGGCACAGACTGGTGCCCATATGGGATGCCAGAGTCACAGGTGGCAGCTTAACCTACTTCGCCACAACCTCACTTCCATGTAAGTCACAGCAATTTGAAACACTGCTAAGGGATACCATATCATCCTGGCCTGAACCCTCCAGAATCCACCCTATGGCATATTCCTATTTTTCACAGCAGTACAATTGTTTATCAAAGTTTAATAAGAAGATTTCTTCCTTGTAACAGAACACACTTGAAACATTGGTTACAGAACCAAGGCTATGCCTGAGAGGTGATATTTGAGAATGATAGTCACTTAATCAGACACAAACAGACTCTTCTAAGGAACAGAGATTGACTGTGCGACAGTCAATAAATCCCCCCCACCCCAGGAAAACCAGTTTGGTACCAGATTATTCTTATAGGCTCCTGACAAGTCTAGGAGACTTGGGATATTTGGGAGATCTTCAGAAGAATTTGTTCAAATTTATAGGCGCTGAGAGTGAAAGCTGGTGGCTTGCTCCTGCCTCAGCTTCCTAACCCAAGAGGTGCTTAGAAATCTAACCTGAGTTTTCCTGGGAAAGCCTCCAGCGTGGCAAGTCTGAGAAGGCCTGGCAGTAAACTGGCACTGCTGCTGCACACAGAGCCACAGACAGCATCTAACGGGACCCACCATGCCTTGTAACGAAGAACCAGCTTTCCTCGATACAATCTGTAATCAAAAGATGGACTTCACAAATCTGGCACGCTACCCGCAGGTGACTGGACACACACAGTCTCTGGAAAGGCATCTCCTGATTTTATCTGAGCTCAAAATAATAAGAATCCAGCCAGCATTCAGAACTAGGTAGTGCCCACGTGGCTCTCAAGCCCTTGAAACATTGCTGATATGAGTTGTGTGTGAATGACACATCAGATTTCACACCTAGTATGGAAAACAAAATGGAAAGCATCTCCTTAATAGTTCTACACTGAGGGGCTGGCACTGTGGCGTAGTGGGTTAAGCTGCCACCTGCAGTGCCAGCATCCTTTATGGGCATGGGTTCGAGACCTGGCTGTTCTACTTTGATCCAGCTCTCTGCTATGGCCTGGGAAAGCAGTGGAAAATGGCCCAAGTCTTTAGGCCCCTCCACCCACGTGGGAGACCCGGAGGAAGCTCCTGGCTTCAGATTGACGCAGCTCCAGCCATTGCAGCCATTTGGGAAGTGAACCAGCAGATGGAAGACCTCTCTCTCTCTGACCTCTCTTTCTCTCTCTCTCGCTTTCTGCCTCTCCTTCCCTTTCTGTGTAACTCTGACTTTCAAATAAGTAAATAAATCTTTAAAAAGATAGTTCTACACTGATTCTATACTGATAGGTTAATAGTCTAGGTAATAAAAAAGATCAGTAAAATTAGTTTCACTTTCTCCTTTTGAATGTAGCTTCCAGAAAAAACTTGAAATCCCATTGATGGCTTCCGTTCTATTTCTGTGGGACAGTGCTGTGAGTCTGGACTCTTATGTAAATATAGAATTCGAATCAACACAAAGTGAACCCTTAGGAGCCTGCTTCGCAAGGATCAACCATTCCCAGTTCTCTCCCCTCTTGTCACTGGAATCCCCAGAGGCAAGATCCCTGAGCTGCAACTTCAAAAGCTGGACCATGGCAGTAATTCCTGGTAATCCATAGGCTCCCACCTGCTGACAGACACCAGCCCCATGTCAGAACCTGACAAGACCTAGGATGCTGCCACCCCTGGAGACTGCAGGGCCCCAAAGCAAGTTGACTCCAAGGCCTGGGGAGAAGGGAGGCCCCAACCCCCTGCAGCCCAACCCTCCCAAGGCCCGGCTTTCACACCCCTCCTCTTTTTTCCTTTCCCTGGGGAGGGCTCTTCATTACAGAGCCACTGTCACTCACTCTGCTCCCAGGGACTCCCGCTGGCCCTGCATTCCCTTGTAAATGACCACCTGGGGCTCTGGCTGGCCTTTGGGCCTTGCTTAGGAGGGCAGGAACGGCTGGGCAGGGAGGACATTTCTGGGGCTGGGGGACAGTGATGGCAGTGATAGGGTCCCCCACCCCCCTGAGGCCATTTGGAAAGGGAGAGGCTCTGTGTGTTGTCTCTGGTTTTTACTTCTGTCTTTCAGGCACTCCAGGAAGGCTATGTAGGAGCATCCTGGACTCCTGGCTGCTGAGAACACACACACACACACACATACACCCCGCCTACAAGCCTGGGAGAGTCTGGAGGCCACAGTGGAAGGGTGCAGCATATGGCAAAGAAGAACCAAGTGGAATCCAGCACATCAACCTGAGTTAACTCAGCAGGCAAATCACAGGCTGAGTGCCTGTCACTCTACAGTCTGTGAACCTTAGCACAGAACTATCACTAATCTGCTTTTGCTAATGAGACTTCTGTGCAGGACATGCAAATCTGTCTTCAGACTTCAATTATAGCACACAGAGGGCCTGAGGCCCCCCGGCGAGTCCCAGTTCTGCTGCTTCCTTCTGATCCGAAAACCACACATTCCAATCCAGATCTCCCTTCCCACTTAATATTATATTCCTGATAGTCCTGTTTCCTCTAGATCTTTGAGATCTTAAAATATGGGAAAATATTCATTTTCCTTTTGATATTTTTCATATGTCTTACAAGTATATAGTACCCCCCCCCCCATGAAAAAATGAACAAACAGACAACACACACACAAAAAAAAGATCAGAAAGTAGATGGCAGGGTTGTGGGGCCGCCCAGCAGTGGCCTGGGCCATCTGAGCCAGGTCCAGACAAAGGACCCAGCAGGATGGAAAGCTTGGCCATGGGAGAGGGACTGAGTAAATAAGCAATAGATTGAGGAAAGGGAGTCGGGGTCTGTACTGTGGAAGAAGAGATTTACAGAACAGGGGAAGGCTAGCATGAACACGGGGGGTGGGGTTGGCCTGAAATATGAGATACAATATCAACTCATGATTTTGGAGATATAGATGTGTGTGGGTGTGTGTATAGATGTAGAGACAGACATATAAAGTATATTTCCTAATGCTATCCCCAGATGCCTGAGAACAGGGCCCTCAAGTAACAAAGGCTACAGTTATATTCCAGATTTTGGATCCAAACAAAATCCTGTACTACTGAAAGGAATCAGGGCTCCTTGGGGGAGATGGCTGCTTCAGGGCTGGAGCAGAGAAAGTACAAGAAAGTTCACAAAGAATATCAAAGGCATCCCAAAAAAGACACAGGAGCCAGATGGACAGGACTCTCGGGCCAAATCCAAGACAATGTGAACATGAAAACAAATGATGATATCAGTGAATTATAGTGATTGAGTAAAATAGGAATTCATGAAAACTATCGCGTTAATAATAATTTTTAAAATTGCTCCTTTCATAGAACTATAATCAATTATTGCAGGAAGATTAATAACAATTGAAAACCACTTTTCAACAGACATCTGTTCTTCTGGAAAGATACTTCCAAAGATCCTAAAACTTAAGAGGGTGAACAGATGAGGAATGAGATTCTCGATAGTTTCAGAGTCATCTCCACACTAAATACTTACTGATTACAAAGGGAATCAAGAGTAACATTAGAGTAGAGAAACTTAGCATCAAGAATCTTAACCTTGTGCCCTAAGTTAATGAGGAATACTGGCATCAATTTGCCTGCCAATAAGATGCAGTGGAGGGCCGGCACCGTGGCTTAATAGGCTAATCCTCCGCCTTGCGGTGCCGGCACACTGGGTTCTAGTCCCAGTCAGGGCATCGGATTCTGTCCCGGTTGTCACTCTTCCAGGCCAGCTCTCTGCTGTGGCCAGGGAGTGCAGTGGAGGATGGCCCAAGTGCTTGGGCCCTGCATCCCATGGGAGACCAGGAGAAGCACCTGGCTCCTGCCATCGGAACAGCGAGATGCGCTAGTCGCAGCGGCCATTGGAGGGTGAACCAACGGCAAAGGAAGACCTTTCTCTCTGTCTCTCTCTCTCTCTCACTGTCCACTCTGCCTGTCAAAAAACAAAAACAAAAAAGATGCAGCGGAGAACCCAATGCCATGCCTGCAATATTCTGGTCAGAACAGGAGAGTGCTTCAAAATGTGCC
Source organism: Lepus europaeus (assembly GCF_033115175.1). NCBI lineage: Eukaryota > Metazoa > Chordata > Mammalia > Lagomorpha > Leporidae > Lepus > Lepus europaeus. The sequence continues at coordinate 96,586,504 of NC_084830.1, forward strand.
TGGATAATGCAGTCAATGACAAGCATATTTTAGTGCAAAAAACTTTGAAACCCATGCATACAAGGAGTCATCAAAAGTATGTGAAGGGGGCAGGTATTTGGCACAGTGGTCAATATGCTACCCACATGCCATGTCGTCCTGGCTCCACTTCCTATTCCAGCTTCCTGCTCTGTGCCCTCTGGGAGACAGTGGGTCCCTTCCATCCACTAAAAGACTTGGATTAAATTTCTCCTGGCTTCAGCTTCTCCCAGCCCCAGCTGTTGCAGGCATCTGGGGAGTAAACCAGTAGATTGAAAATCTCTGCCTTCCTCTGTCTCTGTCTCTCAGCTTGTCAAATAATTTAAAAACTTTTCAAGATATTTTTAAAGTTTATGAAATTTGCATGTATGATAAATATGCATGGATTTAAAAAATTGTTTCACAAAAATAAGTTTTTTATTTATTTCCAATTTTTTTCAAAACACTTTCTGAAATGCCCTCCAATGTATTAACTCTGTCTAAGTATGAGGAAACATCAGACCATCTCAAATGGAGGGATATTCTGTAACATTATTAGAAAGTAATTTTCAATAATAGCAAGGTCACAAAATTCAAGGAAAGACTGAGAAATTGTTCCAGAATGGAGAAGGTTAAAAGAATAAAAGCAAATAGGTACAATGTATGATCCTGGATTAGCTATTTCTTAGATTTACTGTTGGGAAAATTGAAGAAACTTTAATGGGAATTTCTGTGCTATTCTTGAAACCTTTTCTGTTACAAATTGTTTCTAAAAAAATTTTTTTTTTGACAGGCAGAGTGGACAGTGAGAGAGAGAGACAGAGAGAAAGGTCTTCCTTTGCCGTTGGTTCACCCTCCAATGACCACCATGGCCAGCGCATCTCGCTGATCCGAAGCCAGGAGCCAGGTGTTTCTCCTGGTCTCCCTTGGGGTGCAGGGCCCAAGCACTTGGGCCATCCTCCACTGCACTCCCTGGCCACAGCAGAGAGCTGGCCTGGAAGAGTGACAACCAGGACAGAATCTGGCGCCCCGATCGAGACTATAACCCAGTGTGTCGGCACTGCAAGGTGGAAGATTAGCCTGTTGAGCCGTGGCACCAGCAAATTGTTTCCAAATTTTTTTTCAAGATGTGTTTATTTGAAATTCAGAGTTACAGAGAGGGAGAGACAGAAAGAGGTCCTCCATCTGCTGGTCCTCTCCCCAGATGGCTACAATGACCAGCACCAGGCCAGACCAAAGCCAGGAGTCAGGATCTTCTTCCAGGTCTTCCATGTGGGTGGCAGGGGCCCAAACACCTGGGCCATCTTCCTCTGCCTTCTCAGACCACCAACAGGGAGCTGGATGGGGAAGACAAGCAACCTGGACATGAACCAGCGTCCATATGGGATGCTGACGCTGCAGGTGGTGGCTTAACCCACTATGCCACAAGCCCCATATTGTTTCTAATCTTTTAAAAAATGTTAAGTCTATTATGCCTTCTCATTGTTGCTTGTGACTGATAAAAACGATCTTATTGCTTTTACTTTTTAAAGATTTATTTATTTTATTTATATTATTTGAAAGGCAAGGTGATAGAGAGGGAGAGGCAGAGATATACAAAGACAGAGAAGGAAGTTCCATCAGGTAGTTCACTCTCCAAAAGCCTTCAACAGCCAGGCAAGGCCAAAGCCAGGAGCCAGGAACTCCATCTTAGTCTTCTCTGTGCATGGCCATCATCTGCTGCCCGCCATGTACATTAGCAGGGAGCTGGAACGGAGACATGGAGTAGCTGGGACTTGAACCAGCACTCCGTTATGGGCTGCAGGTGTCCCAAAGAGTGGCCTAAACTGCTACACCACAACAGCTGCCCCCCTTGTTTTCAAATGCATGTTGTGTATGTGATATACATGGATGATAGAGATAGATGGATAGATAGATAATAAACTTTCAGTTAAATACATATGTTCATGAGATGACATCACACAAACATCACAGACACGACTTATCCATCAGGTAACTTTTTCTTAAGCACCCCAAGAATCTTTGGAACACAGCGGGAACCCTGTCATGCCTCACATGAATTCAGACTTCTGTCTCCATTATAGAAGTGTCTAAACTGTGCTATTGAGCAACACATTGGAACTGACAAACTTGCATTTCAGGAAGTCCTGAGTCACAATCTTTCAAAACCTGTGGCTCCTCTGAAGCTATGGTCAAGGGCTCTGTGAACTTCTGACGGGCTCATCTTCAGTTTAGACAAGACAAGTACAGATTAGAAAATCCTTCCTTTGCATTCCACCTTTGTTGTAAGGACTGTACACCTGGTTCGTTAGTGTACCCCGCTCCTTGGGTTCTTCAGCCCCTGAAAGTCTTCGAGTTAGCCCAGCTGCCCTCCCACGGGGCGGGCATCCAGGGCCCTGTGCTCTGGGGGCTCTCTCACAGCTACACAGAGGGGCAGACTGGAGCTGAGCTGGGCCCCAGCCTCACAGAGGCCATGGGAAGAGCAGGTCAGAACCAGGCGGTGCTCCCTGCACTTTCCTGGGTGACTCAGCTATGGGCCCTTCCTCTGAACATCTCTTTCCTACCCTGCCAACCTCTAGAGAAACCACTTTTGCACCATTCCAGAGCATTCTAGGAAGTAACACATCAATACGAACATTTTGACATCTAACCTGAAAGCACAAAGGGACTGAATAGTGTGATCTGAAATACTAAGCACAGCTTTTGCTTTCAGAATCCTCAAGGGTGCTCTTTCTGCTCCCAAATCTCTGAGCCTCTGCTCCTGGTTTCTGAGTTTGACCCAAACTCCGTGACAGTCAGTGAGCCCTTTTGTCCATCAACAAAACAGCAGAGGGGTGGGGTGGGGGGCGGTAAGGAAGGCCCCCTCCCATGAAGCATTCACACCAGATGACATCGTAGAAGGGTCTTCTTCACCAAAGACCACAGCCCCCTCCTAACTGAGACTCTGACCTGCACGTGGCTGGACAATGCAATACCCCTTAACCTCAGGACAGGCTTCGGTGGCTGGTGTGCCTTTAATTCATGATTTTTTACAAAGAGATTTATTTATTTATTTGAAAATCGGAGTTACAGAGAGAGAGGAGAGGCAGAGAAAGACCTTCCATCCACTGGTTCACTTCGTAGATGGCTGCAACAGCAAAGGCTGGGCCAGGTTGAAGGCAGGAGCCTGGAACTCCATCAGGGTCTCCCACGTGGGTGGCTAGGCCATTAGCAGGGAGCTGGATCAGAAGTGGAGCAACCAGGACACAAACTGGCACCCATAATGGATGCCAGCGTTTTCATAGGCTAAAGTTTAACCAGCTGCACTACAGCACCAGTCCTGTTTAACTTTCCAAAATATTGCAGTGCCTTAGCTTCTCCCCAACCCCAAGAAAGGTCCTTGTGACCCTGATATTCTTCTTGACTGATGTCTTTGTAACTGATGTTTTCTGTTATTCCCCAAAACACCTTGTTCTAAATCCTGGATGTTGCTGTCAACTGTGAATGAATTGGGGCCCCTGTGCTCCTGCCCTGGATTTGTTTCCCAGATGCCCTCAGCAAGTTTGCAGCCTGGAAGGTTTTGCAATCCCTTATTTAAAGGCCTGAATGAAGTCTTTCTGTGTAATGCAATCATTCCAGCGTTGGGTCTGGCCCTCGGGCCTGGATATTTATTTTCACATCTTGACCCAAGGTGAGCTGGCTTTCGTAGCTGTGCCTGCAATGTGTTCTTCAGACACTGTTGTGTGTAATGGGCGGACTGTGCCACAGGCAGCACAGAAGCAGAGCGTACACAAATCGATATTTGCACAAAGCCCCAAGTCAGTTTCACAGGCAGCACTTCTGAACAGAAGCCGCTCTCCTCACAGCCTCTGGGAAGGTTCTATCTCCTGGCACATGGTGTGAGACAGCAGGGTTCTTAGCAGATGGTGCCAGTGGGCGGAGGTGGGGGTTGGGAGTCAGCTGAATGGGGGACGGATTGGCTGAATGGCCACCGCCAGGCAGGTCCCAAAAGTTCCATGCTAGTGGGAAGCAACCGGGAAGTTCCAGCTCCAGGTAAGGGCCGGCCCTGGCAACAGAAAGAACGGCCGCAGCCGAGGCACCTGCCCACTTGGCCCCATACCTGTTCTCTCTTTCCCTTCTTTGTTTGTTTTTAGTCCCCGTTGAGCATTTGCTGGTTTTAAGGTAGATTAAAACCCACAGATCAGCCGCTGTGCAGGTGTGTGGTGGGGGGCAGTGAGGAGAGGCCTCTGCAACCATCCCAGGCCCCCTTAGGAAAGCAGAGGCTCTGAGGCGCAAAGCTCTGCAGAGGTAGGCTGCAGGCTGGGGTGGAGCCAACAGGAGGAGTGGGGCAGGGGAGGCTGCGTGGTAGACAACTTGACATCTCCGTTCTCTGCACCAGCAGCTGGGCAGTGGCAGGGAGAGCTAGTAGAGGGCGGCAGGGGGCGGACACAGCTCCAGGACCGCCATCCCAGCCCGCAGCACCACGACATGTGGTCTGCATTGGCACTCTCACCCTTGCAGAGGTAGGAGAGGGGATTTTAATGTCAAAATCAGAAAAGCAACTTTCCTCTCACCTCGGCAGTCTCCCCAACGCAAGGCTTCCCTTACTCACTGCACACTGAGAACTCCAAAACACGTGACTACACCCCATCCACATTCACAGACATGCCTGCCCTTGGGACAGCTTGGGACAGCATCCAGGCCTAGGCAGCCCTCCCTGCCCAGAGAATTCCCTGACAGCTCCCTCCAGGAACCCCTATTCCAGGCACCTGAGCCACAGGGCCCTCTGGGGTGCCTGCCTTAACCATCCAGGGTGCCCCATCTCTAAGCCTCTGAAGAACACCAGTTCAGGGCCCAGGTCTCCTGCTCCATGCCCTGTAGGGACCTCCTGGGCAAATCCTGTCCCCCCTGACCCTCTCCCTCTTGGCCCCACAGCCTTTAGGGTCATCAGGTGCACAGTGCGACAAGTCGACTACCTTCTCTCCCTTCTGTTGCTTTTCAACTGCCTAGGGCTCTGCTCCGCCCTCCTGCCCACCCTCACCAGGCCTCTCTGCCCAGCCAACATAGTCTCCCACTGCCTTCCCAGCCTGAAGGACCTCTTGTTTCTTGTCAGCTCCCAGTGAGTTCCCACCTATCGGGTAGGGACTTTAGCCTTCAGCTCCACAGACACTCCCTGGGTTGTGTCCTCCCACCCCCCCCCCCAGCTCTGATGACAGCTATACCCATCACCAGCACCACTTTCGGGAGCACATGGACCCTGCACTGTTCCCCCAAAGCTTCGATCCAGGTTGTAGGGTCACGTTGTGCTGTGTGATTGTCGTCTCTCTCTCCCCCAGACCCTCCTGTCCACAGATTTGCCCAACTCCATGTCGCCAATGCCCAGCCCATGCCTGTCGTGTTTTCTGTGCTCAGCCCAGGTTTGGAAAACAAACTCACATGTGAACGACAGAAAGAAGGGAAAGCATGCTGGGTTTGAGGTCACTGTTTTTTAGGTCAAGGTGATCTTAAGTTTGAGTAAATGTAAATATAATATATATACATATATACATATTAGTGAGATAAAAATAATCCGTAGATGGGAAAGTGGAAGGAATGGGTGCGCGATACAGTACCATCACTGTTGCTATTGGTCTAACCAGACTTTGGTTTTGTCCCAGGGAAGGTCTGAGCAGCAATCCCAGCGATCGTGCTGAGCAACGTGGAGTCTTTGTCTTCAGGAGGCCTGGGGAGGTTAGGCTATGAAAACCCTGCACACCTCCCCTTGCTCCTGAAAATAGACACATGGTGTGACTTACAAGGTATCTCCAAAACACCATTAAATGTGCCCTTTTAAAATTCATTTATTTGAAAGGTAGACTGAGAGAAAGAGAGGGAGAGAGAGAGAGCAAGAATCTTCCATCTATTGCTTCACTCCCCAAATGGTCACAATGGCTGGAGCTGGGCCAGGTCAAAGCCAAGGCCAGCAATTCCATCCAGGTCTCCTGCATGGGTAGCCAGGACTCAAGTACTTGAGTCATCTTCCACTGCCTTCTTTGACACATTAGCAGGGAGCTGAATTACAAGCGGAACAGCCAGGATGGGAACTGGCACTCTGATACAGGAGGCCTGCGTCAAAGGCAGCAGATCAACCCGCTGCACCACAACACCAACCCCAAAACGTGTCCTCTGCCACCTGTGAAGTCCACGAGGAAACAGAAACCAGTTCCAGTTAAAGGCCGCAAGGGCTTTGAAGAGAGGATCACTCTGTTCTGTGTTATCCTGGCTGATGGTCGTGATTCAGATTCTCACGTCCAAGAGGCCACATCCTGGGGAAAGTGATGTCAGCCCCATCCAACATCATGCTTTGCTCACGTTGACCTTCACCTTGTCCTCACCCCGGCCTGTGTGTTCCCTGTGAGATCAGAGAGGGGCTGATGTGAGCAGTGCCCCATCAGACTCCTTCTTTGTGATCCTCCTAGGGAGCAGGGCTCGGCTTCACCCAGGCTCGGGGGAGGGACCAGGCGACAGGACAGCAGAGTGACACACGAGACTGTTCCCATCCTAACGCAGCCACTCAAGACACCAGCAGGGACAGGCAACAGCCCCAAGCATCTCACGTCAGCAGCCACTTCCTGTGACTCGGCCGGTGGTAACACACATACCTGCCTCCTGGGAATCCAGCACAGGCAGCCCCAGATTTCCAAGCCAACCACCCGAGAACGTCAACCTCTGAAACCCACAGAATCCCAGGGACACAGGAGCTGCTCTGTCCCAGCATGAGCTGGGGACTGAAAGCTTCTGTCTCTGAAGACCTCAAGCCACAGGACCTGTCAAGGCAGCTGCAGAGGGCCGAGGACTGACCGCGTCTGCTCCCTCCAGCCGTGCGGGGCCCCGCAGCCCTGCCCACCCCAGTGGCAGGAGTGTCTGATGGACGACGCTCAGGCCTCACCCCACAAACACAGCCACTGCTCTGCTCTGCTCCGTGCTCCCACCTCCCCTGCTCAGAGCCAGCAGGCAGGCTTTGTTCACTGCAGAAACCACGTGGGGGACTTGAAAGGAGACACATCCTCTGACTTTTTGGGCTGCCCCAGGCTAATTCCTGATGGAGAACCCGAGTCCCCGCACACCACCCCTTTGAGTTTAACTGATGGGGTGAAATGTGATGGAATCAAGAGAAACATTCCAGAGTGGGCGCATACAAGTTCCATGGTGTGTAAGAGATGCAGGAACTCCAGGTAGAGGCTGCACTGGCTGCCCATAAGTCAGTCTTCAGCCAGAGAGTGTGGAGTGTCTCCTTGCACAGCAACCAGGGTGGAGGGATCCCTCAGGCCTGGGCAGCAGTTCACAGGGTCAAAGCTGTTTCAGGCTCCTCCTCATCCAGAGACCACCCTCATCCTCACAGATGCAGGCTGGCATCCACCCTGAGCTGTGATTACTGCCCTGCCCCCATTTCAGAAAGCAAGGGAGGATGGCAAAGGCACACACAGCCTCTGCTCCACTTTGAAGGAGCTTTGCCAAAGCCGTATCCAACTGACCTCTGCTGATCACGTGGCCAGAGCTGTCCTGGGGCCAACACTCAGCAAGCTTGCTGGGAACAACAGGTCTTTTAGCTGAAATGACTGCCACTTACCACAAGACTGGAGTTCCGCTAAGAGAAGATGTTGGTACCCAGCTTGCAACGCTTGCCATGCAAGTCAACATGAACCTAGGCACGCAGACACACACACACACACAATATACACACATATACATTCAACACATGTACATCTGCAACACACATATGCATATGTGTATACATGCATGCACACATGTGTGATGTGCTTATGTATCTGTATTTGCAGGCACTAAAAATGCACATGCATACATACAAATGCAACATGCCCATATATGTGTTCACACATCTATGTGAGCACACACATGTAGCCACACATGCACGTGCATACACATGTGTACACATACACACTGTAGTACTGAGGGCAAACTCGAGTGGCCCAAGGCAGGATTCTGAGAAACCCACAAATCCATGATCTTCAAATGAATGTACTGCCCTCAGTCTATTTCAAAAAGCCAAGTTTTCTGGTGAGGTGTTGCAAATATAACCTCTCAGGAAGTGATTTCGTCAAGCATCCCTCAAAGTCAATGTGAAAAACGAACGTAACCAGCGGGAATTGTGTTCGGTTGTGACTTGCAGCCCCTCCAAAAGCTCCACACAGTGAGGTGTGGGGAGTGTGGACGCTCTCAGGTCCCTTCCAAAGCCAGAGCTGCCTTTAGGAGGACAGCGGGGCTGGGGGACATAGCAGCAGCCTCAGCGGGAGCGGAGGGGCTTCAGCTGTCACCGCCACCACTTCCTGACTCCGTCACTGCCCCAGCTGAGTCTCAGAAGCTGGAGGTGTGGCCTACACAGCAGAGACCCCGCTCGTAGACTAGTACTTAGGAAAGCCGTTGGCAAACTCTGTCTTCGATCCTTCATCAGACTGGGCTTATTGGCTTCCTCCATTGCAAAAAGTTGGGAAAAACTTAAAAATGTAGCACTTTGCCCAGCCGCAGGGGGAAACAAGCCTGTAAAAGGAAGGGCTAGGGGGTTGGGATGCAAGCTATTGAGCCACAGTTCTAGCAACACGATTTGGGGGCTTGTGTTTCATTGTGGGGCAGCAGAGATAATTATTTCTCAAGGTGAGAATGGTCAGCGTTTCATTTTCCCAGGAACGACTCTGGAGAAACCTCCGGGAGAGGAATTTCTCTCGGCTTCCCCTCCGTGCCTGCAGACAGCCCGGCCTGTATTGGATTAACACCACCGGGCCTCCGCGCGGGGCCGGCTGCGCCGCCAGGGCTGTGCTTCAATTCCCAGGGCCGCTGTCTGGAACAAGGAGCCTGAGGAGCCATTTCCTGGCCTGGACGCAGAGCCAAGGAGCAGGAGGTAGAGGGAGGTGGAGACACAGCCCGAACCCGAAGGCTGCGTCACTGTGCAAAGCTGACTGGATCCTGTGCGTTCTGTCTTGCGAAATACAAGGACGCCCCATGTCTGGGAATTGGACTCCCACCCACTCCACTGTGGAATCGTTATGTTCAAGTGTCACAGGCAAAAAATTACAAAGTCACTCTTCACTTTCAGAGGGGTTGTTAAACAAACAAACAAAACCCGGTGGGAGTGGTTTTGGATGCAGATTCCCCGGCTTCTAGGAGTGCAGAGTTTCGCCCTTCCTCGCAGGGGATGCTGGGACTGAAGGATCTCCTTTCCCGTTTGACTCATGCTTCCCTTGCCTCTCTGGGAGCTGTGCTTCTCAGGGGCTGCCAAACCGTGCAGCAGGAGCCCAGGCAGCGGGCTCGGGGCCACTGCAGGAACACACAGGGACAAAGGATGCATTTATTTTCATAGGATCACTTCCTTACTCGCCCAAATGATAACTGTTTGGATTACTTATTATTCCATCGGAGAGGGGAGAAACCTCAAATCTAATTTGGTTTCCACTGTGCGCACCACTATTTGTTTAACTTTCATTCATTCCCGAGCTGGGGAAATTGGAAGAAAGGTCTCAGCCATTCATTCCCCCGTGTGTGTAGAAGTGCTCGCTGCTCCTCAGCTGCCAGCCTCCCTTCCCAGCGACTTGCACTGTTGACCTGCAAAGGGTCCGTAAGGCTTGTTTCTCTACAAATACTCGAAATGCAAAGGGGGAAAGCCCCTGCCGAAAACACACAAGAAATCATTGTGCGAATGTGACCGGCTTCTGTGGGGTCAGGCCTGCTGTCAGACTGATAGGAGCTGCTGGGCTGAGACGCAACCAGGAGCCAGGCCGTGAACATGGCCCAAGCACCAGCCATTCATTCGTCCACTGGGACATGCCCAAGGGGCCTCTGGAGCAAGGAAGAAGGGAGAGGGGCTGCCCTGGGCACAGGATGAAGCTGATGAAGACAGATGGGAGGTGAAGGAAATCACAGTTTTTGCCCGCTGTGGTTTTAGTTGCCCACAGTCTGAAAACAAGCAGAAATAAAGGGTTTTCAATTGTGCTCCATCCCGAGTAGCATGCTGAAGTCTCTCAGCATCCCACCTGGGGCTTGAATCACCCCTTTGTCCAGCGTAACTGCGCTGTCCCTGCTATCTGCCCATTAGTCACTTTGTAGGTGTCTCAGTTATCACGTCCACTGTCACAGTAGCATGGGGCTTGTGTTCAAGTCACCTTATTTTACCAGTAATGGCTGCAAAGTGCAGCAGTAGTGATGCTGACAATTGGGGTGTGCCAGAAAGAAGCCAGAGTACTTTCTCTAAGTCAAAAGGTACATAGATATGTGTATCTAGGAAGAAACATCATATAGTCAGCCCTCCATATTCCTAGGTCCCACCATCCAACCAATCATGAATCAAAAGTATCACAAATATTACCAAGAGGGGCTGGTGTTGGGGTATAGCAGATTAAGCCACTGCCCATGGTGCCAGCATCCCATATGGGCGCTAGTTCGTGTCCTGGCTGCTTCACTTCCAATTCAGCTTCCTGCTAATGCGCCTGAGAAAGCAGTGGAAAATGGCTCAAGTACTTGGACCTCTGCACCCATGTGGGAAACCCAGATGCAGCTCCTGACTCCTGAATTTGGCCTGGCCCAACCCTGGCCATTGAGGCCATTTGGAGAGCAAACCAGCGATGGAAGAGCTTTCTGTTTCTCTCTGTCTCCCCCCTCCCTCTGTAACTCAGACTTTCAACTAAATAAATAAATCTTTTTTAAAAAATTCCAGAAAACAGGCTGGTATTACAGCATACCTGGTAAAGCTGCTGCCTGCAATGCCAGCATCCAGTATGAGCACCAATTCAAGTTCCAACTGCTCTACTTCCAATCCAGCTCCCTGCTCTTGCTCCTGGGAAAGTAGCAAAGGATGGCCCAAGCCCTTGGGCCCCTGCATCCACATGGCAGACCCTAAGAAGCTCCTGGCTCCTAGCTTTGATCTGACTCAGCCCTGGCCTTTGCAGCCATTTGGGGAGTGAACCAGCAGATGAAAGACCTCTCTCGTTCTCTCTCTCCCTCTCTCCATCTAATTCTTTCAATTAAATAAAATAAATCTTTTTTAAAAATTCTAGAAAACAAAATTGCATCTGTACAGTTTCTTGTCATTAAGTAACACAGTATAGCAACTATTTACACAGCATTTACACTGTATTCAGTATTATAAGTAATCTCACAGTAATTTTTTTTATTTGACAGGTAGAGTTATAGACACTGAGAGAGAGAGAGAGAGAGAGAGAGAGAGACAGAGAGAAAGGTCTTCCTTCCTTCCAAATGGCCGCTACAGCCAGTGCTGTGCCGATCTGAAGCCAGGAGCCAGGTGCCTCTTCCTGGTCTCCCATGCGGGTGCAGGGGCCCAAGCACCTGGGTCATCCTCCACTGCCCTCCCGGGCCACAGCAGAGAGCTGGCCTGGAAGAGGAGCAACTGGGTCTAGAACCCAGCACCCATATGGGATGCCGGCACTGCAGGTGGAGGATTAGCCAAGTGAGCCACGGCACTGGCCCTCTCACAATAATTTAAAATATACACAGGACGATGTGCATAAGTTATAAGCAAATATGATGCATATTTATTTAAGGGACTTGAGCATGGTGGTTTTGGTCTACAAGCAAGGTCCTAGAACCAACTCCCAACAGCTTACTGTGGGACAACTGTTATATAAGGTAGTACCTGTGGTTTTAGACGTTCACTGGCAGTCTCAGAACCTATCCTCAGCAGATAAGGGAGGGGAACGACTGTATCAACAAAGATTGCAGACTTCCCAGGAATGCAGCTGAGTTTGGGAACCTAGGAAATAGAGCATTAGCCCTATGGTTATGCTGACATAACCCTCGGATACTCACAGTAGGCGGCTGCCATCCCTCACCATCAGCGTGGAGGGGAGGGGGATGTATCGCTTCATCTGCCCCTCCTGCCCCAACATATGCACCATGTGCCCTGGGTCACCATCTTCACATTCAACGTGTCCCAAGCTATACCCAGCGCTTTTCTCTACCAGCGCCAGCAGCTGGCCTTTCCAGAGCCCGTGCTGGCAGCACCATGAAGCCATGTCCCCTTCATGTCTCAGCTGCCACTCATCCTTCTCACCCAACCAAGCCATTGCTTCTTTCAAGTGGCACAAAGATTCCAGCAGCACAGCTGCCTGGCTGGTGGCTCAGGACCCCCATCTCCTCACTCTAGAGCATTTGCAAAAATAGTCCTAAACACCACCTTGGGAAGAGAGTAGCATTCTATATGTACATCACAGTGATCTCAGCAAATAGAAAGAGGTGATTTCATTGGGTCCCACCATGTGCCACACATGGGCAGGTGTGATCATTGACCCATTTACGGGAATAAAGTCAGGCCATTTGGAACACCCTATCTCAGTGAGGCAAAGCCATTCACCAAGGAATTAGCATGGAGGAGTTCCTCTCAGGGAGATGCCAGGTTCCTAGAAAACATGCTTCCTCCCACTCAGACAGGGCCCTCATTTCAGAGGCTGCTGGGATCAACCTAGTGCTTCTCCAGGTTGATCTTTGCCAAACAGACTTGTGTGCTGTGTTTTTCAAAGCACAAAAACACAGATACAAAATGAATATTTACTTACCATGATGTGTGCACATGTCATGTATAACAGTTTTTCCATGATAGACAACTAAGGAAATCCAATGAGCCAGCCATGTGTGGGCAGCATTCTAACAGCAAGGCAGGAGAAACGGTGCAAAGACTGAGGGTGGGCATGTGTGTTCTGCGAGCAAAGTTTCTTGTTTTTACACAAGGGTTCTACTCACACCCCAAATGTTTGGGATTTCATATTTAATCAAAAATTAATACTTGGGCAATCCCAAGGATAGAAAATCAAACACTTGCAGAAACTCTACAAGATGACATACAGGTGCAATCTCATTTTAAGCACCAAGTGCTGGTACTATATTCGTGTTTCTTTCCTGAACATTCCTGGAGTGTGATCATGGGCTCGATTTTGAGAATGGTTGCAAGAAGACAAAGTCACCTGTGTTCTCCCAACCTTCCTGTGCATTTGTGTTTGGAGGAAGTATTGGCATGGCTCAGGGCTATGTACATTTATCCATGTGTCCATTTGTCAACAGAGAGGGAAGGGAGCAAAAGGAACCAATGCACTTCCTTCCCACAGAGCCACTGACAATGACCATGGAGACCTTGCAGGTTTTTTTTTAATGTTTCTAACTTTTCAACTGACATATCAAATTGCTCATATTTATGAGTTGCAATGTGATGTTTTGATGCTCATATTCATAGTGTAATTCCCAATCAGAATAAACAGACCTATCCCCTTATACTTAAGGGGATATTTATATATTAACCTTTACTTGTGGTGAAAACATTCAAAATCCTCTCTTCCAGTTGGTGAAATGCACAGTGAATTATCATTATCTGTAGACTTCTCCCATCTAACCATAAGTCAGCACCCGCTGCTCACCTTTTCTCCATCCCACTCCACCCCTTACTCTCCCCAGCCTCTATAAGCAACAGCCCCTTCTCGATTTCTGTGAGATCAAACTTGCAGATAACAGCTGAAACTTGGAATACACAATACTTTTCTTACTCCTCCTTGATGAGGGCAGACCAGCAAATGGTCCCTGCCATGCAACAAACACCCTGAGACCTATTAAGACTGCAGATAGGGGCTGGCATTGTGGCACTGTAGGCCAAATATCTACCTTGTGATGCCAGCATCCCATACTGGCACCAGTTCAAGTCCTAGCTGCTCCACTTCCAATTTACAGCCACGGGCATTTGGGGAGTGAACCAGCAGATGGGAGATCTCTCTCTCTGTCTAAGTCTCCCTCTCTCTGTAACTGCCTTTCAAATAAATACAGAAATCTTTTTAAAAAAAATAAAACTAGAGATAATGAATGCTTTGTCCTTCCCAAGTATTCATGAAGAAAGGTAAAAAGTAAATGGGAGATACAGAAGATCAGCAATGGTGCAAGACAAGAAAGTAAAACTTTGGTGGGCTGGCGCCGCAGCTCACTAGGCTAATCCTCAGCCTGCGGCGCCGGCACACCGGGTTCTAGTCCCGGTCAGGGTGCTGGATTCTGTCCCGGTTGCCCCTCTTCCAGGCCAGCTCTCTGCTGTGGCCAGAGAGTGCAGAGGAGGATGGCCCAAGTCCTTGGGCCCTGCACCCCATGGGAGACCAGGAGAAGCACCTGGCTCCTGCCATTGGATCAGCGCGGTGCGCCAGCTGCAGCGCGCCTACCGCGGCGGCCATTGGAGGGTGAACCAACGGCAAAGGAAGACCTTTCTTTCTGTCTCTCTCTCTCTCACTGTCCACTCTGCCTGTTAAAAAAAAAAAAAAGAAAGAAAGAAAGTAAAACTGTGGTGGCCCTGAGACCCATGACCTTGCATCCCCCAGGTGTCTGTAAAATTTCTGAGTCCATAAGAAGGTCCCGGAAGGTCCGGTAGGCTTCCTGTCTTTTGCAAACACACATGACGCACCCTCTGCCAGGCTCTCTGGGGTGTCAGGAATGACCAGACAAAGCATGAGGAGCATTTGAGGCACAGCTGTGAGCCCCACACACATACACACACAGCTCACAGCAGCAGGGGCAGGTGTTCCCCTCACGGAACAGCAAGGAGACAAGTCCAGCCAGTGGAAGCCCAGTTTCCCACACCATCGCCCTCTAAAATACAGCACAGTAAAATTGATGTGGAGACTGACAACTTGGGACAGAAGGAAACTGATGAATTATGTCCAGGAAACTTTGCATGAGAAGGCAGGAAATTAGAGAGCATATTTCAAAAAGATTGTCACCGGAAAGGTGTTCATATTTACATGTTGCCACACAAAGGGTTAAAATCTTCACCAGGGAAAACGAATCCCTTTCCTAGAGGAGCTCCCTCCCTGGGGTTGTAAATAACAGGCTGTTTTTGGAACGTCTCTCCTTTTTCCACAGGGAGGGAAAACTCCATGATTTTTCTTTGCACCTCAAAACTTGCTCTCCTCTCTCAGATTTTTCAGAGTTGACATAGGTTCAGGTCCCCAGAACAGGTGAGAGCCAACGGTCAATGAATATTCCCCCTGGGCCTGGACTGTGGGGCGGGTAGTATTGCTCCCAGGTGCTTAATGATGAAACTGAGGCTTGGAGGAGTTAATTGAGTGATTCAAAGCCGAACAAGGACCGTGGCAGGATCCAAGGCTCCAAACCCCAAGCGTTCAACTGCTGGACGAAGGTGCAAGGGAGGGGAAACCAAAGCTTGGGGCTGAGACCTGCATGGACTCATTGGCGCCTGTGAGAAAGGCAGAGGGCCACATTGCCGACCCCCAAGTGCCTCTCTTCTCGGCAGGCATTTGGATGTTCACTGAAAGCAATGTGGGCAGTGGTGTTGGGAGCCTGTGTCTGAAAGAGCCATAGCTTTGGGCCCCTTTAGCAATGGATAGCACTTTGCACAAAAGGGTACTCTGCACACCCTTGGTTCTGCAGTCAGTAAAAACGAGGACAAAGAAAGCTAAATTCAGTCATCCTGAGCTGTCATCTGTCCCATTGTAGGTCTCCTCTTCCATAGAGAGGCCGCAAATGCCTCAACAGACTCTAGAAGTTTCACCAGGCACAATCCAGGATGCAAATTTCCATGTGAGGGAGCTCTGTGGAAGGCCACAGAGAAGCCACAGTGTTGAGGCAAGTGTCCCTCCGAGATGCTGGGAGAAGGTGGCTTACCCACTATTCGCCTCCTGCTGCCAACTCTGGGCACCATCCGCTGCTCGCTGAGGGGACGTGGATGCCTGTCTCCATGGGCTGAATGCTCCCACGAGGGGAGAAAACACAGGAGGCGTGGGAACCCTTGCAAACACCACCACCCTGGGGCTGTGTGCAAAGCTCTGTAGACATGCAATTTTCAGCAAGAGGAGCTGGCTCCTGCAGGAATTAAGGTTTGGGTTCTCAGCTATTTCTCGCTTTTGTTCTGTTTCTGGAAACGAGGGTAAAAAAGAAAGGGAAGGAGTTGAAAGAGGGGCATTGAGTGGCCTCTTTGCCATTGTTCCTCCCCATGTGAAACTCATTATTTCACCGCTAAACTAATGATGCTTTTGCCAAAAAGGCGTCAGAGGGAGCCTCCAGGGCACCAGACCTGGCTTTGGGCATTTCAGCCATCTGTCCCAAGGGCACCAGTCTGAAAAGAGACATGCTGAGCCCCTGACATGACTGAACCTCACTCGGATTCAGGGGCACAGGCAATGTGCTGGCCTTCACGGAGGTGAGGGCAGAGTTGAGTCGGAACTGACACAAGGCACTCAGGGCTCAAAGCCCCCGGGGCAATGCAGAAGACAACAGTGGCCCAGCACTGAACAGGGAGACCAAGGCCTTGTCTGGGACTCTTTGCCAGGGCCACTAGCATCAAGTTACTGCCGAAGGAGCTGGAATGGCTTCACGTCACTATCTGGCTTCAGGCTGGCAAGACAGAAGCAGACCCAAGGGTGGTGCTGGCCTCCAGGACTCCGGCGCCACGTGGTTCCCTATGTCCCAAGTGGATTTGGCAGGGAACGTTTCCTTCCTCTACACATCAGTAGTATTTCCATGTCTGGAGCCATGCTAGCACTTGGACGATGCTCAACCATTTCTTTCCCCTTTGTAATGCAAGGAAATCCACAATGATGTAGGCTCAGAGCCTCTCCCACCACAGTGGAGCCAACCTCACAAACGTACCAGCCACGGTAGACGTGGCCAATTACTGTCTCAGCACACAGGATGGTGTCACTTTGCACTTTGGATGTTTTTATTATTATTTATTCTTACCATCAAACAGTAACATGTCCTACAGAAGAAACTTGAGCTGTCCCTACTAACGCTCAACAAACCTATCAGTCGAGGAGAGAACAGATTCTGATTCAATGGTGTGTGTGTGTGTGTGTGTGTGTGAAGTTCTAATGTCTTTATAATTGCTAGCTGCCAGAAAAGAGAATGTGACCTCTTGGCCAAGAGAATGCTTCTCCTCTCCAGGACTGTTCAACAAGAAGTTGGCCTGCATTGTCTTGAAGATCAATCCATTAATTCCTTCAGCCTCCTCCCCTCCCTCTGGAGGCTTGCTGGCCTGGTCCAGCACAAGAAACAGGGAGATAGCTCCAGCTCCACCTCCAGGGTGCTCAGGCCACAGCACGAGCTGGTGAAATAACTTTTAAGGATCCTTCAATTTTAACTGCTGTGGCTTGGCAGCTAATAATCCTGATGAAAGCCATGGCTCCCTCACGCTCTGATATGCCTCCAGCAGCTGATATCAGGGTTTCCACTCCATGCATCTCTCTGTCCTTCTGTTGGCCTGACAATTGGCTGTGGGTTTTCTACTAAGAGTACAGCTAAAGGTCAACCCGGGTCACCTGCCCCTGAAATCCATGTCAGATCATGTCCTGACTCTGCCTCTGGTGTACAGCCAAGGCCATCCATAAGACTTCAGAGACATCCCCAAGATTCCTTCCTTTTATTCTCCTGCCCTCTGGCCCTTCGGAGCAAGCATGAGTTAGTGGCCATCTCACTGTGGCACTGATTCTTCTTTCTCTAATGATTGTTCATCAAGAAAAAAGTAAAAAAAACATTTGAGTGAGGAAAGGAGGGTTGACACCACCAAGCTCTGTCTTGGGTAGTGCTGTTGGTGAAGACCCCATCACACCCAGGTCCCAGCCCCTGTGCATGTGATGACCCCTCTCTGCTCCTCTCCTCGCCTCTCCCTTACTGGCAAAGTCCTCCTGTTCATTCTCAGTGCAAAGTAGCTTGGCCATCTGGTGTCACCTCGATCAACAACTGTGCCTCAATCAGATCAGTGGTAAGCACTGCTTCTGAGCAGGTACTTCTCTGGGTCGCCTCATGAGGTTTGCATTTCCGGGCTGAGATACCCATCAGACAGCAAGAGGGGATGTCAAAGCAAGCAGGGGTGCTATGCTGTGGGGCCAAGGCGTGCTCTTTTATTTAAGGTGATCTTGGAAGGCTTCAGAAGTGGGGGGGGGCATTGGGGCAGGGGCCCGAAAGACTAAGGGTGTCTGGAGGAAGAACACTGCAGATGGAGGGGTAGCAAGAGGCACAGGACAGGAGAAAATGGGCCTTGTCATGCAACTATAGGCCTTGGGAAGACCAGCTTTTGTGCAACAGCAAACTGCAAGTCACCGGAGCTGCTGCACCGAGTCTGACAATGTACTTCCAGGAGCTTCCACCAATTTCCATGAGTACGGGTGGTGGGAGCTGGGACTGAGGGGGCACAGGGCTGCAACTGTAGTGGGGAGGCTGGTGGGATTGGAGGGCAGATGGGGCAACCAGGTAGAGCTGGCGGCAGTGAGAAAGGCTGGTTGCTGCGTGTACGTTGAGGGTGAAGTCACCGGATGTACAACCAACTGGACGTTGTGTGAGAGGAAGGGCCGAGTCATCCATCATGACTACAGCTCTGGGCCAAGCAGCTCAGTCTCCTGCCCCACAAGGCTCACGGGGCCACTCTCTCCGCAGAGTTCCCAGTGGCATTTGGGAGACAGCAGGTCTTACGAGTAACCACTAAGGGACAGCTGGCTGGCTCACCCATGCTCCTCTTTCCGCCTCTCCCCTGGGCAGGCACAAGGAGTTGAAGCGTCCTCCGGCAGGAAGACATTCAAAGGGAACTTTTCCTAGAATTGTGAGTAACAGCAAGCTGCTAAAAATGAGGCTTGACTTTACAGGGCACATACTGGAAATGAGGCTATTAATAGGCTCCTGCAGGCCGCTGCTATGCTGACAAAGTCTGCAAGGCAGACCTCGCCCGGCAGTGTCTGTGGGGATGAGAAGCAGAGGTCCAGTGCTTCCCGCAGGACACAGGGGAAAAATCCTTCCAAGACTTCCTTCAGCATGCAGAGAGGGTCAGCATCCTCTCCCCCCCACCATGCAGCCCACAGCCATATCCAGCCGTGAGCTAAGACAGGAATATGTGACCTACACACAAAACTGAAAGCTCACAGAGCGGAGACACCGAGCCGGGTGCCTTCTGCTTGGGTCTCCCGTGGCATGAATAATGTGAATGGGTCCTCGCTTCCCTTCAACACACTTGATTGGCACTCCGCAGGCTGTGGAGGAACCCACTCACCGGGGACAGCATGCTCCTGGGACACAGGAAATCAGGCAGCAAGAAGGACAGTCCTTGAAAACCAGCCCATTTCTCCCAAGCGGCAAGAAGCCAAAAATAAAAATAAAATGAAATCCAGCCCTGTATTCTCGTGGTGCACCTATTTTCCTGGCCAGTGCTCGGGAGGAATGGAGACACCTGGTGATGCGCAGCAGTGCAGTAAGATGAACACAGCTGTGCAAGGGCCTCTTTCCGAGCCCAACCCCTTCTTCCCAGCTGACCCTGGACAAGCTGAACTAACGTTTTGGATCTCAGTCTCCTCCTCCACACAACGGGCACAACACTCCTTTCCCCCACAGAGTGGTGAGAATCAAGATAACACGGAAAGTGGCTGGTCCCCAGTGAGGAGCTGCAAGTGTTAGTTTGCCTTCCTGGTTGCTAATGGAAGAGGAAAACAAAGCATTTAAGCCAAGGCAACGGCACATAGCCGGGGAGTGCAGAAGGAAACTGTTGCAGCGGGCATAGCTCCAAAGGCTGTGGCTGGACGCTGACCACAGAGTGACTACAGTTGTCAAGAATGGTGCCCACTTCTCTGTCTCCCACCAGCAAGTCCTCCTCGGCAAGGCATCACGGCAGAAGCTCTGCTTGGAATTTCTCCCGTGTACAAGGAACAGAAGCTGCCTTTTTGCTTTTTCCTTTAATCTTGAAACCTTGTCATGTTTTCTCCAGAGTGTAGAGGACCCCCAACCACCACCAGCTCGCATGCATTCTTGGGATGCCAAGACTCAGGAAACCCCATGTGGTCTCTGTAGCCTTCATCTGCTTCTGGGTTTCACCTGCAGCTCACACAAAAACCAGAAACCCCTCCAGGGGAAAGAAAGTCAGTAACGGAACAACAAACAAACAAACAAACCTCTTGGAACAGATTCGGGAGAAATCTATGGCAGAATCCCCAACCCACTGAGCAAGCAACAGATGAGGATGATTGTTTCATATCCCAGGGAGAGGAAACGAAGCGGACTGGGGAGGAAGAATGCGCCACGTGGTGTGAAAGCTGTTTTGATTCCTGATGCTGAACACCTGCCATGTTCTCCGCACAGCTACCAGCCCGAGCCGACCTCCAGGACTCTCCCAGGGCAAACCAGAGCAGTGGCCCTGGGCAGCTGTGGGAACAGCAGCAGGAAATGGGGGACCCTGGAAGACAGAAGAGAGCACTTCCTGTGGGGATAGATAAAAAAAAAAAAAAAAAAAAGAATCACAGCCAGGCTGTGGGAACCTCTCCCAGGCGAGCATGAGCACGTGGGCTGGGGAACTTCCTGAGCCAGGGAGCTGACCACAGTCATTTGCTGTAGCTGTTTATTTGTTTTCTAGGAGGTTTTTGCATAATTTAGACAAAAGGAGAGAAGATAGAAAGCTAAACTGTGTTCGGTTCCCCTTTGGAAACCAGGGCTCACAGAGCTCGCTCGGGAAGCCAGGTGACAGGAGCGCTGGGATCCAGACCAGCAGGGGACATGCCCAGCAAGTCCGACAGACCTGTCCCCACAGGTGGACAGCCAGTCAGCCAGCAGTGGACACTGGCCGTCAAACATGACGCATTAGGGGGCCGCCAGCCGGCTGGCTCCCTCCTGTCCAATGAGTGAGTCCTTCATGCCTCAGCCGGCCGTGGGCCAGCTAGGAGGCATTCCCTCCACAGTCCCTCAACCAGGAAGCCATTTGTCATTATCAGAGGCCTTATCAGAGCCTGGCATTCCTCTGCATTCCCAAGAAAGGCTCTCCATCATTTTTACCAAGACTTAGCCTTTACCCAGCTCATGCTGCACAGGAGCACTGTAAGCCATGAAGCTGGAGTGCAAAAATTAAGTGGGGGTAGCAGTCAGTTTCCAGGGCTTTTCAGTAGCAGAAACTTATATTCTTGAGTCTCCTATGGTAATTACTGGAGGTGGGGGGTGGGGTGGGGTCGGGGCAGGGGGACTGGCTGTCTCAGCAGACAGGACACAGGTTCAAATCACAGGGCCACAGCGAGCAGGCAGAGGCGTCCTGGTGCTGGTGCACCACTGCTTCTCCCAAAGCATCCTCTCCTGGCTAAGGGAGCAGGGCCCTGGCAGTGGGTCCCCAGCTCTGGTCAGGTGTCCTCTGGCCTCGGTCGGGTTCCACGTTTGCACAGTGCCTCCTGCAGGGAGCCACTTCTCTGGGACCACGGGCTCGCCCTCTCAATCAAAACCCCGACACTCTTGTCACAGAGTCTCCTGCAAGGCCCAGGGTGTGAGCAGCCCTCCTGTGAGGCCTTAGCTGCAGCCAAGGGTCAGGGTGTCCCTGAGTGTCACTCGGGCGAGCTGCAGGCACACTGCGTCTCAATGCCACAGGTACTTTTATTTTTCCTTACAGAAAATCTCCCTACTTTATTGCCTTCTCTCCACATCATCCCTGCTCTGCGTTGCTCCCTCCCTTCCTTTACTTTAGGATCCTCATAGACCCCGACGGCACAGCAGGACCTGTCTCGGGCAAGGGCCCCACCTGGCCTGGGACCTCGCAGGGTCCCTTTCTCCCCACTCACTTGAGCAGATGCTCCCAGAATGCCTGTCACAGCCCTGCCCGTGTCCACCACTCTCCTATGCACTCACAAATTCCCCTTCCACTGTGGGTCATCCTCTAAAGCAAAGCAGTCCACACCCCAAACTTGCCCTGGCCCCTGGAACTTCCGGGGCAGATGCGAACATCCACCTGCACAGTAGCGGAGGACAAAGGACGGAGGTGGAGGGGACAAGGGCGTCTCCGCACGGAACACAAACAAGCCCAGGGTTAGCCCTTCCCTGGGACACAGGGCATCTTCTGCCTCCCCAGAGCCGATGGAAAGATTCTGGAGGTATTAATAGAATGCAGATGTTGGAGAAGGCGACTCGGAATTCTGCTGAACAAATGACCCTGTTGGGAGGTCGCCTCCACTCTTGAGGGACATTCTGCAGAGGGCCCAGCTGATCGTCTCATATTGAAACAACATGTCCAAGACACATTCCAGCCAGAAGAGAGAGGAACAGGGCTAACTCCGACCAAACATAAATCATGAGGCAAAAGGGCAACTGCACTCCCTCCGCTTTGCGCCCCCTCCTTCCCCATCCACCCTCCACCCCCGCCCACCCCCCAAGGAAAACAGAGTGGGAGCGGGAGATTGCCAAGCCAAGCGCTCCCAGGCGCCAGCCGGCCGAGCGCGGCACACATGGCGGCCGTTTGGGACGCTCACGGCTTTCGGCGCTGTGGTCTTGATGTTTTTGCTCCGCTGCAATTTGTTTCTGCTCTTCAGTCAAGTCCGTAGAAGGCTGGGATCCCCTAGAGAGTTTACGCTCTGACCTTATGACAATTAACACCAGAGGCCAAGAAAAGGAAGGAGATAAAGCAGCAGCTCGGTGCCTGGGAGGTGGACGGCGGCGGACCGGCTGGGGGGCTCCTCACCCGAGTCGGTGTGCGGCTTGTGAAACGATTCGCAGCCCATAAAAAAGGACGCAGTGTCTTTCGGGAGACGAGTTGCCAGAATGGAAAGAAAGTCTCTTTCAAAGACTGCCAGCCCTGGCCATGCCCGGTGGTTGAGCTGTGTGTTCGGGGAAGGACACAGATTAGCCAGGGGCTGGGGCTGAGCGCCTTCCGCGGGAGCCTTGGCCGGGGCCATTCCTAACTGGGTCAGACTCGGTGTCCTGGATCAGAAGCTGCGGGCTGGGTCCCTCCGGCCACCAGCGCTGCGCGGTTGATGAGAGGACACTGGGCAGGGCGGGAGGGGCGTCTGGCCTCATGGCTCACACTCATGGCGTGGGGTAGTGAAGGCCACAGCATGCAGGCAGCGTCTGGGAGCTGCGGGCCACGGTGACACTCAAGGCCTGCCTGGCCCCCCAGCTCTGGGATGGCCACCAGACATGCAGGAGCAAACATCCACACACAGACCAGGCACCTGCAAAGCACACAGGCTGGGGAGGAGCACCAGAGGCACAGGCTCCCAGATACAGCCGGACTTCGTGCGTTGCTTTCAACCCAGTTTAGCTCCCTTTCTCTCTGAGCTCAGTGCCAATCTGCAGGAAGGGGCCTTGACATCAGCATGCCCTCATGGCAGACGCTGGGGTTTGGGGCGCACTTGCTGGGCTGCCAGAGACTTCAGAGGAGGGGAGGTCCCAGGGGACCCAGCCTGTAGGAACCATTATACAACAGGGCAGGCAGACACGGAGTTGTTCTCACGGTTCTCACCACTCTCAGGCCTGCGAGTGACACAGAGGAGCCAGGCCCGCCTGAGAGGCAGATTTTGAAAAGACAGAGTCAAAATTACTTGTCTTTCTGCTGAGAATGTATCAGAGAGCAAGATCACTCTCCCACCCAAGTAGCTGAGTGTTTGGGCTTCCTTAGGAAGGCAGCATTCCTATGACAGGGGAGGCCTGCTGTCTGCCACCCCACTGGGAGGCCTGCTGGAAGGCGCCAGCTCGCAGGGCTGGGGGCTGTGCGGGGGTCCTGCTGCCCCAGGGAGGGGCCATCTGCAGGCTCTGGAGGGAGCAGCAGGATTATACCAAGCTTAGGGACCAAGGCCGCAGGAGGTAGCTAGGTTAGAGGAAGGGAGCATTAACTTCTGGAGCCCCGTATGGGGAGCAGGTGAGAGGTAGGAGGCGGCAGAGTTAAGTCTGCAGAAGCAAGTGGGGCCCAGGCTACAAACTGTTATCCCGACCATTAGACCTGCTAAGGTGAACCTTACCATTTTTTTAGAGATTCATCATTTCATTGTTTGAAAGGCACAGTATCAGAGAGGAGGAGAAAGAGACAGAGAGAGATCTTCCATCTAGTGGTTCACTCCCCAAATGGCTGCAACAATCAGGTCTGGGCCAGGCCAAAGCCAGGAACCAGGAACCTAATCCTGGTCTCCCACATGGGGCCATCACCTGTTGCCTTCCCAGGTGCGTTAGCAGGGAGCTCGATTGGAAGTGGAGCAGCCAGTGCTTGAACTAGTACTCCAAAATAGGATGCCAGTGTCACAAGTGGCTGCACCACAATGCCAGCCCCTTTTACAACTACTTTTTTTGGTGTGGTAAAATCTAATATAAAATTTACCACCTGCACCATTTTTGTTTGCATGGTTCAGTTAAGTACATTCACACTGTTGTACAGCTGTCACCACCACTCATTCCACAGCTCGTTTCATCTTCCAGAACTTCAACTGTGCGCCCATTAAACATTCACTCACTGACCCCCTACCCCCAGCCCAGCACCACCATCCTACTTTCTGTCTTTGTGAATCTGAGTATTCTAGGTCCCTCGGATGAGTGGGGCCGTGCAGTATTTGTCCTTTTGTGATCGGTCGATTGGACCATAATGTCCTTGAAGTCTATCCACGTTGTAAGCTGTCAGGATTTCCTGCTTTTTCGAGACTGAAAAGTAGCCCATGTGTATCTGCCACATGTTGCCCATTCATCTTTATGTGCACTTGGGTTGCTGCCACCTTTTGGCTGCCATGAATACTGCTGCTATGAGCATGGGTGTACAGCTATCTCTTCAAGATCCTGCTTTCACTTACTAAACACCGAGAAATGCAACTGCCACATTGTATGGTTATTCTATTTTTATTTTATTAAGGAGCTGCCTGCTGTCATATTTCGCATTCCCATCAACAGTGTAGAAAAGGACCAATTTCTCCACATCTTCCCCAATGCTTGTTGTAAGGATTCACAGGGTTTTTTTTAAAAAACTTATTAGTTAACTTATTTATTTGAGTTAGACACAGAGAGCACTCCCAGCTACTGGTTCACTCCCCCCAAATGCCTGCAATAGCAGGAACTGGGCTGGGACAGAAGTCAGGATCACAATCCAGGTCTCCCATGTTGGGGGAAGTAACCTCATTACTTGAGCCAGGACCAATGCCTCCTGGAGTCTGCAATGGCAGGAAGCTGGAGTCAGGATCTGGAGCTGGGATTGAACTCAGGTTCTCTGAACTTTGACACGGGCGTCTTCACGGCTAGGCTAAACATCCACCCCTAGGATTCACTTTTAAAAAGTGAGGCACACTTTTTAAAAAGACTTATTTACTTGAAAGAGAAAGACTGAGAGACTGGGAGACAGAGATCTTCCATCTGCTGGTTCACTCCCCAAATGGTTGCAATGGCCAGGGCTGAGCCAGGTCAAGTCCAGGACCCTGGAAATCCATCTGGGTCCCCCCATCTTCTTTTTTTCCCAGGCACATTAACAGGCTGTTGGAAGAGAAGTGGAGTAGCCAAGACTCGAACCAGTGTTCCTACGGGATGCCAGCACTGTAGGTGGTGACTTAACCCATGGTGCCAGCACACTGGCCCCTTGAAAGGCCTCTTAAACATTCACTACAGACAGTTTGATAGATTGCATCCCCTAGTTCTTGGGATGTTTTCATCAGTCCATCAATCTGCACAAGGTCCCTTTCGCTGTAATGTTTAAATTCTATTGCATCCCATAGGAATTCTAGTCTCCTTCAAGGACAATGTCTTTTTTTTTTTAAGATTTATTTATTTGAAAGACAGAGTTACAGAGAGGCAGAGGCAGAGAGAGAGGTCTTCCATCCACCACTCCCCAAATGGCCAAATAGCCCCAACAATAGCCAGAGCTAGGCCGATCTGAAGCCAGGAGCCAGGAGTTCCTCTGGGTCACCCACACAGGTGCAGGGGCCCAAGCACTTAGGCCATCTTCCACTGCTTTCCCAGGCCATAGCAGAGAGCTGGATCAGAAGTGGAGCAGCCGGGACTTCAGCCGGCGCCCATATGGGATTCTGGCAGTGCAGGAGGCAGCTTTACCCACTAAGCCACAGCACCAGCCCCAGGCAATGTTGGTTGTGTTGTTTACAAAGTAAGTTTTATGTGTATGTATCCTTGATTTATGCAAATGATGTGTAATTTTTCTCATTAGATTTCCTATCTGTTTAATCCCAGTACAGACAACCCCTCTGAATGTGTGGGCTTAATCAACCTAGGATCAAAATACTAAAAACACATATTGTGTTCATTCTGCACATACAAAGACTCTCCCTTCTTGTCATTATTGTACTGAACAATACAGTACAATAACTGTCTCCCAGCATTTGCGCTGTATTAGGTATTACATCAGTGATCTGATCATTTCAGGTATACAGGAACATGTGTGGGGATTCTAGGCAAACACGGTGCCATTCTATACAAGGGACTTGAGTGTCCCCAGTGGGTCCTGGAGCCAGCGCCCCCAAGTAATTGCAAGGGACGAATGACTGTACCATGTTTGAGACTGCCCCACATCACTAAGCACACGACAAGCCCATGGCCTCTGACCAACAAGTTTCCCATGGGCCACATGCACCACTCTCCACCATGCAGGCCACAAGAGACAAGCACTCAGGATACCCCAGTTCTGTGTCTCCACACCGCAATGAGCAACTTCACCCCACCCCCATCCCCACAAGCATCCGCCTGAGGATTTCCACTGAGCCCCTCATGGGTCCCAGGACAACCCTGTGGGTGAGGTGGCTAAAGGGGCCACTCCTCCCTGCGTGCTCCTCCCTGCACACCCACCGGCAGTGAGCAGGAAGCTTGGGGGAAACCCTGCGGGCAGACTGAACCTGCAAAGCAGCTTAGAGTAGGACTCTGGCTTCTGAAGAGTGGAGCTGTTGAAGGCTTTCAGTCGACTCTGAAGGCGGCAAACCATCCTGTCTTTCACACTGGGAATAACACCCAGGCAAGACCTTGCTTCCGGCCACTCTCTGCTCAAGCTGGTAGCTGTGGCCTAACCGCCACAGGCCAAGGCTCGGAGGTGGCGATCTCTGCCCCATGCCCCCATACCATCCACTTACACCCCATGGCTCATGAGACATTTTAAAAAAGCAAATGGCAAAAGCAATTTTCTCGCAAGAAATGGCCGGAGGGGCGGGGATTAGGAGATGTTAGCTCCACTGTAGCGAGTGACACTTCAGCCTATGTTGGTTTTTTTATTTGTTGTTGTTGTTGTTTTTATTTGACAGGTAGAGTTATAGACAGTAAGAGAGAGAGACAGAGAGAAAGGTCTTCCTTCCGTTGGTTCATTCCCCAAATGGCTGCAATGGCCGGCGCTGCGCTGATCCAAAGCCAGGAGCCAGGTGCTTCTTCCTGGTCTCCCATGCGGGTGCAGGGCCCAAGCACTTGGGCCATCCTCCACTGCCCTCCCAGGCCACAGCAGAGAGCTAGACTGGAAGAGGAGCAACTGGGTCTAGAACCCGGCGCCCATATGGGATGCCGGCGCCGCAAGTGGAGGATTAACCAAGTGAGCCACGGTTTTTTAACCCTGGACTCCCCTAATTGAGTGCACACCTCCAGATGTCGGTGAAGACCTCCCTAGAGGCTGTAGGGGGGTCCTGAAGTGGGTTGGGTCTCCTCAGGTGCACACTACAAAGCAGGGGTTCCCTCTGCACTGTCACATCACTAAAGGGACTTGGCAGTGCAGAGGACACAGCCATACAAGGGAGATATTTGCCTGGGCCACACGGTGTCAGGATGAGGAACAAAATAAACTATACCTAAACTATAAACAATAAGTCTGGATCCAGGGCCACCACTGTGCCGTAGCAGATAAAGCTGCCGCTTGTAACGCGGGCATCCAATATGGGCGCAAGTTCATGTCCCAGCTGTCCCACTTCTGCTCAGAAGTGGAAGATGGCTCAAGTATTTGGCCCCTGCCACCCATATGGGAGACTCAGATAGAAGTTCCTTGCTCCTGGCTTTGACATGGTCCAGCACTAGCCATTGCAGCCATTTGGACAGTGAACCAGCAATGGAAGATCTGTGTGTGTAAATCTGACTTTCAAAATAAATGAATAAATCTTCCAAAAAAAAAAAAAGCCTGAATCCTTTGTTTACTCATTTGGTTCTCTCACCTGGGTTTCCTTACCTGTGAATCGCAGCTAGCAATCACCTCTGTTTATTCTAGCTGTCCTGAGAATCCATTCATTGTCAGGCACTGCTCCCTCTAAGTGTATGGAGGTTTGACAATGAGCAAGTCAGACCAGGTTGCCATCCACAGGAGGTGTACCCCCTACTACGGAGGGATGATGGTGGAAATAAATGATGACAGGACGATGTTGACATCAGCACCCACCAAACCTCACCCACAGCAATCCACATTTTAGCAGGGGACTCCCGGCTGCTTAAGACAGAGATAACATGAGGATACTTGAAAAAGTTAGTGGCAAGGTGCCGGGGCCAGTGCTGTGGTGCAGCAGGTAGAGCAGCCACCTGCAGTGCTGCCACCCCATATGGGCGCCAGCTTGAGTCCCAACTGCTTCACTTCTGATCCAGCTCTCTGCGATGGCCTGGGAAAGCAGTGGAAGACGGTCCAATTCCTTGGGCCCCTGCACCCGCATGGGAGACCTGGAAGAAGCTGCTGGCTCCTGGCTTCGGATCAGCTCAGCTCTGGCTATTGCCGACATTTGGGGAGTGATCCAGCGGAATGGGAAACCTCTCTCTCTCTCTCTCTCTCTGGCTCTGGCTCTGGCTCTACTTTCTACTCTTTTTTTGTCTTTCAAATAAATAAAATATATTTTTAAAAAGTTAGTGGAGGCCGGCGCCACGGCTCAATAGGCTAATCCTACACCTGCGGCGCTGGCATACCAGGTTCTAGTCCTGGTCGGAGCGCCGGATTCTGTCCCGGTTGCTCCTCTTCCAGTCCAGCTCTCTGCTGTGGCCCAGGAAGACACTGGAGGGTGGCCCAAGTCCTTGGGCCCTGAACCTGCATGGGAGACCAGGAGGAAGCACCTGGCTCCTGCTTCGGATTGGCGCAGCGTGCTGGCCACAACACACTGGCCATAGCGGCCACTTTGGGGGTGAACCAACGGAAAAAGGAAGACCTTTCTCTCTGTCTCTCTCTCTCACTGTCCACTCTGCCTGTCAAAAAAAAGAAGTTAGTGGAAAGTTAAATTAAAAGATAAGCCTATTTTGGTGCAAAATAAACCCATGCCTATGAAAGGTCTTCAAAATATTTAAAAAATGCATGCTATGAAAAATTACACATCAATTTAAATTTTTTCATGTCGAAATACTGTTTTCATTTCATTTCTCTGAGAACTTTATAAAGTGCTTTGTATTATGCTCCCACCTCTGTTCAGTGTCCTGTGGAGGACATTCAGTGACTGCCCAACATTTTCTGCAAACACAAACTCATTTCTCAAGCCTGTTCTGCTCCTACTTCCTGTCCATTCCGAGTCCTTGATGTGTATGTATTGCATCAGCCAAATCTTTCCTCAATTTACATACATGCGTACACACACAGACACTAGGGTGACACGAGGGCACTCACATGACTGAGCTATGGGGGGACTTCCAGAGCATTGAGGCAAAAGTATAACTTTCAACCTGTGCTTGCCCAAGTTTGCTACGTTCCACCTGCCACCAGCGAAAGCTACCCAGTGGCACCTGCTCTGCTCTCCTTCCACTCCTGGTGAGGATCCTACCCCAGTGGGTCCAGAAGGGGGGCTCCCACCCCAGTGGGCAAGGAGAGTGCAGGGTTGAGCCCGAGGGGCTTATTCTTGAGCCTTCAGCTCTCACACTGTTGCTAGGTTTGAGACATCCTTGCCATCTGCCACCCCTTCCTTCTGGCCTGTTACTTCCCTCTGGAATGGAATGTCTACCCTGGGTGTGTCCCCCTCCCCCACGGGTGTGTTTTGAAGTCACATAGTTTTGTCTCACAGCTGGAGGGGAATCTGCCTCAGGATCAATCATACCTCGAGTCTCACCCACATCTGACTTGCATGATTTTTAGATGAGACTGGATTTTACAGTTGATGCTGGAATGAATTAAAACTTTTGAGGTTGGAATGGAATGAATGCATTTTGCATTTGAAAAGGACATGAATGTTGGGGAGTCAGGGGTGGGATGTTACAGAGTGAAAGTGTGTGTTCTCCGAAATTCATATGTGAAAATCCCAACACCCAAGGTCATGCTGTTAGGAGGTGGGGCCTTTGGGAGGTGATCAGAACGTGAGGGTGGAGACTTCATGATCAGTGCCCTTAGGACAGAGGCCCCAGAGAGCTCTCTCTTGCTGTCATGTGAGCTAAAAGGAAAAGTCAGACCTCTATAATCCAGGAGGAAGGCCCTCACCAGAACCCAATCATGGGGCACCCTGATGTTTGACCTTCAGCCTCCTGTAAGAATAGATTTCTGCTGCTCATGAGCCACTCAATTCATGTTTTTTTGTTCCAGCAGCCCCAACAGACTGACACAACCCCGACACCCCTCATACAGATGAGAGTGGGAAGGAGCTTAGTGTCAGTGGCTTCTGCCCATCACTCCAATGAAACATCCTCTTAGGGCCCCAGCAGCCCCCAGCTACACTCAGGAGATGGTTATCCTGTCCTCACTTCCCTCTGACATCCTTAACCTTTTGTCACTACCTTCTTAAAACGTGCTCTTCTCTTGACTTTTGTATATAAATTTGCTCTCTTCTCCTTCCTCCCTGCCACTCTCACTCAGTGGCCCAGGATGCAAGCTCCTCAGATGTAGGTTCAACCTTGGATCCTGTGGCATGGGTAGTTGGCCTAGTGGTTGACATACTATCATTCCATATGAGTGTGCCTGGGTTTGAGTCCTGTCTCTGGCTCCTGACTCTAGCTTCCTGCTAATCCAGAACCTGGGAAGCAGTAGTGATGATTTGGGTAGTTGGGTTCCTGCCAACTCATGTGGAAAATGTGGATTAAGTTCCTGGCTCATAGCTTCAGCCACTCTGCCCAGCATCTTTGCGGACATTAAGGAAGTGAACCAGCGAACACACTCTGTCTCTGTACACATTCTCTCCCTTCAGCTTCTCAAATAAGTTTCTTTTTTAACTTAAACAAACTTAGATCTCTTTGAGGATTGACTCTAGACCCACTGTTTTCCCACACTCTATACACTGGGGCTTAGCAAACTTTTCTATTTAAGATCAGATTATTAATATAAAGTCAATATTGCCAACTGCTCAACTTGGCCATTACTGCACAAAGGCAGGCACAGATAGTATGTAAATGCTTTGGCATGGCCAGTTTCCAAGAAAAGTTGACTTATAGCAGCAGGCAGCAGGCTGAATTTGTCTTAGGGGCCAGCATTTGCCAGCCCTGGCTCTGGACTCTCTCCTGGGAGAACAGAGACATTCTCATGGTTTCAACCTCTACTCAGATTTACAGTTTCCATCCAGGTTCCTCTTCTGAGGTCTCACCTTGCCTCATTCAATCAATACAACATCCATGCACACAACATCACCAACATCACCAGGCTGACCTCACAGCCTCCTTGCTCTCCCCTTGTCACCTGCTGTAGCCTGAATGTTTCTGGGCCCTCCCCATTCACACGTTGAAGTGATAGTTTTCAGAGGTGGTGCCTTTGGGAGGTAACTAGTTCATGTGAGTAGAGCCCCCACACATGGGTTTAGTGCCATTGTCAGAGAGGCCTGGGGTGGCCTACTTGTACCTTCTGCCCGGGGAAGCCACATAAAAGGTTCCTTCGATAAGGAATGGGCCCTCACGAGACCCCAAATCTGCCAGTGCCTTAATCTCAAACTTTCCAGAACTGTGAGCAATAAACGTCTGCTGTTTATGAACTATCCAGTCTATGACAACTTATTGTAGCCCGAATGGATCAGAACATCCTCCTCTGTGTGCTCTTATCTCAGAAACACAGTCACCCAGCCACACAAGCCAGACACCGGAAGTCTTCTGCACCCCTCTGCGCACTCACCCCTGATTTCAATCCAGCGTGAAGCGTCCTGGTTTTAGTTGCTAAGAACCACTGGAGTTTTGCATGTTCCTCTGAATGCTTATCCACTTCCATGCTTCAGCCATCTTTGCAGAACTGACTGCGGGAGCCTGACAGCCACCCCTCCAATCTGCTCTCCACAGCGCCACCAGTAGGGCTCTTCTGGAATATAATTCCCTGCCTACAGCACTTCCCATTATTCTCTGAGTAAAGACAGAAGTCCTGAGCCTCATCAGATGGCCCAGCACGACTGACCTTGTGCCCCAAGCTTCTTCTCAGACCATGTCTCTCGTCCCCTCCACATTTCTTTAACGCTCTCTTCTTTCCCTAATTTCTTTTCCTCATTCAAATCTCAAAAGTCAAATACATTAAACTCCCCTTTGCATGCTCCAACCATACCACACATCACTCTTTAACAGCTCTTAGCACATTTGGATATTTATTGTTTGGATCAGGGGTCAGAAAACCTCAGCCCACAATGTAAATCCATCCTACTACCCATTTTTGTGAATAAAGTTTTATTGGAACCCAGCCACACTGCTGCACCTACACTCCTTGTGGCACCCTTGCACTGAAAGGCAAAGCTGGGTAGTTAATGACAGAGACCACTGAGGGCCAACAAACTGGAGCTCTTTAAATATCTGGCCCTCTACAGGGAAAATTTGCCAACCCTTGGTCTTACATCTATGATGAGTCTGTCTTCCACACTGTGTAGGACAGCAACCCAACGAAGACAGAGTATCTTCATGCCCTGTGCACAGTGCCCAGCACCCTGCTGAAACCCTCCGGTAGTGGATAAAGGACAGAATGTTCTCAGGTCCCTCTTCCCACGCTCTGGCACTTTCCTGAGCAAAGACAGTCATGACGCCAGGAGAAAAACACTAATCCCACACTCTCTTCCTTCCCCCCTTCCCTTTCCATTAACTCACGTTCACTCCACTGGCTCAACAATTAAGGCTTGTTGACCTCTTCATGTTCCTCTGAAGATGAAGTGGGTACTCGAATTAATACAGTCAGCCCTCCATGTCTGTGGTTTCACATCTGCAGATTCAACAACCACAGATTCACCCAACTGCAGATGGAAAATATTCGAAAAACATTGTATGTGTGTTAAACATGGACAGACCTTCTTTGCTTGTCATTATGTTCTAAACAACACAGCATGATGAGGATTTACACGTCCCTGACATTGTATTAGTTGTTGTATATAACCTGGCGATGATTGGAAGCATATGGAAAGATGCGCATAGA
The DNA here is from genome assembly GCF_033115175.1 of Lepus europaeus. Taxonomy (NCBI): domain Eukaryota; kingdom Metazoa; phylum Chordata; class Mammalia; order Lagomorpha; family Leporidae; genus Lepus; species Lepus europaeus. Next base: position 96,619,445 of record NC_084830.1, read on the forward strand.
TTATATGCAAATTCCACACCATGTTATATAGGGGATGAGCACCTATGGATTTGGGGATGTTCTAAGTCCAATTCCCCCATAACTGCAATCTGAATAGAAGGCACTTATGGCTCCATGTGTGAGTGAAATGATCACGCAGAAACCAGGAGTTACCTCTGGGGAATGGTCTTTCATGGCATGGCCAGCATACATCATCACATGGCCTACAAGGGTGTTCAAAGGCTTCTCTCTGTCTTGACAGTAGAGAGAACCAGGCTCACAGAGTAATACCATGTGACAAAGCTGCCTCATTTCTTCTGTCTGTAAAGTCCTTTTTCTTTCTTTCTCTCTTTCTTTCTTTCTTTCCTTCATTCTTCCTTCCTTCCTTCCTTCCTTTCTTTTTTTTTTTTTTTTGACTCATCAACATTTCCAAAATGTGTGCTCTTTCTCTAAGTTTAAGGAAAAAGAGAGTTCTGTGCTCAGATGGGATTGGAAAGTGGAGCATCCTCTGTACCCCTGGTAGAGATTGAGCAAGAAAGAAAGCTAACACTTCCTAAATATGTGTGGCCTCACACACCAGTATCTAGAGACTGCAGAGATAGGTGCTCTGTGGAACACATTCGGAGAAACAGGAATCTTTAATCATCCAAATGTCTGCCATGTGTCAGGCCTTGTTGGAGTCATTGCAGGGTCCATCCCTGCTCTCTGCCCAGTGAGTGCCACGTGTCCATCACCCAGGGCTTGAGGAGAGAGGATTTGTGATCAGGGAGGCCAAGGGAGGTGTCGCAGCTTCCCTTCCTGTAAAATGCCTCCAGCTGCTAAGTCACCCCCATTGCTCCCTTCTCTCAGCACTGATTTCAACTCTCCTGAGAGAAAATCAAGGTCATTATCTGAGCAAAGTAATTTGCCCAAGACAGAAATGGCCGAAATGATCCTAAGTGACTTTGGAAGTTTGAAAGAGGAGCTTACAAAAGTTAAATATCAGAACACACCTCAACCGCACCAGGGTTACTCCTCTGTGAACACCTCATCCACCTACTCTGTTCATGAACAGGGATCCATTAGGCAACATCCTTCTGAGCTGGGAGCACTCACCTCACCTGTCCTCCTCTGTTGCACCTGTTTGGGAACTGGAGTCACCACTTTGCTCCTTGCTAGCGGAAAAGCATCTCCGTCATCTTAATGTCACCCTTATAGCCCAGGGCAGCATTCAAAGAGAATGCAATCAGAAGCCTTTTGATTTTTATCCTACAGACTTCTAAAGCAACTTGAGCACCTACTGTGTGCTAAACATCATGTCAGACCTACGTTCAGGAGCGTGCAGTCTAAGGGGGAAGATGGGCAGAGATGCAATGGTTTTTAGTGCACCATGGTGAATGCTATATCAAGGTTGCTAGTGAAAATGTTGACTTTTCAGAACACTGAGAAGTCTCACAGAAAAGTCCTGGTCATTGGCGCATCCCATGGAGTGAGACGAGCTGCAGTGGACACATGTTGGGGGAGCCTACAGAGCTACAGGCAGGAGGAGGTGTCTAGGGGCAGCCTGGGGTAGGCACACTGTCTTATGGGTAATGAGAGTCTTGGAAGATTTATAAGCAAAGCAACATGATTCAATTTCCGTTTCCAATGAAAACTCAGCTGGAGGAAGGACTACAAGAGACAGAGCCTCCTCTATTTAGAAAGCTGCAGTGTCCTCAACCTCCTTTCTTGGGCATCCTGCTAAGCATGCCTGTAATATGCAGACACAGTCCGCCGCGTGGTCAAGCCTCATGTGGTCCAAGAGAAGGCAAGGGCCAAGGAGGAGAAGCTGCTGCTAAAACCTGTGGGGGAGCCGTCTCCTTGGAGCTTCTGCAGCCTGTGCCCACCAGGACAAGGCAGAGAGCTTTCCCAAACCTCCTGGCTTCATCCTGGAGAAGGGACCAGGACCAGCGACCAGCTGCAGCCTGGTAAGGGCTCAGCGGCGCCCGCGGCAGTAGGGGGGTGCCCGTGCCAGGCGGCGCTGTCCCTCCGGACAGGGGCCCTGCAGGATGCTGGACAATACAGGGAAGGAAAAGGAGGGAATCCTCGACCTTGGGCCGGAGCCTGGCGCAGACCACTGAACCCTGGGTGTCTGGACAGGTCTCAAGAAGGGAAAAAATTCTTGCAAGCTGACGAGGCAGCAAGTGAAAACAAAAGATTCTATCTGGTAGGAAATAGGACAAAACGGAGAGAAATGTGTTTTTGTTTGGGGAGATAAAATAAGCAACAGAGCACTGAACCCAGGTCAGGAGAGCACAGCGGCCTCCTACAGGGTGACGGCGCACGGAGGAGGAAGTGTGTTGGGGCAGGTACAAAAAAGAAGCTATTGTGAGAAATACCGTCATCCACACAGTATGGCTCCACTGCAGAGAAGGCAGGGCATCCATGTGAAGGGTCCCAGCAAATCCATCACAGCGGCACACGTCCAGGGCACAGCTGGCTCATGGGGACTCTCTGGTTCCTCTGTGCAGATCCTTCTGGAAGGTACCCCCTGTCGACATACACTTGCCATCTGCTTACAGCAGGTTCCCTCCCACAGTCAGTGCAGTCAGCATGCTTGCAGCTGGCTTTGTACGGTGTGGACCCAGCTCTGGAAATGAAAACCCTTCTTGTCAGGAGAACCTCAGGGAGGAGAGTGGCCGTACTCAAGGAAGAATCATTCATCACCCTGGTCAACCCAATGGTTGCAGGGCTGCTGTGTTTGGAAAGATTGAGCTTTGGGGCTGTAGGGTTTTCCACAGGCTTTGAAGTCACTGTACATGCAAAAGCATGGTTTCAAGTAGTCATTCACTGAATGCTTCTTGCATGGACTTAACCAAGTACCCAGAGGACTTGGAACATAACTGTGACCAGGGTTTTGTGCCCTCTCCACCAACAGGCTTATGTCCAGCTAGTTTCAGAAGTAGAGTAGCCTCCTCACCAGATGTACCCTTTCCTATTTCTGCCCACATGACCCTCTCCTGTACACGTCCCAAGGGCTCTTCCAATGGAGTCCCAAGCTTTCCTTGAGCACTCAACACGTCATTGCTTGCTTCCTGGGCAAATTTTGCTCTTGAAATGTAAAGTCATCTTCATTCCAGCAGAAGTGGCTACTGTGGATATGAAGCCAAGAAGAGAATGTGCAGTCTGACCTGGCTCACATCCACAGACAAGTGATTTAGAGGAACAAAGCAGTTAATCAAGCCAGTTGCTAGCAGACACAGGTATTAGGACAAGCCTCATTAGAGGCTGGCAGTGACAGGTCATCAACATGGTAAGAGAGCTGGAGGGCTGCTCAGCTTCTGATCAGTCATGTGTGAGCCCAGGTGGTCCTTAAAAATAATACAAAGCAGGTAGATCTACTGAGATATAATTCGCAGAGTGTACTGCTCACCCATTTAAAGTACATAATTCACCAATTTTCAGTATAATCAGGGTGATGCAATTAATTTTACCCACAAGCAACTTTGAGATAACTTCATCACCCACCAAAAAATTCTGTACCCATTAGCAGTCACTCCTATTTGCAACCAACCACCCCCACCCTAGGCAATCACTAATCTACTTCCAGTCTCTATTGATTCCAAGCAAATATTGAATCTGTCTGGGCCTCAGTTTCCCCATGTAGAAAGAAAGGAGCCAGGCTGTGCAGATGTCAGGGAAGCCCTTGGAAGCCTCTTTCCCTTTAACACACAGACCCGTTGTTGTGCAATCAAGGATTTTTCATGAGACCTTGCAAAAACAGATCATGATGCTGGCCCTGGCCTGGGTTATGTTCTTCCAATAAGATTTTCTAGGGAGACCAAGGAGTGTTTCTTGCCCCCATTTCCCTTTTGCTCACACACCCTGTCTGCCATTATCCTGCCCCTTAGAGAAAGGAGCCCTAGGCCGTGCCGGGGCACATCAGCACAGATCCCAGAGCACAGTAACAGGATAGCTGTCGACAAACCCAAGACACAAAGCACTGGTCACATCCATCGTAAAGAAAAGCGATGGGCTCTCTGAAAATGATGCAGCACCTGCTCCAGGACACTTGCTCATCATCTACCTCCAGCCTGATGGAAACAGAAAATTGAGAGAGTTTATTTTAATTTTACTCAACAATTTGGTAGCACTTAGCACATTCATAGTTTGCATAACCACCTCCTCTTCCCAGCTCCAAACCATTTCCAGCATGCCAAAGTAAAACCCTTTACCCATAAAGCATTTCCTCGCTATTTCCCCCTCACCCCACATCCCACGTCTGAAAACCAACCTTCTGGGTTCTCTTTCTATGAAGTTTTCTGAGTATTGTGTGTAAATGGAATGACACAATACACAGACTTTTGCATCTGGTTGGCTTCCCTTAGAATAATGTTGCCAAAGTTCATTCACAGTGTAGTATGCATCAGTCTATCATTCCTTTTTATGGCTGGATAATACTTCATTGCATAGATATTCCACAATTCCTTTATCTGTTCTTCTGCTCATGGAAATTTGGGTTGAGTTCACTTTTTGTTTATGTGACTCTTATTACCATGAGCATGCATGTTTACATGTTTGCTTATGTAAATTGTACTTAGAAGTGGAACTGTGAGACTGTATGGTCATTCTACCTTTCAGTTTTTGAAGAATCATCACACTATTTTCCACATGGATTCACCAGAAATTCACAAGCATTGCAGCTTGTCCACATCCTTGTCGACATGCTTACTTTCCATTGTCTTGTTACTGCCATACTAGTAGGTGTGAAATGGTGCCTCATTGTAGTTTTGACTTGCATTTTTGTAACTACTAACCACATTGAGCATCTTTTCATATGATTGTTGACCATTTACACATTACACATATCCTTTGGAGAAACTCTTTTTGCTATTTATTTTTAAGATTTATTTTAAAGTCAGAGTTACAGAGAGAGAAATATTCCATCTGTTGATTTACTCCTCATATGGCCACAATAGCCGGGGCTGGGCCAGGCCAAAGCCAGGAGCCAGGAGCTTCATCCAGGTCTCCAAAATGGGATACAGAGGCCCAGACACTTGAGCCATCTTCTGCTGCTTTTTCCAAGCTATTAGAAGAGAGTTAGATCAGAAGTGGAGCAACCAAGACACAAACCAGCACACGTATGGGATGGCCGGTGTCATAGGCGGTAACTACCCTGTGCCACAACATAGGCTCCATCATTTTGCTGTTTTTAAATTGGGTTTACCTTTTCATTATGGAGTTGTAAGAGTTACATATTATTAAGTTGTATGTTCTGAATACTGGAATCTTATCAGATATATAATTTCAAAATACTTTCTCCCATTCTTTAGGTTGTCGTTTCACTTCCCTGATAACATCACTCAATGCACAAAATTTTTGTTAAATGTTCTTAAATTATCCCTTATTTTCTTATGTTACTCATGATTTTGGTGTCATATCTAAGAACCCATTGTCAAATCCAAAATCATGAAGATTTATCTCTATGTAATATTCTAAGAATTTTATAGGCTTAGTTCTTGTATTTAGGCAATTGATTCGTTTTGAGTTAGTTTTTGCATGTGATGTGAGGAAGGTGTCCAACTTGTCTGTTACCTGTGGACAGCCAATTAACCCAGAACCACTTGTTGAAGAAATCATTCTTCTCCTATTGATGGTCTTAGTGTCATTGCAAAAATTCTGTTGACTGCAGAGGGCTTATTTCTGGATTCTCAGTTCCATTTCATTGACAATGTACCTGTCCTTATGCCAGTACCACATTGTTTTGGATACTGCGGTTAATAGTAACTTTTCAAACCGGGAAGTATGAGTTGAGTTCTCCAACTTTGTTCAACTATTCAGGGTTTATCATACATTCAAATGGATTTGAGGATCACCTTTTCCATTTCTTCCAAAGTCATTAGAATTTTCTTAATTTTAAAATTTATATTTATTTGAAATGTAGTCAGAGACAGAGAAAGTAGAGATTGACAGACAAAGAGAGAATGTCTATACACTGGTTTGCTCCCCAAATATCCAAAACAGGGAAGTTTGGGGCAGGCCAAAGCCAGGAGCCAGGAATTAAATCTAGGTTACCTCCATCAGCGAACTGTTTCAACCAAATTATCACGAAGTTGGAAGGAGAAGCAGAGCCAGGTCTAAAACCCAGCACTCCAATACTGATGCAGGTGCCCCTGTGCCAAACATCTACCCCCAGGTCATTACAATCTTCTTGGCAATTGCTTTGGGTAGAATTGACATCTAACAATATTTTCTTCTAATCTACAAACATGGATATCTTTTTTCTGTTTAGATCTTCTTTAATTTCTTTCATTAATATTTTATGATTTTCAGTGTAGAAGCCTTTCACTCACATAATCAAATTTACTCCTAGGTATCTAATTCATTTGGGTGTTATTACAAATTAAATTTTCTTAATTTCCTTTTTATACTGTTTATTAGGGTATATAAAAACACAAAATACCTTGCATCTTTGTCTTGTGTATTCTTTGGTATTTTCTATAGATAGAATTGCGTTATCTGGTTTAACTTCTTATTTTCAAATGTGAATACCTTGTTTTGATCTGATTGTTATGGATAGAATTTCCAATACAATATTGGGTAGCAGCAATAAAAATGGGCCTCTTTGTTTTGTTCCTGATCTTAGAAGTAAAGCTTTCAGTCTCCCACCACTGACTGTGATGTTAGCAATGGATGTTTCATAAATGTCTTTTGTATCATTGATTTTTAGTTTAATGAATATCTTTATATGAAAGGCATTAATTATGTCAAATACTTTAACTTCATCAATTGTGAGCCTATTGTGTGTTTTGCCCCCTTTTGTTCTAATTGTTTGCATATTACATTGATTAGTTGCATTATGTTGCACCGCCCTTGCATGCCTGACATAAATCCCACTTGGTCATGGTGGATAATCTTTTTATATACTGTTAGATTATGTTTGCTAGTATTTTATTGAGGACTTTTCCATTGCTATTCAAAAGGGATATTGGTCCATAATTTTATTTTCTCATTATGTCTTTATTGCTACAGAGTATACGCTGGGATCATAGAAATAAGTTAGGAAACTTTCCCTCTTCTATGGAAGTGGGAGGGTTGAGAAACATTGGCATTAATTCTTCTTTAAATATTTGCTAGAATTCACCAATGAAACCACTTGATCCTGTACTTTTCACTGTTGGAAGATTTTCACATCCAATTGAACTGATTTACTTGTTATCTGCTTTTTCTTTAATCAGCTTTGATTATGTGTGTGTTTCTAGGAATTTGTCCTTTTCACTTAGGTTATCTTATTGGTTGTTATACAACTGTTCTTAATATTTCTCATAATCCTTTTTTATTTCTCAAATAGCATTACTAATGTTCTCACTTAATTCCTGATTTTAGTTGTTTTCATCTCCCTCTTTTTCCTTTGTAGATCTAGCTAGTAGTTGACCAATTTTGTTGATATTTTCAGAGAACAAATTTTGGTTTCTGTGAGTCTCTCTATTGCTTTCTATAGTCTATTTCATTTCTTTCTGATCAAATGTTATTATTTCCTTTTTTCTTCTAGCCTTGAGTTTAGGTTGTTCATCTTTTCCTAGTATCTTTAGTTATTGACATAGAATCTTTCTTCTTGTTTAATGCATACCCGTGTAAATTTCCCTCTGACCACTGCCTTCACTACATTCCACAAATTTCAGTACATTAAAGCTTCATTTCCAGTCACCTCAAAGGACATTTGCTCCTCCATATCCATGAATTGCACATTTGCAGACCAGATAATCACTGATTGAAAATATTCAGAAAAAATTCTGTATATTCAGAAACTATGCAGAATATTGTACATGTACTGAACATGTACAAACAGGGGTTTTAGGTTATTATCCCCTAAGTAATACAGTAAAACAGCTATTTACAGAGTATTCACATTATATTAGATATTATAAAAATGATAGAGGGGAGGACCTTTGGTGCAGCAGTCAAGACTCTGCTTGGGCCTCTCGAGTCCCCTATCAGAGTGCCTAGGATCATGTCCCAGTGCCTCTTCTGATCCCAGCTTCCTGCTAACATGCTCTCTGGGAGGCAGCAGGTGATGGCCCAAGTATTAGGGCACCTGCCACACACAAGAGGGATCTGGATCGGCCAGCGCCGCGGCTCACTAGGCTGATCCTCTGCCTGCAGTGCTGGCAACCTGGGTTCTAGTCCTGGTCTGGGCGCCGGATTCTGTCCTGGTTGCTCCTCTTCCTGCCCAGCTCTCTGCTGTGGCCCTGGAGTGCAGTGGAGGATGGCCCAAGTGCTTGGGCCCTGCACCCGCATGGGAGACCAGGAGAAGCACCTGGCTCCTGGCTTCAGATCAGTGCAGTGCGCTGGCCGCAGCACGCTGGCTGCAGAGGCCGTTGCGGGGTGAACCAACGGTAAAGGAAGACCTTTCTCTCTGTCTCTCTCTCTCTCACTGTCCACTCTGCCTGTCCAAAAAAAATAAAAAATAAAAATTTTTAAATAAATAAAAGTAAATAAAAAAGGGACCTGGATCAAATTCTGGACTCCTGTATTCAGCCTAGTGCAGCCCCAGCTGTTGTTGGCATTTAGGGAGTGAACCAGCAAATGGAAGATCTCTCTGCCTGTCTCTCCCTCTCTCTCTCTCTCTCTCTCTCTCTGTGTGTGTGTGTGTGTGTAACTCTGTCTTTCAAATAAGTAAATCTTAAAAAAAAAAAAAAGTGGGGCATTAAGGTCTCCAAACACTGCTATAGAACTATCTCTTTCTCTTTTTGTTACCATCAAAGCATTTTGCATCTCTGTTATTTGGCACAAATATGTTTATAATTGCAATTTCTTGAAGAGGTGACCCTTTCACCAAAATATAAAAGAGTAATTCAAAATGTTCACGGAAATGGAATTAAAATATAAGGTTGTTTGGGTATATAAAAAAGTTCAAAATCCAAGCAAAATTTCATGCAAAGTGTATATTTTGAAAACACTTCACAGATTTCAAAATCCTTAAACCAAAATAAGCTTTTTGTGAGCTTTTTGAGGCACATTCATATTTTCTTTGCTTTTGAATTATATTCTATTTACCTGATACTATTACAATCACCTCAACTATTTTGTTTAAAGATTTATTTATTTATTTGAAAATCAGAGTTACACAAAGAAGGAGAGACAGAGAGAGAGAGAGAGAGAGAGAGAGAGAGAGGTCTTCCATCTGCTGGTGCACTCCCCAACTGGCTACAATGGCCAGAGCTGAGCCAATCTGAAGGCAAGAGGCAGGAGCTTCTTCTAGGTCTCCCACGAGAGTGCAGGGACCTAAAGACTTGGGCCATAGCAAAGAGCTGGATCAGAAGTAGATCAGCTGGGTCTCAAACCAACGACCATATGGGATGCCAGCACTGCAGGCAGTGGCTTTACCCACTATACCACAGCACTGGCCACGTCATACTAACTTTTGTATTTGCCTATAGAGCTACCTTTATTGGAGATATTTATTTCTTCATATGGCTTCAAGTTATTGTCTACTGTCCTTTCATTTCACTTCCTTTAGTATCTCTTGTAGACTGATATACTGGTAACAAACTCCCTCAACTTTTGCTTATGTGGGAATATCTTCATTTGTCCCTTATCTTTTTGGTATTGACTTCTCAGTTGATAATCTTTTTTTTTTTTTTTCACATTTTCAAAGTGTCTTATCATTGCCTTTTACAGTGGTTTCTGCATGAATTCTGGTGGCTTATTGACTGGTGTTGCATAGTTTTCTATGGTTTCTAATAAATAACTATTAATCTGATTAAAGATCCCTTGTACATAGCAAATCACTTCCTCCTTCTTTTTCCAAGAGTCTCTCCTTATCTTTAGCGTTTAATGATTATAAAACAGATTCGACATGAATCTCTTTGAACTTATCCTACTTGAAATGTGTTGAGCATCATGAAATTGTTGATTCATGTCTTTCATCCAGTTTGGGAAGTGTTCAGCCATGTTTATCTCAAATAGTCTTTCTTATCTTTTCTTTCTCTCTCTCTCACTTCTCCTTCATTTAACACTCAAAATGCACAAGTTGTGTGCTTGATAGCATTCCACAAATCTCTCATCTATCTTCAATCTTTTCTCTTTCTGCTCCATTGACTGTCTAATCATAATTGTCCTGTCTTCAAGTTTGTTGATTCTTCTGTCTCTTCCACTGAATTGTTTGTTTTAGTTATTGTACTTTTCAGCTCTAGAATTTCTATGTAGTTTCTTATTGTAATTTCTACCTCTTTCCTGATAGTTCATTGTCTTGGTTCCCATTAGCTCTTTGTCCATGGTTTACTTTAGCTCTTTGAGCATATTTAAGACAAATGACATAAGTCTTTGTCTAGTAACTTTAATGTGTTGGTTTTCTTGGGGATGGTTTCTGACAATTTATTGTACTACTTTAAATGAGCCCAACTTAATTATTTCTTTGTATGTGTGATTTTGGGTTGAAGTCCAGACATTTGAATGTTAGAACAAGACAACTCTGAAAATCAGATTATTCCCCTTCCCTAAGTTTTGCTGTTTTTGATTGAAGGCTGCAGTCATCCACCTCCAGTGATTTCACTGAATTGTTTTTTCCAAACAGTGTATTCTTTGTCATGTGTGGTCAAGGGAAGCCCTGTGCCTTTAGTTTGTTTTCAATGAGTATTTTGCTAGAAATTTCCTTGAATACTAGGAAACTAAACAAACCAAAAACCCTTCTTCTGGTATTTGTAAACTGCCTTTTGGTTGGGGCACTCTTTCTACACTTAGCCAATCTATTTGCAACTCTGCCTTAGCCTTCTTTGATGCTTACTCTGAGCCTAGTAAATCAGCTGGAAGTGAAAGTTTCAGGCCATCGCAGGTCCTTTGGGTGATTTGTCTTGCTGCGGGTACAGATGTTGTTTTCTAAGTTCTCCAGTATACATCAGTATTAGACTTCAGTGTTCTTGGTTCACGGAGAAACTGTCCCTAGCTTTCCTTTCCAGGATGTATGTAGTCAATTGTGCCTCGGAACTGCAATCCTTTACTCAGGAGACTGTGGACTATTTGTTTGCTTTACAATGTCTTTGAGCAATGCCCACAGCTTTTGCACTCTGATTAATTTCTGAGTTTCCCAAAACAGGGACAAGCACCTTGTGCCTGTCCTTCAGCTGGCTCCAGGCAAGTTAGAACAGATGAACACAATAATTTGCTGGAGTCAGGGACCAAGGTTTCACTCTGACAATGCAGGTTGCTTGCTCAAGACACCTGCAAACCTGGAGAGGGGGTGGGGTAAGATGACAGCAAATAAAAATGCCACAAATCTTTCCCACCATTTTTTAGTGCTGCCTTTTCTTTGACTCAGCATTCTTTTGGTTGCTGTAAATCTTCAATTGTTTTCCAGAGTTCTGACAGCTTCTGCTAGGTTTTGACATTTCTGTGGAGAAACAGGAGCTGTCTATACCTACTGGTCTATCCAGATGAGAGGGGATTTTGGGGGAGAGTTTTTGGGCTAGTGTTAAGGGAGGGGGCATGCCATGGTACCTGCATCCCCAAAGACATATGTATGTCACACCACATGAGGGCACTTTGCAGGCCCCGTGGCACCAGGCAGGGCCTGTCATAGAAGCCTAGGAAATCAGATGGCTGTGCTACTTCCTATGGGAAAAGCCTAACCACAGAGGGTTGCATGAGCTGCCCAGATGTCCAAGCAAAGAGAGTGGGCTGGAACAGAAGCTGCTCATCTACCTATGAGTCAGGTATTGGCCCATGTGTCCATGAGCAAGATCCCACAGTGCTGCTACCAGAACAGAGGTCGAGAGGCGAAGCGGATTACTGGATCACGCAAGCACCTCTCTCTAAAATGAGTGTTCACCAAAGAATGCATGGCAGCATCTATGTAGGGACAGCCAATGTCTGCACCCATGGAGAGGATCCAATGTCAGGAGGTAACTGCCACAGGCAGGTGAGACCTTCCTGCCACCTCCTCTCCTTTCCCAGACATGGAAAGCGTGGAGAAGTCTTATCCCTCCCAGAACCAGGCCTCAAGACTAATAGGTCATGACTGGGATGGGGTCATGGGTAGGAGCACTTTCAACTACTTGGGAGGTTCACATTTTTATTTAATTCAGGCTGGACTTTTAATATCTGATAGTGAACAGGAAAAGCTATGAGATCCTTCCCAAATCTCATCGTAAAAATGGGGCTGTTTCCTGCTTGCCTGTCCTGAGTCAAATCCATATTGGTGACACACAAACCTGGGGTGTGAGCTGGGGACAAAGAAGGCAGGAACAAGAGGGAGGAAACCTGCAAACTATAAACCAGAAGCCTCAGGGCGAGAATTCAACGGCAATTTGTAGCACTGCCCACAGGTGCACGGAAAACCATAAGGCTGAAATGTGTGCTCAGGGCACTGGCTTCCATGGCGGGCTAGGAGAAGGGAGGGAGGGGCACGAGCCATGTCCGCAGTGTCCTGGGCTCCTCTCCAGAGAGGGCCCCTCCTGACTCTGAGGTCCAGGACTCTGGGAGGCCTGCTGCTGGCAGCCCAAGGGAGGGTGCGACCCGGCTGGAGCCTGTGTGGGAAACCATGTGTTCCTCGGTGGTTTCTTTTAACTTGGTGCCAGGGAAGCTTCAGCAAGTTCAGTGTCCGAGCTGTACTCCGAGTGGGTGAGACGTCTCAAGCCCGGTATCCACCACAGAATTAAGAAAGGAGAAGAGTAGAAAGGCAGCCCGAAGCTCACTGGATATTGCTAATCCCACCAACCCGGTCTGGCCCTGGGGAGGTGAGAGGGGCCTCTGCAGAGCCCCGACCTCACATTCCCGGTGCTGTAGCCCAGGGGGCAGCAGGGATGCCCAGCCATGTTTGCTCATCTTCTTCCCACATGGGTCCTGTTTAAGCTCTTCCCTGCCGTGCACTTTGGTTCGTGTCTTCCCGGTAATGAAATTGAAATAATTTATTTTCTTGGCTGCTCCATGAAATGTACTATGAATTTATTCTCAAGGAGGGAAGGGAGAATGGGGAATCAATGTGGCATTGGCTTCTCGATTGTGGTTTTCATTTCCATAAACCTTAGATCACAAGAATGCATGAGATATTTACACAAATCTTTCCACAATTCCTGTGGCCTTTAGGGGCATAGCTTTTGCATGACTTCACACCGTGGCTGGCGTGTGCTTTCTCAGCAGCTTTGCTTGCGACAGGGAGCGGCCCCCACCAGGGCCTGCAGAGCTGTGTGTGTCTCGGGGAGTGGGGGCAAGATGTGTGCGTGTGTCACTTCTTCCTTCCTTGCTTTCTCTGTTGCAAATGCAGCTGTGAGAGGAGAGTCAGAACCTTCTACCTCATAGTGCAGTGCGTTTTCTCGCTGTAGGCGTTTACTTCTTCCGAGAGCATTTCTTTGGGGATAATAAAGTAGAAGGACACGAGGCAAGTCATGCAGCTTCATTCCTCTCTGCCACGAGGAAGACTCGAGGGCTGACCAGGCCCAGAGGGGAGGAACATGGGAACGAGTTAGCGGTGAGGCAAGTGGGCCCCAGAGTCAAGCTTTTCCTGTGAGTCAGATCTCTGCGGTTGCAACAGGTTCACCAACAGCTGGGAGGACGGAACATCTGGAGGGGCCGTGGCCTGGGTCCTGGACACCAAGCGCCACACAGACACAGTGCACCCAGGAGGTCCGGGCCACAGCACTCGCACAGAGACAGCCAGTGCACAGGGGCACCTGCACAGAGGACTCGGGGTGCTGGCCGAATGCACCCACGTACAGAAGTAAATGTGCTTGTCACGGCCCCCAGCCATCTGATGTCCTGGTAAATTCAAATGAATCACTGGCGGTGCAGACACCACCCCAGCTTTTCTCACATTAGTCATCTTATTGCTTCTTTCCCTGACTTTGCATTATTACCCAGTAACGATATGGCCGCCGATATAGCCTCATTCAATGGCAGTGATCCAAGGCGGAGGTTTAGGAAAACGTGGTCCCTGGATAATGGGAAGCACGCAGCCATGTTTGCCACCCTCTGCTGCCTCCTCCCCCCCCTGAGCACCAGTGCACCTCGGGAGAAAGAGCATAAGGTGAGCCGAGTAGATCTGTGCTTAAATCCCATCTTCACCACAGCCCAGGTGTGGGGGTTTGGGCCCAGCTCCCCAGCCCTCGGGCCTGCCTCAGATGCCTTATCTAGAAAGTGGGGAGCCCCTTCCTGCCATGCAGAGCTCTGGGAGGATGAAGTGAGGTGGTGGTGTGGGGCAACCCCTGGGGAACACAAGATGGATCACTGAGCAGAGCCTGTCCTCCACAGCAGGTTGGTTCTTTGCTGGTTTTTCTTTAAGACTTTATTTATTTATTTATTTATTTGAAAGGCAGAGTGACAGAGACAGAGAAAGATTTTTCCATCTGCTAGTTCACTCCCCAGATGGCCACAAAGGCTGGGGCTTGGCCAAGCTGAAGCCAGAAGCCAGGAACTCTCCCTGGTTCTCTCACGTGGGTGGCAGGGGCCCAAGAACTTGAGCTGTCTTCCACTGCCTTCCCAGGTGAATTAGCGGGGAACTGGACTGGAAGAGGAGCAGTCAGAACTCAAAGCAGCGCTCCAGTACGGGATGCTAGTGTTGCAAGCAGCAGCTTAACCCGCTGTGCCACTATGCCAGCCCCAAGCAGGTTTGTGCTTCATTAACACCTGCAGTGGGCAGCAGCCCAACCACCCCCGAGAACAGCAGGGCTCCCCGCACCCACGTGAAACAGAGGAGGCTTTGTTCACAGGAGGGAAAACACATGGGACCCACTGGCAGCCCGTGGGGGTTCCACTGGCAGCAGGAGTCTGACCTGGGTGCCCTGCCCAAGGGTGCCCGTGAGAGGAGAGGACTCATCAGCTTCCCAGCCAGCACACGTGCGCGCAGCCAGCTCGCCACACCTGTGTGCAACATCAAGCTCTGTCCTTTTCCAATGTCCCGGATGAGGTTTCCTGGGAAATCTAGCTAATTTTCTTGGTTTAACAAGGAGCTCCCTCTTCATACAAATTAAGCAGTCTAAAGGAAAAGCTTTAACACCATTTGGGTCTGTAAATACAAGTGTGAGGGCTCCGTTCCTTCTTGGAGAACGCAACCTCAGGTCAGGGTCAAGTGCTGTGAGCTCTGCAGAGGCCAGAAGTTCCCGGAGTTGAGACTGGCATCCATGACACCCTTGCCAAAGGAGGGCCTAGCGTCTCCCACTGACCATATACCACATAGCGATCACTTTGAATGAGGGATGAGATGCTTGACATTTTCTGTCCATACCATGTAGTATTTTGAGATACAGGCTCGCAGATTTTAAGCATCAAAGCCTTTATTTAAAGGTCTCAGGATTCTGCTAGCACTTTTTTTGTTATTATTTAAGCTGGGGATGGAGAGGATGAGGAAGCCCAGCTCCCTGGTACTCAACATGCCATCAAGAGTGCACTGTCGGGGCCAGCACTGTGGTGTAGTGGGTCAAGCTTCTGTCTGTGGTGCTGGCATCCCAAATGGGCACTGGTTCAAGTCCCAGCTGCTCCTCCAATCCAGCTCTCTGCTATGGCCTAAGAAAGCAATGGAAGATGGCCCAAGTGCTCAGGCCCCTGCACCACATCAGAAACCTAGAGGAAGCTCCTGGTTTCTGGCTTTGGATTGGCCGAGACCCAGCCATTTTGGCCATCTGGGGAGTGAACCAGCAGATGGAAGACCTCTCTCTGTGTCTCTCCCTCTCTCTGCATGTAACTCTACCTATTGAGTAAATAAATAAATCTTTTTTTTAAAAAGTGCACTATTTTTGTGCCAGAAAGTGCTGATCCTTTATATAATACATCCAGATAGGGCACAACCCTCCATGCACTGTGATTCTAACAGTGTGTGAAGCTGATCTAGGAAATTATTGAAACCATATCATTTCACAAACCAAGTAAAAACAGCCAGAGAAGTGTCCAGAGTCTTCCGAGAGCTTCCTTTTGCTAACAATTCCTGAGGAAACGCGACCCACAGTAACCTGCAGGCCAGGGGAAGTTACGAGGTTCCAGTGCAGACACTGGGCACTCACTCAGCCTGTCCTGGGGAGCAGCCGGGCACCCCCACGTGGCAGGTGCAGGTGTTACAAGTGCGCAAGCTCCAGGAAAGGAGGGCCACCTCATGCCCAGGCCCTGAGAATATGACAATTTGGGAACATCCAGACAAGTGGCTGGTTTCCCCCTTCTTATGCGCATTTTTGCCTTGCTGTCAGCACGTGAAGGCCGGTCTGGCCAGCGTGGTTCTAGACTAGGATTTTGTTTCTAATGCCAGCTCCATCAGTGACTGTTGACATCAATGGTCTTGTCCTCACCAGGAACCTGACTCTAGCAGTTGAATTTAGACAAAACTAGAAGAACCTTTCACTCAAACCAAGAAGGCACAAAACGAGGCCCACAATGAAAAGCCTGCAAGTACAGGGGGAGAAAAATCAATTCATTGAAACACTCCATTAACTCTAATCACCAAACTCCTTGCGGTTCTACTGCTAACCTCACGCCTATAAATCCAGTTCAAGGCACAGTCAAGTTATATTTCTTCCTCCATAACTGCCTTCAGTCTGTTTGTGTTCGGGTAAGCACAATGATGTACTTGCAATGGGCCAAGGCCCCAGACAATTAGTTATTCCCAGGCACAGTGCTGACAGTGTGGCTCCGGGAACCACGGGTGACAGGGTCAAGCTCAACAGCATGGGAATTTGAGGACACAGCCACCCACAAGCATGTCTTTGTTTTCGCCTACTCTCACTTTTGTTATTCCAGGGTGGGTCGCGTCTGTCCGTCACCGTGGCTCGATGATGATGAGCAGAAGAACCCCCAAACAAGGCTGCAGCTCTGAGCCACGGCTGCCATGAGGCAGTCACAGCAAGAAGGACCACAAGAGCCCCAGTGGAGGTGGCCAAGCATGGAGGCTGCCTTGGCTCAGCCTCACCTTTCCAACCTACTGAATGGGGAGTGCAGGGTGCATGATGACCCGGTGGTTCCAGTGTTTCCAAACCCTGGGTACTTTCCAAGCAGACCCACCATGCCCACAGGCCTTCCCTTGGCTGGGTTGGGGAAATAAGTCTTTGTATCAACCCCTTGGCTGCTCTAAGATACAGGAAGGAATCATGGAGGGAGGGAATGGAAGCACCTATAGATATGCTCTTGGGACACAGATGTGGTTTTCTAAATCTCATTCCTGACCCTCACTGAAAAACCATTGCCCCTTTTTCTTTATCTGCATTCATCACTACAACCTTGTCTATTTCCACAGGGCCTTCCTCTTAGGGTAGATGAGTTTATCTGGGTGTCCCTGGAATGGTTTTCTGGACCAGTGGCTTCCTCCATCACAGAGGCACAGGCTAGGAAGCTCGGGCGATGTTTCATGTCTGTGACAACCGAGTGATGAAGCTCTGTGTTTCTGTGCTTTCTAAATCATCAGCAACTGTCATGTATTCAGGTATCCGTTAGTTCCCTTTGCTTACAAACAACTGAAATCTGCTCTGGCCAATGGAAAGTAAATAGCCATTTATTGAAAAGATATCGAGCTGCTCATGCGATCTAGGTACACTGTAAAGAACAGTGCTTATTGTTTCTTGGGGAATAAAACTAACTTGGTACTTGGAAGAAGAGTGAAAGCTTTCCTTGCAAGAGAGCCACAGCCACCAGACCCTTCCTTACAAACCAGGACATGCCATCTCATTAAAGGCAACACTCTCAGCCTGCAAAGTGTACAGTCAGCCTTCTGCACCTGTGAGTTCCACATCCACAGACTGCAATGTATCAACCATTTACAAAGCACTTATCTTGCTTTTTAAATAGCATAGAGATGATTTAAAGTATGCGAGAGGATTGTATAGGCTATATGCAAACACAATGCCACCTTATGTGAAGGACCTGAGTATGTGCAGATTTTGGCATCTTCAAGGGGTCCTGGAACCAATACCATGCACACACCAAGGGATTACTGTGCATATGCAGTGTATGTGATGTCTACAGATGCAAGAGCTTTGACCATAAACCACAGACTCCAACAAGATAAAGCAATCGGCTGAGGCAATCCTCCTCTGTCTCTTTCCTGCTTTGCTCATCAGTTACAAAGGCACTGCACTCTGAGACCACAGCACCCTCCAGGATGGTTGGTGTCAGTCCTGAAGAAGAGCCTGGTGCCATGCTAGGTTTTTCCAATCATGTATGGAAACACGTTAGAGGCCCAATTAACCCCTGGTCTTTGCAGATCCACGCCAATGAGGACAGTAGCCAAATCATCCTCGCTGTACAGAATGTACTGTGCCAGGACAAACTGCATCAAATGCAGTAGTTAGAAAACACCAGAGCCAGGCCGGCGCCGTGGCTTAACAGGCTAATCCTCCGCCTTGCGGCGCCGGCACACTGGGTTCTAGTCCCAGTTGGGGCGCCAGATTCTATCCCGGTTGCCCCTCTTCCAGGCCAGCTCTCTGCTAAGGCAGTGGAGGATGGCCCATGTCCTTGGGCCCTGCGCCCGCATGGGAGACCAGGAGAAGCACCTGGCTCCTGCCTTCGGATCAGCGTGATGCGCCGGCCGCAGCAGCCATTGGAGGGTGAACCAGCGGCAAAAAGGAAGACCTTTCTATCTGGAATACCTTTCTCTCTCTCTCTCTCTCTCTCTCTGTCTCTCTCTCACTATCCACTCTGCCTGTCAAAAAAAAAAAAAAAAAAACACCAGAGCCTCTTTGGTGGGTGGGAGATGCTGGTCTTCTTCATTCAGCTGGAGATGAAAAATGATGTAGTATTGAGTTTCCCTTGAAAGGATAGACTTTGGAAGAAGATTGTAAAAGACAAGAGTGTGGAATCTAGAGCCAGAACCCTGACAACTTACCAGCTGTAGCACTCACTTGCTGAGCCCTTCACACAGTTGCATTGCTGGACTTCGATGATGATGTCATGTGCAACTTCCAGCAGAAGTGTTTGCTCAAGAAAGAGTAGCTAATCCTGAAAAAGAACAGGCAGGAAAAACAGTTTCATGCACATCTCCAATTGTTCTAACCTTCTGCTTCAACTCAGAATAAAAATGCTACACTGGGGCCCTGGACAGGGATATCTGTGAAAGAAACAGCAGGGCTGGCAGGAGAAAAGAGAGGACCAGAGAACATGTGGGTAACTGAGGGAAGGGACTGGAGAAAGGACGGAAAGGTGTGGGGGAGAGGGCTGAACCCACGGCTGGCACAGATTCAGGGAGGGCAGCCTGAGAGGCCATATTGGAAAAGCAGAGCATTCAAGAGAGAGATAGAGCGAGAGGGAGGGAGGGAAGGAGAAAGAGATATCTTCCATCTGCTGGATCACTGCCCAAATGGACACAAAAGCCACATCTGGGCCAGGCCAAAGCCAGGAGCCAGAAACTCCATCCAAGTCTCCCATACGGGTGGTGGGAGCCCAAGCAATTAAGCCATCTTCCATTGCCTTCCTAGGGAGCTGGATCAGAAACAGAGGTTTGCATTGGCATCGGATATGGGATGTCAGCACCATAAAGGGTGCCTAATCCACTGTGCCACAATACCCAACACAAAGGGGTGATTTTTTTAAAAAATTAAAATATCTGCCCTTGAAGTACTTAACCCTCAGCTGACTTAGATTTGGTAAATTGTGCAATGCTGTGTGTGGAGCTGTTGAGGATCCATAAGGAACTGAGCTTTCTGGGCCATATGCTGGGCCCTCTCTTCCCTCCTACACCCCTTTTGCAGGAAACCATCAGGCAGCCCACAGAACTACAGGAACATTGACCGGGTCTCCAGCTGCAGGAGTCAGCACATCTAGGTCAAGCCCTGCATCATGGCTCTGGAACCACCCCACCCCACCCCCACACAGTGGGTCATCCTCAGCATCCCCAGAGGACTACGACCCACCCAAAGGTGGGCCTGAGATCGGTCAGTGCTCAGGGCTACTGCCTGTCAGTGTCAACTGTGAAGAAACAGATGGAGCTGCCAATACATTGGGCTTTCAGAGATGCAAGAAATGCCTTCCTTTACCCTTTAAGCTTCTTGGAGGGGGCCTCCAGTTATGTGCAACTGGAAGCATCCTAAAATATTCCCACTGCACATGCTCAGCAGGTGGCTTCATCGTCCACAGGGGCATCGTGCTGGGCTTCCAAAGTCCCCGTCATCCCTGGTGCTTTGAAATGCCAGACTCCATGACCCCTCCCTAGAAAGCTGTGCCCCTGGGCCCCAGCCTGGGTGCCTCCCCTTTCTCCAAGAGCAGGAGAAGAAATTCAGGATAAAAATTGTGTAAAGATTTCAAAAGAACAAGTTGCGGCATATAGGTGACTGATTCAAAGAACTAAGCTGACTTTGAGAGGCTTCTATTCATTCTTCCCCTTTAGCCCTCGGGGTTACTGTTCTTCTGGGCTGATCCACTAGAGTTTGACCCTGAGACCCGGGTGGAGTCATCCCTCCAGCTCACCTAAAACATTATCCTTTTGTTTCCTGGAGTCTAAACACAGTCTCATTTGAGTATTCTCCTTTTTCTAAGATTTATTTATTTTGAAACAGTCAGAGAAACAGAGAAAGAGCAAGAGAGGTCTTCCATCCTCTGGTTCACTCCCTAAATGGCTGAAACGGCTGGAGCTGGGCCAATCTGAAGCCAGAAGCCAGGAGCTTCCTCCACGTCTCTTACGTGGGTGTGACGGCTCCAGGGCTTGGACCATCTTCCTTTGCTTTCCCAGGCGCATTAGCAGGAAGCTGGATCAGAAGTTGAGCAGCCGGAGCACAAACTGGCACTCATATTGAATGTTGGCATTAGAGGTGGCAGTTTTGCCCACTGTGCCACAGCACCAGTCCCTGAATATTCTTACTGAAAATACACTCTGTTGAAGATACCTGCCTCCCCAACCAACACGCAACATTGCTCTGTTCTGGCCTCAGTGTTGTCCCCTGTGTCAGTGGATTCAATTCAACATCCTCCACCTTCACAGCCTCCCTCCGGTTTCTGCTCTTCACATCAGTCATGCTGGATGTGACCCCCTCATCCTAAGGCCTTAAAGATGTTTACCTCCTCTATGAGCCTCTCAACCAAGCATTCACTCCAAAACATGCAAGGCTTGCCCCTGCAGGTGCACGTGCTAGGCCAGGGCCACTGCAGAGCCTATCAAGATGAGCAATGCAGGAGCTGCGCTCCGCAATCTCACGGGGAGCACAGAGAACTTTCAGAGGAGACTGTCTCTGACAGGGTCACGGCCAAGTCCCAAGGACTATGCTGCAAGAGTTTAGGAAAGAGATAAGACTTTGGACGAGGTAGGGGAGTGGGGGTCTGATTAACAACTGCTTGGAGAACACGGAATTTAAGCCTGGCCTTAGAGGACAGAGAGAGAACGTTAACCGGTAGTGATGGCGAGGGGAGTGCACTGTAGACAAAGAGAAAAGGCAGAGGCAGAAACAGAATGGCAGGAAAGGCGCGGCAGGCAGCGGAAGAGGCATATAGCACAGTGCGGCCGTGAGGACAGGAAGCAGATTAGAGGAAGACATGCTAGGAAGCGCAGCAGGGCCCAGGTAGGGGGGTGGGAGGGGGGAGGGTTGTATGCCCAGTGTTAAATCTTTGTTTTAATATTACGGATGGTGAGGAGGCATGCTCCTATCTGAGCGGTTATCACACTGCTTTAATCTGCTCCCAGGGCAAGCGCCCCACTAAGCAGGTGGAGAGATCTGCAGGGTTGTGTGAGGCTGCCTCTTCTGCTCGGTCACTTCAGCACATAGCCCAGCCTCTGACACCTAGGAAGTCCCCATCTATGTCTGTTGAGTGACTAGTGGAACTGATCAGATCTGTTCTTTCTGAAAAATAATCTAGCAGCAGGGGGAGACTGGATCAGAATCTAAAAGCAGTCAGAGATTCGGAACCCCCATCCTAGGGGAGCATTCATAGCCAGGGAGAATCCGGAGGGAAGAGCAGGGTAGAGTGAAATGGTGGTGGAAGAACCAAGAGGCTTGATGGAATGTACGAAGCACACATCAGGGAACATGGAGCAGACTTCAAGTGTTCGAGGCCCAGGATGGAGGAGCACAGCATGGCCAGAGCTCAGCTGGAATCGTGCCCCCATTAACTCTGGCTCCCATCACAGCAAGCATTTTCCTGTTTTGCCTTGTTCACTACTGTGTCCCCAACACCAAGAACACAGACTGCTAGGTGCTCAACATCATGTGAATAAACAAACTGGTGGATATGTTACATTTAAGATGATGGCAGTGGGACCACTCACAGATACCTGATTTGGGTCTGGTGTTTAGCACCCAAAGTTCGATTTTAGAGTCACCTGTAAAGCAGCAGTTATCCACCACGCAGTCTTGCACCCATGCACAGCTAGGAAGTAGGAGGGGGAGAGGGAGGCCAGAGGCTCCTGCACAGTCACGGAGATCAAAGAGTTGCCAGAGGGAGCCTGGCTGAACAACTCGGTGCAATATTCCAGAGAGCTTAATGGGAAGGAGGATTAGGACTGGCCTAGATGAGTTGGAGGTCGCTATGACCTTCAGAGAAGTCGCTTTAGAATTGTGATCTCTTTCATTATCCCTGGTTGGATATCACAATACACAAATAGGGGCTCAAGGCATGCATTTTTATTTCCATACAGAAACTGACACTGCTGTCTCTCTTCAGAGGTCAAAGTCATTTTTGAGGGGAGAACCAGGATTTTTCCCAAAGTTGGGGAGGGGGGCATTGTGAATGGATTATTGATAATGCAACGTTGTGTTTGAAGGCATTTGTGGTCAGCATGAGGGAGCCAGGGATCAAGCAGTGAGAACAGAGACATCCAAGTTCAGTGCATAGTCAGCTCCAATGCAAAAGGCAATTCTTCCATTAAGGGGACCACTCCTATGGTAGTGGGCTCCTGGAATATGGAGGGGCCTGGCCTCCAGCTATACAAGAGTGAGAAGGTTCCAAATGCTCTGAGCCACCCCGGGCCAGTGGTGAAGCAACTCTCAAGTCCCAATCCACGCTAAATCAGCCCCAGCTGACTGTGATCCCAGAAAAAGACTGCCCTCCCTGGCCCCCTGCCTCTGACACCTGCACCCTATGCCCCAGGACCCTGGGAGCCCAGTACAGTTACTGCACACATGACCTTCTTGAAAAAACCTAAATATTACTGGCAGAGAGGACGGAAAACAGAACGAAAAGTGTATTTGGGATGCAGAAGAAAAGGTGAAATCTACAGGTACTTGCATTCTGGAACACCCAAGAAAAAGGGAGATTAAATCCAAGAGATGGAAAGGAGAACAGGAATTCAGAAGACGCGGGCTAATTCTAGTTCCTCCTGGGGGAGACTCGAGTGGCAGAATCCCGCAACTCAGCTACAAAAAAGCATTTGAGGCTGAACGGGTTCACGACCTAAACAGAGGTTTCCCCACGACCCAGGCACGTTGGGCACCAAGAACGCGGACACGCGGGAGGCTGGGAGAACTGCAGTCCACCGGGTGGCAGATTTGTTGAAATGAGAAATATTCCAAATTATCATGTAAACAAAAAGCCTGTGTAGAAAGCCTCTGCGGTCTGCGTGCGCGCAGCGGTGTTGTTCCCCCTGCGCTGGGCCAGCGCCGCAGCTCCGAGAATCCCCAGGAGGTCGGACTGGGCGGCGGGTGGGGGACAGAGCTGCCAGAAATAGCTCCTTTCCTGCAAACGCCAGAGAGATCGCAGCTGCGATAGGGCCGCGGGGAGGGCTCGCGGCCCAGAGACAGAGTCAGCGCGCCCAGGGGCGGAGGCCACGGAGGCGGCGCCGGCCTGCGCGCCGCTTTGAAAGGACCTCATAAAAGTGCCATTTGTTGGGAGCCCGGAGGAAGTGGAGGCAGCTTTGGCACACGTGGCCACGGTGCTAAATTAACTGTTAACACAAATAATCAAAGTGCAAGACCCATCGAGCGGCTGGCGCCAGCGGCGCGCGGGGGCGGCCGTCAGCGGGGCTGGCGGGCGGCAGGTGGAGGCGGACTCGGGCCAGCGCGCCCCTGGGGACTGGAGCTCCAGGCGGGGCGGGGGAGGCCGAGGCCCGAGAGAGGGATGGGGACTTGCCCACGGGCCCAGAGCAGGGGGAGGCCGGCAGGGGAAACGGGGATGCGTGCTTCGGGGACCTAAGGCAGGGAGAAGTGAGCAGCGGGGTTCAGGGAAGACGGCGGGGCCTCTGGCCCAGAACCAGCGCCGCCTCTGCGCTGTGCCCTGGGCGCGTCCCTGCGTCCTTGGCGTGGTCCCTGCGTTCTTTGCAGGTGAGCGCAAGGTGCCAGGCCTTCTTGGCAGTGAAGCCAGTGGAGCTGCTTAGCCGAGAGAGCATTAGCGTTCAAATCCGAGATTAGAAGCCACTGGAGCGCTTCTGCGGGAAGGCCTGGTGACCCACCAGACCTCCCAGCTGTGCTACCTGGGGTGCAGACACCCATGGGGATTCTCCCCCAGTGTGGCCTGTTCAGAGCAGGCATCCTCTCCCTCAGTGCTGCCGAGGGCCCCGGGTGCCTGCACATTGTCCCACCAGCAGGCGACATCCACTTTGCCGCTCGGTAGGATGGGATCAAACCCCATTAGTAACAAGGTAGGAGGCGTGTGTTCTGGGTACCCTTCCTGGGATCGTGAATGAAGAGACGCCCTTCCTGGAGAACACTGTCTTTGGAGAAAATTCCTGAACACTCACAGAGCTGTTCTTGCAGAAGGGACTTCTCATCCAGGTGTGTCTCTAAGAATCCAACCAAGGTGCAATCTTGAGTTAGACTGGCAAACAACTTAAAAAGGAAAGAAGGGAGCGAGAAGCCGGCCAGCAGCACAGGGGAGCTCTGTGGGACAGCCACCCCAGGATGCCTCTGCCCATCATCCCTAAGCCAAAGAATGCGCTCCTGAAGGCTGAAATAGAAAGTCAAACTGGGGAGTTGGCATAACTTCCTTTTTAGAAACTGGAGTTAACTTTCCTTTTAGTGCATTTGTGTCCCGCACATTTGTTCATACAGACACAGTCAATGAAGAAGAATTTCTCTCTTTGGAAAAGATAGTAAAGAAGGAAATGGCAGCGTGCTGGTTTGATTCCCATGGGATGTCTTGGTAAGATGGAGCATTGCTGGGTTGGTGTTGCGGCACAGCGGATTAAGCTTGTGATGCCAGCTTCTCATATAGCACTGTGTTGAGGTTTGCTTCCAATTCAGCTCCCTGCTAATGTGCCTGGGAAAGCAGCAGAAGATGGCCCAAATCCTTGGCCCTCCACCACCATGTCAGGGACCCAGATGGAAATCCTGATTCCTAGTTTCAGCCTGACCCATACCCAGCCGTTGCAGCCATTTGGGGAATGAACCAATGGGTGGAAGAAACCCCCACCGCCTCCCTCTTTTCTGCCTCTGTCTACCCCTGTCTCTGCAACACTCTGCCAAATAAATAAATAAATAAGAACGTTGCTGAAATGCCGCCTCTGTTGTTTCCATGGATGGTCAGAACCACTCTGTGAGACAGATGCTGTCACAAGTCCCCACGTACACCTGCTCACCCAGGGCATGGGATTGGAACCCAAGGCTGTATCTGGAGCTCACACACTTTCAAACCTCCCACAAGGAGACGGTCCTGAAAGGCCACCGGACTGCATTATTCCTCTGCATTCATTCACAGAACAAATACTTGGTGAGCCAGGAGCCAAGAAGAAGTAAACAGACAGGACTCTGCCTGGCAGGAGCTGCCAGCCCGCCCTGAGGAGCGGCACAGGGACTTGACAGGAAGCTCCTGACCAATGATGCTCTATGGCAGGCTGTGACTGTGGAGTCCCAATGGAGAGTGACCTCAGCGCCTCACAGTGACAGTGAGGATGCTGCCTAAAGCCTCAGGAACCCCGCAGAAGGGTGCTGGCTCCGGGCACCCGCTGTGCGAAGCGTTTTTGTGAGTTGTTGCCTCTCGCTGTTCATCCCCATTGCACAGATGAGGTAAAGCAAGTTTGAGAGAAATTTGGGGCATTCCATAGCTCTTAGCTTGGAACCTAGCTTCAAAATCACGGCGGGTCTTGAGGTTTTTAAATCTTGTGTGTTCGTCCACTCCACATCCCAGTACATAAAAGAGAAAGGACACAGCTCAAGCTCTCTCACTACAGTGCTGAGTGTACTGACCACAGTGGTGTGACACTTAAATACAGGGCCCACCCCGGCTGGTGGCGTGGCTCACCCTCTCTGGCTAGGTCTGGAAGGCAAAGACAGTGACAATGATAGCCACAGGCCCTCCCTTCAGCTGCCCCATGCAGTCCGTGTACAGGCCTAGAGTAAGTGCTGTGTTTTCCTTTCTAGAAAGAGATAACTTGGGACTGGAAGCTTGGGTATCCCATGCTGTTGAGACCTGAGTATTGAAACCCAAGGCGGTGGGCCTCCAAAGCCTGTGCCTTGGGTCACCGCAGGGCATGGCCCCTCTATGAAATGGACCAGGAGTCTCCCCTCTAGCTCTAATGTGCAATAACATTGGGGTAAAAAAAAAAAAAAAAGTACAAATTCAGTTCCTTGTTTAAAAAAAAAAAAGAACAAGTTGTTAAACTAGGTCAGGTAAACAAAATGGTATTTGGACTACCCTGGTCCAACTCTAAAGACTCATAATGGAACATCTGAATTAGGTTGGAAAAGGGCCGAACTACCTATAATTGTGCCCTGGTTGGTGGTGCCGGCTGGCTCTGAGCACATGGGCAGCCTGGCGCGGGCCCACTCTGACCGCCCAGGCTCTCCCAGGAGCAGCAGAATCGGGGCCGTGCTCCCTGCCACTGTGGCGGCACCCACCTCCTAGGGCACCTGAGCCTGGGAGAAGGACCACAGCCAACCTTTCTAGTTTGCAGTGGCCCCTCCTTGTGGGTGACAAGGAAGAGCCCACCCAGAGCCATCCAAATACAGTCTGAGGCGAGGGCCACACTGAGAGTGACCACACGGCTGGCCCTTGCTCATTGCTGCTGCCACTTGGACAACCAAGTTCAAGGAGTTTGTGGATTATTCCCTCCCAGGAGCAGCTGACACACACCCTGCACTGAAGTTCAACTGGGCGCAATGGGTCCTTAGCATCTGGTGCCTCTCCTTCCTGGGGCTCCTTAGCTCTGTATCTGCCCTCAGCTGCCCTGGGCAGCCTGAGTCCCTCCCAGCCACAGCCAGCTCTGACAAGAGCCTCTGACCGTCTCTGCACTTACGACTGAAGACACCTGCCGGAGCTTCCCCTGTCTACCACTATGCCTGTGAGGAAGAACTCCCTGGGGACGGAGCTCCAGGAGATGCCGCAGCTCCTCTGTACTGCCTGGAAAGCAGTTTTGTACTCTGAACAGTCAGAAGAATGCAAATTCCCACCATAATCAGATCCATTTGGTGCAACCGCTGAGAGTCCCAAGCCCCGCCCACAACCCTGTGAGCTACATCCTCCGATGGGCCTGGGCTCAAACCAGTGGCCGACAGTCCGGCCTTAGCGCACCTGTGGACTTGACATGGCCTTGCTTAGTCTGCACAGACATGGTGAAGTGTGCAGAAGGCCGAAGTCCCCCTTGAAGCAGAACCATCCTTTCTTCTTTCTGAGCACAGGGCCCGCTTGGCAGGGCACATCTGCAGCTTCAGAGTATCTCTCAGAAAGCAGCCCTGTTGGACTGGTCTTAAGCTGCGTGTTGGAGGTCACAGCCATCCTGGAGGCTGGCTTTGGGGCAGCTGCAGAGGCTGGTCTGGCCCAGGGGGAAGAACCACAGCCCAGACCCTAGAGAGCTGTTTCTGCTCCGGCTGTACCTGCTGCACAACCCGCTTCCCGCCCCAGTGCTCTGCCCCCCTCCCTTCCGTGACCACTTTGGCTTTTGGGAAAAGCCCTCACTGGGCCCATCTGCTTGAGCCTCTGCAGAATCCCCGTGGCCCGGACCACCACTCCTCCAGAGTCTTCCAGCTCTGCTCCCGTCACACTCACAAGAGCCTTCATTACTGACCCCACAGCCTGCCATGTCAGCTGCACAGGTCTGGGGAGCTCCAGCAGTGAGATCAGGGGATCTGGGGATTCACACGTGGATGGAAGGATTCTCCAGGGGAGAGCAAGTACAATCTCTGCTCTCTGGTAGCACCCAGAAGCGCCAGGCCCAGCAGAAACAGCAAACAGTGCTGTGCACAAAATCAGTAACAGCAAAGGGCTTGCAAACGCTCCAGCTGGTCTGGACCGTGAAGTCCTGATCTGTGCCTGCAGAGGGGATCTCAGGCTGTATAAAGAACACCGATGGCTTCACTCAGACGAAAAAGTCAGAAACATAACACTGGAATTTTTAAATGACAAAATTCTCCTCTAGGCTTCTACTTCTGTTCAACTGAGAAGTCTGGGGTCAGCTATATTTGGCCCCTCATATGAGATTCCAGAGGTTCAAGAACTACTGGAATTTAAGACAAAAGGACATTTTTTAGAGCCATGCCCAGGGCTTTTAACAAGAGAAAGAGAAATGAGAGAAGGCTGAAGGAGAAGTACAGCACTTTTTTTTCCACACTTGTAACAAATATGATTTCTTTGCTGTTTGTGTTTTCAACACCTTAGCTCTGGCTTACACTACTGGAGAAAGTCCAGAACCTTCTTATCCTTTTTTTGAAAAAGGGTTTTTTCGATATGAAAATGTTGTCATGTAAACAGTGTAACAGCCAGACATTTGTCCATCTTAAAGGGAATGTATTGCTGATTCCCAGCCTGTGACACTGTGTGCAATGGACCAGTTAGAGAACAGCCCGGAACTCTCACCCAACCCAGATGCTGATAGACACAGCCAGGCTTCAGCAGCAGCCCTGCTCTGAGTGTGTCCACCAGTCTTCTGCGGGACAGCCAAGTTTTATCCCAGTGTTGAGCCTCCAGGACTTGGTCACTCAGCCACAGGCGCTTCCTTTGAAGCTTGCACTGTGTGGAGAAGAAGCGGAAGAGGGAGGAGGGAAGGCGAAGAGGGGAGAGGGCCCAGAGCCAGAAAACAGGGGTCTTCCTGCTGCCGGCACAGTGGGGATCAAATGGTATTCCAGCCTTTAGCTGGTGGTCTGCTTTTTCCCATCTAGAAACAGAGGGTTTTCCATTTTGTACTCCAAAGAAGCCAAAAGTATTGCACATTTACCGTAACAAGCCCAAGGAAAATATCATTACAAACCAAATAAAACTGAAAAGTCAAAAGAAATTTTTAAAAGTAAAATAAAGGCACTTGGTCACTAAACTTTTGCAATCAAAAAGAAAAGCACCTTTTATCGGATCTGCTCTATGCATATTTTCATTCTAACTTTATTGCCAGCAAAGCAGTTGCCTTTACCAGGAAGCTGACTGCACAAGACAGTGAAAGCTGTCGGGTATCCCAGGCCAGTGCTGATTCAGAGGAGACATGTGGGGACCTTGTTGCAGCATAGCAGGGTAAGCCACCGCCTGCAACACCGGCATCTCATACAAGCAACTGTTCAAGTCCCGGCTGCTCTGCTTCCAATCTAGCTCCCTGCTAATGCACCTGGGAAAGCAACAGAAGATGGCTCAAGTGCTTGGGCCCCTGCCATTCATATGGGAGACCCGAATGGAGTTCCAGCCTTGTGGCTTTTGCCTGGCACAGCCATACAGTTGCAGCCATCTAGGGAATAAACCAATGGATGGAAGTGTCTCTCACCACACACTAAAGTCCAGTTCATGAGACAAGCAGATATTCCACAATGGGGATGGTAAGGCTGAGCTTACATCCCCCAAAAGATCATTGAATTCACTCTTCAGCTTTAGACAGAATGAATCAAAGCTTGAGATGTGGTCATCACTCCTTCATCCTCTCCATATGTAGAGTTTTTGCACTGGAACTATCTTGACTCATCTTTTTCCATTGTCTTCTGTTTCCTTCCTTTCTCTTGCAGCCAGCCTTTGCATCCTGGTCTTACAAGCTTGGTTCCACCTGCCACACTCTGGGTGTCCAACATAAGACCATATTAGTCTACACTTCCTTTCTATAATGAAATACCTGAGGCAGGCTAACTATATAAAGAAAGGAGGCTTACTCTTGCTCACAGTTCTGGAAGTGTGAAGTCTAGGGCCCTCATTTGGTGATGCACAAGACATCAGATAACAAGAGACAGGGAGCATGTGTGTCCATATCCATGTGGTCTCTTACAAGGTCATGGGGGCTCCTTCCTAATGGTCTAATCCAACCTCGCTTCCCAACCGGCCAGACACTGGGTGTTCGCCAGGAATGTTGGGAGCACCGAAGGTGAGCCACAGGCAGACTCATCTCTTCAGTGGTTAATCAGGAAGCCCCTCTTGTATCCTATAGGGAGCCCTCATGGCCAATGGAGAGAAACAGATTGGTTTTACAGACATAAGTGAAGTTCAGTGGTAAGGTCAGGGGAAGCCCATTATCTCCCTTGAAAGGCATTGCCACTGACAGCCATTGTGTTACTTTTTCATCACCAAAACATTCACGTCAAGGACTTCTAGAAGAACTTTGAAACCCCATGCTTTCCATCTACACATAGGAACTGACTTGAAAGTGTGGTTTCCTTGTTTTCCAGTTTATTGAGATTGGGGCGGGGGGGGGGGGGGGGCGGACTTTATCCATCTCCCAGCCTCATTAGCAAATTTTCACTAGCACCGGTAGACCTGGTCACATGAAAGAATTTCTGTTACCTAACTTTGAGACCTCGATCAATCCCTCAATCTCCATGGATCTCAGATTCTTACTCAAGATAATACAGAACTTACACTGTTTATTGCTGTGGTTCATTCATGTTCAAAAATGCTGTTCTCACCAAATCTTAAACCAATCTTACATTTTAAATCTCACCATAGGGGCCAAAGCACAACAAAAGAATAGAAAAGAAGTCCCAAAGGTGGAAGGACCTGCACCCAGGAGCAGACAACTGGAGGAGAGCTGAGAATGAACACTCATTTGGGATTTAAATGGATGGGAAATAAGCCTATGGTTAGTTTGTTACAATGGCTAGTGTTAACCAGGGTGATGGTAACTAACATATAACTTGTGAGCTTGGATTTCCACATTCAAAGACTGAGAATAGAAATCAGCATGTAGGAGTGTTACTGTGAGCCCTAGTGAAATGATGCATGCAGAAGGGCCCACAAAGTGCCTGTAGGAGGGAGCCTTGCTCCTCGGTTCCTCCCTCTCTCCAGTTGCAGAGGGAGGATGGGGAGTCCTTTGTCACAGATGGACTTGAAGGACGTCAGTCATGGTCCACACAGCCCACCAATATATACTGAGGGGATGATGCCATACCCTCACAGGATGACACAAGCTGGGAACGTGGGAGTTGGGTGCATAGTTCATTCCCTTTGCACCCACGTGACCGCACTGGCTCTATCTGCTTCTCCGCCTCTTATCACTCTGGGGCTTGGCTGCTAGTCTCACCACAAGGACGAGGCTGTGCTCAGAAACCAAAGACCCCTGCCCAGAGTCATCCTACAGTGACTGTGGCTTCCTTGTGTTCCGCAGAGGTGCTTCCTGATGAGATGGGGTGTCCCCTGGGGCAGAACGCACCCTAGACATCTGGCGTCATTCCCACTAGAACAGTGACACTCTTTGCCCACAGAAAAGCCACAGCAGACCTCACGGAGCTGAGTAAGGAAAACCCATGGCATGCGCTTGCAAACGTACGGAGAACAGGATACCAGGTAGGACTGCTGAGAGGCAGGAGGAGACGGGGGTCAGCACAGGTGTCCCCACAGCCATGGCAAAGGGCAGCGTGCTTGCGATCCATGTCCCCGGGGGCCCTTCCCAAAAACCGAGTGCTGCCCTGAAGGACACTTTGAGCTTGGTTGTTGGTGTGTGTGGGAGAGAAGCCAGTCTCCCAATTCAGCTCACACTAAGCCACTCACTCAGTAACCTAGCCAGGAGAAACACCAGCCCCTCTTCATTCATGATAACAGAACAACGTAGACGGCGCACAGCCTCCTTGTCTTCTTCACCTCCATGCCCGCTAAAGTCTCTGCAACTCACACCAGGTTGTCAGTCTCCTCGCCATCTTCCCATAGCTTTTCTTACAGAGTTGACAGGGCAGGCGCACTCTGAGAAATGTACCGTTAGACAATGTCATCATTGTGGGGACATCATTGAGTGTGCTTCCACAAACCTCAGAGTGTAGCCTACCACACACCTACATCTGATGAGGGAACTTCAGAAAGCCTGTGGGAAAATAGAATTAAAGAGAATTTGGGGGCCGGCGCCGTGGCTCATCAGGCTAATCCTCCTCCTAGCGGCGCCGGCACACCGGGTTCTAATCCCAGTCAGGGTGCCGGATTCTGTCCTGGTTGCCCCTCTTCCAGGCCAGCTCTCTGCTATGGCCCGGGAGTGCAGTGGAGGATGGCCCAAGTGCTTGGGCCCTGCACCCCATGGGAGACCAGGAGAAGCACCTGGCTCCTGCCTTCGGATCAGTGCGGTGCGCCGGCAGCAGCGCGCTGGCCACGGCGGCCATTGGAGAGCGAACCAACGGCAAAGGAAGACCTTTCTCTCTGTCTCTCTCTCTCTCACTGTCCACTCCGCCTGTCAAAAAAAAAAGAGAGAGATAATTTGGGGACAGTTCTCTAAACACCTGCACCCCAAATCACAGCACTGGTTTGAATCCCGGCTGCTCAGTTTCCAATCCAAATTTCCTACTAATGCACCTGGGAAAGCACTGGATGATGGGCCAAATAGTTGGATCCCTGCTACCCATGCAGGAGAACCTGGTGAAGTTCTTGGCTTCCGGCTTCCATCTGACCCAGCCCAATTTTTGCAGTCTTTTTTTTTTTTTTTTTTTTTTTTTTTAGGGAGGGAGTGTGAACTAGCAGATGGCAGCTCTCTCTCTTTCGCTCTCTCTGTGTGTGTGTCTGTGTGTCTGTGTGTCTTCCTTTCAAAACAACCAATAAACCATTTTAAATAAATTAAACATTTATTTGGGTGAAAAATTTGAAACTCATGGATAGTTTTTTATTTTGCTTTGTTTTTAAGATTTTCTCATTCATTTGAGAGGTAGAGTTACCGACAGAGAGAGGAAGAGACACAGAAAGAGGTCTTCCATCTGCTGGTGCACTCCCCAAGTAGCCACAGTGGCCAGAGCCAGGCCGTTCCGAAGCCAGGAGCTTCTCCAGGTCTCCCACACCAGCCCAGAGGCCCAAGCACCTGGGCCACCTTCTACTGCTTTCTCAGGCCATAGCAGAGAGCTGGATCAGAAGAGGGGCAGCAAACTAGCGCCTACCTGGGATGCGGGTGCTGCAGCTGGAAGCCCCACCCACCACGCCACAGCGTCAGCCCTGCATACGTGAATTTCCATAGGCATTTTCTATGAACTCTTTGAACACCTCTCACATGCACCATTTAAAAAATATTCGTGCTAAGATAAACATCATTTAGTTCTATCTTCCACAAGTTTTTGAACTCCCCTGTCGTTCTATATGTGTCCTTCACTGACCAAAACAGCGTTACGTAGTAAAGGCCCCTCAGACCTCGGCATCACCTTTTTCTGAGAATACTTGAGAAGTTCAAGAGTTTTCACCATCCAGGAGGCAGCTCTTTGGGTCCAGTGCCTGGGCCTTGCGGGTGGTTTCACTGCACAACCAGGGGAAGGAACGTGATTCAGCAGAAACCCCAGCAGATAAACCCTGCTGAGGCTTAGGTCCCAGCCCCTCACACACAGAGAGCACGCCAGGCTCCGCCCACAGACCCGCAAGCATGGAGCAGGTGTGCCCAGAGGGGCCGCTGGTAGCACCGTTTGCTGGCCCATGCAGCGTGGTTCTTAATCCACGTGTGTGCAGGCTGCATCCTCTCTGCCCTGGCCACGTTTCCTGCCCTCAATTACTCAGTGAGCTGCTTCCCGCTGAGTGAGATCAGAGCAGGAATGCGTCCCCGCACAGGCACCAGCCTGTGAGCTCCTCAGCTGGATCAGGCGCCTCCTGGCTTCCAGCAGCTGTGTCCGCTTTCCCCACGCCCTGGGCCCTAGAATGATCCTTGCCCCAGGAACCCTGCGCCAGTGTTATCACACTCCGGTTGTCGCCATCGCAGCTTCTTCACTCTGTGTCTTTATGCTGAAGATTCTGAGACTCCGGCAAAAGTCATGGCTCTGCCCCCGAAGAGCTGAACGCATTCGTGTGGTGACTCCGGGGCCTCGGGGAAGCACTTTGCTCTAAATGCTTCCGGAGCTCAGGGCGCGGCGGAGAGGCCCCCAGTAAGAGCACCACCGCGTGGGCATTTATGAACTCCCAGGCTGGAAGATGGGGTTGCCGCGACGCCCCCCGCCCTCCGGGAGCCAGGCCATGCCTCCAGTTAACCTCTCCAGTCCCGGGGCCCTGGAGCTGGGGGATGGCCTTCCCACATGACCGGGAGAGAGGCGCAGGATCAGAAACCGTAATTCAACCTAATATCTGAGGGTTGGCAAGTGTGCCTATGGGATTTCACGAAAAGCCCTGAATCTTTTTCATTTCAGAGCAATTAAGCAGACCCCAGCGCCCTGGCTCCAGTAAGCCGCTCAGCTCTCAGTTTTATGGCCCGTTTCCTTCCCCTTGGCCAGCACCAGCTCCCATCCTTGCCCTTGAAATAAAAAACCCATACTGCGTCGGTGCCACCGAGGGGCCTCCAGCAGCAAGTGTGGGCCGCTGGGGTGCACGTGGCCCCGAGCCGCGCAGGCAGCGATGTGTGGTATAATCAGAAACATCCAACAGTAATTTAATAGTTCCCACCGAGCACAGACACAAAGTCTAGCGAGTCTTCCCTCCGCATACTTAACCCTTGGAGGAGGGGAGCAGGGCCAAGAGAAAGGGGAAATTAATCCCTTTTAGTGGCTACCCTGGGATTTTTTTTTTTTTTTTTGCCTTTTTTTTTTTTTCTGCTCTGATGTGAGAAAGATGTGAGCTCTGGAAGCCCACGGGGAGCAGGAATTTATATTAAAATGCCCTCCTCAAGCAGGGAAAGGCGGGGAGGACCCTGGTTGGGGGGTGGTGTGCTCTCCCAAGGTTAGCAGCGCTGTGGTCAAGGGGGCGCACTTGTTACAGATGATTCTGAATTCGGATTTGATACACCCGTGAGGCCACTGGTTTACTAGAATCTGAGGCCACAGATTCTATTAGCAGATGAGAGAGGCCTGGCTCCCTTTCCCCAGTCCTCTGGCTCAGGGTTGCCCCTCTGGGGTGTGGACCTGAGTGAGCAACACTGGCCATGGGGGCTGTGGGTGTCTCCCTCAGCCTGCCACGTTCTAACCTGTGAAGGCATTTGATAATGAGGCAAGTGACAAAATTGGAGGCATGAGCTTTGGAATAAATTTCTCTTCCAGCCAGAGGTTTCGATTTTAAGTTAAAAATACGTTTCCCTAAATTTCTTGACTAGGAACGCACCCTTAGCAACTTCTTCATGTCTGGTGAGACTGACCAGTGCCAGCTCTCGCCTTGCTGTGCCTTGTCTCCACAGCTGTGGACTCACCTACGCCTGCCGTCACTGATGTTCCAGTCTCTGTTGGGCAGTACAAATAAACACACACATATGTACACACACACACACACACACAAAGAGGTCATTTCTCACGCTGACTATTCATCAAACAGGGGTACTCTGAAAAGTTCATGGGAAACGGAATTACAAATAAGCTATTTAAGTGCAGAAAGTTTTGGAATCCGTGTATTTTTTTTCATAATGCACATTTTCCATGAACTTCTTAAAGACCCCGCATGTACCTATAGTACACGTGGCTTTGTGCTGCATGAAATAAGGTCCCCAAAACTTGGCTCTGCCTTCAAAGTACTAAAGGCATTTTGAAGAGACATTTTGATCTACTACATCAAGTGTGGAGCCTGGGATTTTTTTTTTTTTTTCATTTTTTGCCAGGCAGAGTTAGACAGTGAGAGAGAGAGAGACAGAGAGAGAGAGAGAGTCAGAGAGAAAGGTCTTCCTTCTGTTGGTTCACTCCTCTAATGGCCACTACGGCCGGTGCTGTGCCGATCCGAAGCCAGGAGCTGGGTACTTCCTCCTGGTCTCCAGTGCAGGTGCAGGGACCCAAGCACTTGGGCCATCCTCCTCTGCCCTCCTGGGCCACAGCAGAGAGCTAGACTGGAAGAGGAGCAACCGGGACAGAATCCAGTGCCCCAACCGGAACTAGAACCCGGGGTGCCAGCACCGCAGGCAGAGGATTAGCCAAGTGAGCCACGGCGCTGGCCTTTTTTTATTCTTAAAGGTACCCAGGTTTCTCTGACTTGAAGCCGGAATCACCAGCGGAACATGCCTTTGCATCTCTGCTGCTGGCCCTTTTGGAAGGCAGCTATGCTAACCACTATATCACCAATGTGCTGCCGGCCCTTTTGAAGCTTGCTGCTGGTGCACTGCTCCTGGGAGGGCCTGGCGTTGAGAAGGAACACAGCCTGGCTTCATCACTTTGGTAAGCAGTAGGACCTACAGAAACTGGGGGACCTCTCGATGTGCTTCATGTGTCTGCACAGAATATACTGAAATCTGCATATCTTTCCTAGGCAATTTCTGTGCATGGGGAAGGAATTCACATTTGCCAAGCATCTGGAACAGGCAGTGATGCGCTAGAGGAATTAGTGACTCTTCCACTGATGAGACTGCCGAGGACTTTCACAGCCTTGGTGGAGAATCAATCAGGGAGGGCCTCTTGGAGGCAGAGGCCTACGAAGGCCTGGTAGGGCAAGGGCTGAATCCCACATGGGAAAAAGAGCCTTGGCCACAGGGTGCAGACAGGATTGATCGGGAGACGTGCAAAGATCACAGAAAATTCACAGTGGTGTGCTTGTTTATGAATTAACAACCGGCCCAATATTTCTAGTTGACAGATACATGATTACTCATGTCAAACAACCTGCTCTCCCTTTCAACAGCTGCCTCAGTGAACAGAGGAGGGCGTGTGCATCCTCAGGTGGGATGGATGCTTCTCCAGCCAGCACTGGCTCACTTCTCCTCCCAGGTCTGGCATCCTAAATCCACAGCCTGCGGGCTCCTGGGACTGGACACGTGTACTTCCATCCCCTCGCCCCTTGGGAAAGGGAGCCAGTGAGAGGCCAGTCAGTGGCCTGCTGTGCATCTTGGCCAGGAAGGGAAACCTCAGCCCCAGATTGAAGGGTCCTGGCATATGTGTGGGGGTGATCGGAAATGTTCTCTGTTACAAATAAAACATCTGACATCTACATTTACATTACATATTAATGCATGCATGATATAAATTTGTATATTTGATCACACATCAATGCATGAGGTCTTTCTTGTTAATTTGCATATTTGATCAATTCGCACAATTTCATGAGAAACACGCGTGTCTCTGTATGGTAGCGGGAGCCAGACTGGATGGCTCTGAGAATCGAAGCTTCGCCTAGGGACCAGTGTTTTTCCTTGCATTCAAGAGCAGTGCTTGGTTGTGAAATGTGTCTTCAATGACAGCACCTAACATCTGTCCCAAAAAAGAGCCACCTCCCAGGAGAAATGCAGGAACCCGAAGCAACCACAAGAGGATGTGCTGCGCCAGGCCAGTCTGGACCCGGCACGATCCTCTCTCTCTCTCCCTCTCTCTTGCTTCTCTAACTTCAAATGTTGGTGAGAAATGTATGACTCCAAGGGAACCGTCTACCTCTGGTTCCTTTTTGGGTGTGTTGCCACCCACAGGCACAAGCCCAGTCCCGAACTCAGTCACTCTGTGATCCTGGCGGGCCTTGAGGAGAGGGCACAAAACTGGGGGCTTCTGTGTCCTTCTCTCATCCCTCACACTCCTAGCAAATCCAAGTGCAGGTTGTGTGAGATGGCCTTGGCTGAGGGGCCAGCTGTCCTTGGGCCCCACCAGGATTTGGGCCATGGCTGAGGCTCCAGTGTCTGCTTTGGGCCTAGTGTCCCAGGCACTCACCATCACCCCACCACAGTCTTCCTGATACAGGTACACTGCCACCAGGTAGCTGCCTGAGTTCCCACCCCAAAGGCTGTCTCCACCCACTGCCAGCCCACTGGTCACCCAGCCACCTCTACACCCAGGCCCTCCGTTCCTCAGCAAGGATTGTTCTACTTGGGTGGCTTAAGTCATTCAGCCTTGGCCTTATGCCTGTAGCTCCACCCAGAGCATCCAGTAATTGCCCCGAAATGCAATGTTCTCAGCATGTGTGAGAGCCTTTTTGCAATAAAATAGCCTTGCTTTATTGGTGTGTGTCATCTTTTTTCTATCTAGAATCACTTTTCACAGAGCCTTCTCACAGCAGCTAGGGAGGCCTAATGTCACAGGTCCCGAGTAGCACACGTTTCCCCAACAACTCCCATAGGCTGAGAACAGTTCCAGAAAACCCCAGGGACTCCAATCACAGCACCCACTCCCTGCCCAAAAAGCACTCGCCCTGCCCTCTCCTATCTCCCGGGCTTCCTGCTTCCTCGCTGCTTTCTAAATCAAAGCAATGTATTTATCCTGGAACTCAACCCTTTTTGAGCCAGTGTGGTAATTCTCCAGGCATTTGCATTTCCAGATTTTTATCTCCAATCATTAAATGAAAGCTTTGTGTCTTGTTGAAGGAATGTCTGGTTGGAGGGAAGGATTTTTGGGTAAATCCTCCTTACACCTAAAATCACATCAAGACTTCTGCGTGCCTGGATCTGAAAGAGCTAAGGGCGCTGAGCTGGTGCTCCTCTGCCTGGCCCCCGTGGCCCCTCACCCTGGACCCTGCCCTCAAATCTGCCACCCGGACTCTACAGTGGGTAAAAAGAAACACACGGCCAATTCACCTGCACCCTTCCTGTGGCACTGACACACAAGGCACTGACAGGACCTTGAGGCCACCGAGGCCAGAGGTGAATGGATGTGGAGAGGTGCAAAGGAAGCTAGAGCAGGGTTGGCCAGGCCCAGGAAGACCTAGCTGACACAGCCTTTCCAGATCTGGGCCGGGCTCAGTGGCAACTCTCAGCCACATATAGCACCAGGAAAGCCAGAGTGACACCAGCGCCAAATGCTAGAGACCCAATAAGATAGGAGAAAACATTTGGAAGATGACTTGCCTGTGAGAAAGCTATACGGATTATAGCTATTTAGGTTGCCTGCTGATCATTCATGCCTAATTATCTTGCAGCCCAGTAACGACGATGCACATCAGGAAATGTGTGTCAGATCAACCCTCTTTTGATTACAGCGGCAAATCCTGCAAATGGATGACCACTTGATCTTCATAATTAGTTCCTTCTGTGGCTCTATCTACTTGGGCAGCAAGGTTTTATGCATGCCCTAAAATAAATGAAATGGATAGAATATAATAAAAATAACATGGAGAGGGATACACCACCACCATACCTACCCACAAGGCTGACATGAGCAGGCCCTGTACCCAGGAGCACAGAAAACCCAGTCCACAGCTCTTTTTCCTCTGTTCCTTATCTCCAGTGCCCAGAATAGCAGCACACACTGTAGGTGCTTAATAAATGTTTTATAAGAGAATAGGAAACAAATGACTGAAAGTGAATGTATAATCAGTGGAGAATTAAATTTGACAATTCTGCTCTGACACAGGGACGCCTCAGGGAGGGTAAAAGATGGCTCCCGCACAGGTGAGAGCATCCAGCTGCCCTCCAGAGTCGGTGCCCTGGCTCCATCACTAGTTTTTGGAGCCTCTGTTTTTCTCTTCCGAAAGCAAGCATCTTACTCATCTCACAGGACTCCTGAGAGGATGAAACAGGTTTCCAAAAGCACTTGGTAAATGCTAATGCTGAAGAGACCCTAGGCCAGCCTCTTAGGCCACTTGTGTGCATTTCCATGAGAATTTCTTGCTGCAGATGCTGTGATTTCAACGTGGTACCTCCAGGTTTCACGGTGAAATCTCATCCCCTTTGCGGTGATACTAAGAGGTAGGGCCTTTGGGGACATGACTAAGTCACCGAGGCTATGCCCTC
The DNA here is from genome assembly GCF_033115175.1 of Lepus europaeus. Classification (NCBI taxonomy): domain Eukaryota; kingdom Metazoa; phylum Chordata; class Mammalia; order Lagomorpha; family Leporidae; genus Lepus; species Lepus europaeus. The sequence continues at coordinate 96,659,097 of NC_084830.1, forward strand.
ATGGATGTTTTAAATGCCTTGTGACAGCTGCTCGGGACTGGAGCAGCACTGTGGCTTTGGGGTTGGGAAATGGGCAGAGACTGGAGGAAGTTTGAGGAGCATGCTAGGAAAAAGCCCAGATTTCCACAAGGGGAGCCCTAAGGGCAGTGATGGTGAAGGTTCAGAAGAGGAGAGCTGTAGAGAAAGCTCAGTCTGAGAGATCATTTGAGTGGCTGTGAGAGAAATGTTGATGGATACATTCTTCTGATGGGGTCTTAGACAGAAGTGAGGAACACATGATGGAAAATAGGAGGCGAGGCCATCCGTCTACCAAAGTGGCAAAGAATCGGACTGAATCATGTCCATGTCCTAGAACTTGGTGGAAGGCAGAATTTAAGAGCAATTACCTAGGATGTTTAGTGGACCAAATCTCTAAGCAGAGTGTCCAGGGTGCTGCGTGGCTTCTCTTGGCTGTTTTCAGTAAATTTCAGAAGAGAGA